>NC_138457.1:0-604913 GCF_040668555.2 Bombus flavifrons
TTAATTTATAACAGTTGTACCATTAATCGGAAGCAACTCTACATTCATTGATTTAAATCAGTACCATCAATGTGAGTGAATTAATGATTTATATTGTATTATTTTATTAAGGAAATCTTTCAGGTCCCTGGATTGCTATTTTATTTCTATATAGCATTATTTTTTAATTTTAAATACAGTACTTAATTTCTCATTTCACTATTTTGTATAAAAGCAGTGGTAACGCAGAGTGTAATTTTAAGATGTAAATTTCCATGTCTGCTAAAAACCAAGGAAACAACACCATATTCATGGAATCAAGGAAGCAAGTGTAGTTTAACCGAAGGCAACGACATCTTATCTGTAGCTGCACATGAGTCATAGGACATTTCAAATAGTGTTGTTGTTTTGCCTCGGAGTACCAAAACCGTTAGATTACAAGTAATTTAAAAACAAATAAACTCCGGACAAAACAATGCCGCCGCTACAATGTCGCTTTATTATAAAATAATTTTACATCTCTGTTACGTCGCCTAAAACATCTGCGCTGCAGCTCTCGCGACCGGCCAGCCGACGGCCTGCGTAACGTCATTTCGACCCTCAATAAACCTGTGGACCAACCATAACTTTCTCTTGCATTGTGTACACATGTATCTGCATTCCATCCGTCGTCCTGAAAGCTTTCTTAAGGCTAGAAATATTTGCGACGCACATCTGGTTTTTAGAGAGGTCCTTGGGTTTATTAGGCGCAATTAAAAACACGGAGAAAGCGGGTACGCGCCCATTAGGAAAAATCGAACATCTGTCTAATAGAACAGGCTGGGTTTTCCCATGCACAAGGTCACTCACGAACCACGTTGGTCGGAGGTTTCCTACTCGTCACTTCTCCTACGACTCTCGGAGAGTCAAGTCGCAGACTTCTCCTGCTACATCAGGAGGGTCAAGTCAACTTACTTCTTCTACATACGACAACGTCGAAGTCTAACATCAAAATCTAGTGTCTATCAAGTATCCTCTAGTGCTACGTCCACTAACATACGAAATTCGATTGTACGAACCTTGCTCTATTAGTCATATCTATCTCATATTCGTGCGACAAGGTGTTATCGACGATTTGTATCTACTCAACAGTGTAGTTTAAGTGTTGGAAATATATATTTTATAATTCTGTGAATCACAGTGTTATATAAACTTAATCACCCCTATTATCTTAACGGAAATCAGGGGATCGATCAACTCGTGGTGTCGATTAGTATAATCGTAACGGGAATTTACGACTCCCGTTGACGTCTCTCCTCGCGATTGCGTCTCCCCGCGATTGGTCGAAATAACATGGTCCTTCGAGCCGGATTTTGCGCCATTAAAAAGTGCATTGACCAGTGACTATACAGTGTCGCGTGAAATCCACATTCCAACGACTTAGGCAACTAGCCAAAGGAGCTGCCATCGGAAAGGAACTCCTTCCTCGCTCAGCACATACGCGAGCCCACACCGCACTGTAACGAGTAGCTACCGATTCCTAGATCAACGTCCATTTGATTAAGGTAAACTCGTTCCTGCCATTAAACTCAAATATGGCCCACGCTGAACCGATCAGCACACTGCGGCGGAGACGAAGCATCTTAGTCCGCCGACTCGCGACCACGAAGCGTCAACTCGACGAATATGAAGCGTCTGGACGGGTAGAAAAGAACTCCCTCATAGCATGCCGTAACTTCTTCGACGAGAATTGGAGGAAGATAATCGAGGTTCAGGACGAGCTGGAAGCGTTAGATGAGGGGGAAATTGCTCATGCAGACTCTTTATTGCGAGAGCATTTTAAGATTGACGTACGGATCCTGGACCTCTTTGACCTACTACCATCAACAACCCCTTCGACATTAAAAGCACGCGATTCATGCGTGAAACGCCAGCCGACGGAGAATATCGCGTCGAACCTAGCGCCGATACCGTCGCCTGACATGCGGAGCTCATCGCGTGATACTCACAACGTGTCCCCCATACGCGACCTGACGACGACCACGTTCACATCGTCAGCATCACAACAATCTGATTCAACGACACAAAACGCCTTGAATCAGCAAACCGCTCAAGATACTCTGGACCAGAAGGAACTCAATCCCGTCCAGGACAACAGCGGCCATACTCCGCCGGCAGAAAACAACGCGTCGAATCCAACGTCGATATCGTCGCCTGACACGCGGATCTCATCGCCTAATCCGCGCGGCACATTGCGTGAAACTCGCACCTCATCGCCTACACGCGTCCTGAAGACAACACTTCACGATTCTCTGGATCAACAGAGAGAGAAAACCTCACCAGGCGACAAGATGTCGCAAACATTCTTTCCGAAGCTGTTACAGGATGGGCGATGCCCTGCAACTGTAATTCAAAACGACGAGAGTAGCGGGTCAAATCCCGTCAAGGATACCGAAGCCAATCTAGAAGCGAAACCTACAGAAGACTCTCCGAAATTCACGATGATAGAATTATCTGGGAACAGACGTTCCTTTATCAACACTTCGACGGTTAATAACCTGTTCTGCATACCGTCACACGCAACATTTGGCATAAACATCGTATCGGAGACTCTCATTCATTCTCCGGGACATTCCGTGAAGAGTCCTCACTCTCCATGGCCGACAGGGGCCACAGCTGCGAATAACCCGAAGCGAAATAATATCTACGTTATTGCTACCGTGAATAATTACGTAATTGATATTGATAGTTTTCAGAACACTCCTTCGGATCCCAATACCCGGCCAGAGAGCGCTGCCTCGAACAAGTCTCTGATTTTGCCTTTTGCGGATAATTGGTCCACGCCGGTCCAACCACCACGCATCATCAAGACGGCGCGACACGAATGGGTCAGCGGGGGGAGTCCTGTTCCCCAACCAACCATAGATCTTCTTCACGTTTCCACAACGCATCTACATGCGAATTTCACTTTCCGTTGTGAAATCGGAGAGATGTATAACGACACCTCCTGGGACGAGGTGTTCCACGACACTTCATGGGCCGAGCTGTTTCACGACACGTCCTGGTTCGTGAACTTCAACAGAAACTATCTAGGCAATGCCGAGGACCACGACGATCCAGAACGCAAGGAAGACAACATATCCTCAACGCAACGGCCTCTCGGCCGTATTATCGAATACATTCTGGCGGAGACGGCCTCATCCAGACAATCACAATCCACACGACAACGAGCCTCGCGGATCGAGGTGCCACGCAGCACGTCCTACGCTCGAGCTGACCCCATCCAGCAGACCACGGACAATCAGCAATCAACAAAGAGTTGGGCGGCAGCTCCAAGTAACTCTACCTACCAGAAATTTTGATCGGTACCCTCTCAACGGAGGGAGAATGTTACGTCGCCTAAAACATCTGCGCTGCAGCTCTCGCGACCGGCCAGCCGACGGCCTGCGTAACGTCATTTCGACCCTCAATAAACCTGAGGACCAACCATAACTTTCTCTTGCATTGTGTACACATGTATCTGCATTCCATCCGTCGTCCTGAAAGCTTTCTTAAGGCTAGAAATATTTGCGACGCACATCTGGTTTTTAGAGAGGTCCTTGGGTTTATTAGGCGCAATTAAAAACACGGAGAAAGCGGGTACGCGCCCATTAGGAAAAATCGAACATCTGTCTAATAGAACAGGCTGGGTTTTCCCATGCACAAGGTCACTCACTAACCACGTTGGTCGGAGGTTTCCTACTCGTCACTTCTCCTACGACTCTCGGAGAGTCAAGTCGCAGACTTCTCCTGCTACATCAGGAGGGTCAAGTCAACTTACTTCTTCTACATACGACAACGTCGAAGTCTAACATCAAAATCTAGTGTCTATCAAGTATCCTCTAGTGCTACGTCCACTGACATACGAAATTCGATTGTACGAACCTTGCTCTATTAGTCATATCTATCTCATATTCGTGCGACAAGGTGTTATCGACGATTTGTATCTACTCAACAGTGTAGTTTAAGTGTTGGAAATGTATATTTTATAATTCTGTGAATCACAGTGTTATATAAACTTAATCACCCCTATTATCTTAACGGAAATCAGGGGATCGATCAACTCGTGGTGTCGATTAGTATAATCGTAACGGGAATTTACGACTCCCGTTGACGTCTCTCCTCGCGATTGCGTCTCCCCGCGATTGGTCGAAATAACAATCTCTGCTTCCAATGCGTAAAAACTCATATGTAAATGGGACCCGAGCGTAGTTACCTCCTCGTGGTGGGTCCCGGTAATTGGTATCGTTTTCCAAATAATAACACACCAAGTACTATTTCGAATATTAGTATTATTATTCGAAAACGATATCAAGCTAAAAACTACATGAATATAGTCTGGTCTTGATCACCCAAAATAGTTTTGGTGATCTAAACTGGACTAATACCCCCCCGCGGGGGCAACGTGGGACATCGTGGGACATCGCAGGACACCGTGGGATGCGAGCGTATTAGCTTTAATTAATCATAAGATAGATACCTATGTTATGTACATTGTAAGCTCATTCTGTACAAAGATACTTATCTATCTTGGAACGACAAATAAAGATCTCGTCTCTCTTGATCCCCTCGCTTACCATACTGGAAAAATTGTTCCCACGATATATCGGTTCGCGATCACTCAGTTCTTTCAAACTGTCGCGTGGCGTACTCTCTCGCGTGTATTTCGGGTGCGTGCGGGTCAATGTGCTCTAGACAACTCTTCGGATTCGTAAGTCGCCCAAGGACAGCTCTGTCTTGGTGACTGCTCAAAGTTTGCATCGGATCACGGGAGTTGTCGTCGTGCCGGTGATGCTTGCTAATCTGTTGGGGATTCAGTCGTGGATCTGCAGTCCTGTCCGATTGGTACTTCGGTACTCGGTCAGGGACCAGCAATTTCACGTCCTCCGTAATCCTGTTCGGCCCCGCGGGAGTGGACCCCACTGTTCAGTTGAGGTATTGCCTTCGTAATCCTGTTCAGCGGTCCCTCCCCGTGAGTGGACCCCACTGTTCAGTTGGGGCCTCGTGCCTTGGTAATCCTGTTCAGCGGTCCCTCCCTGTGAGTGGACCCCACTGTTCAGTTTTAGCCTCTTGCCTTCGTAATCCTGTTCAGCGGTCCCTCCCCGGGTTCCACTTGTTCAGTTGGAGTGTGTCAAGTTGCTGGCCTATGTGCTGGATCCACGGCTGAATTACTAGTGGATCACTGGCATCATCTGTCGGCGCCATCGACCGCGACTCGTGTAAGTTTCGAACGGCGAAACAGGAATCGAGTTACGGCCAATTGTTGGGCTTTCCGTTGAACCTCGGGGTTATCTCGTGTACGGGGGTACGTCGCGTAGGTTTGTTAGTTCTTTCGAGAGATCGCGATCTCGTCCGTTTCGGGACAGTGTCAGTAGCTTCATCTTCTTCTTTTCGTTCCAAGTTAGATAAATGTGTCTTTGATACCGAATGTTGCCAGTAGGGATGCGAATTATTGTATATTTGTACTGATCGATGTAATCGTTGTGTGGGAGATAGATGATGCGTTACGTATGCCTTGTTCTACGTTAGTAAAGATTCATGTTAGCGCTGCGTTGGAGATATGTGTTTCGCAGTTAGACTACGAAACAACTATTTCTTTACGCAGGCCCATGGTCAAGTAGTGTCAAAACTGGACATTCTGCCAATAGGTTGAATGTCGAGATCGATGTGTAGTGTTAAATAACCCATGGGCGGGTCTCGTGCGTAGTCACCTCCTCGTGGTGAGACCTGGTAATTGGCATCGTTTTCCAAAAATTAATCAGTCGATTAATCTTTGGAAAACGATACCAAGCCAAGAACTACGCAACAGTCCAGTTTGGATCAACAAAAGCCCCTAAGATCATTTTGGATGATCTACACTGGACTGCACTATTAATTTATAACATTTAAGCCATTAATTTACAATATTTACGTCATGAATTTACAACAATAAGTCACAAATTCATAACATTTAAGCTATTAATTTTTACATTTATACCATTAATTCCTAGCACTCAAACTATTAATTTACAACACTTAAGCTATTCATTTATAACATATAAGCAAATAATTAACAGCGATTAAACTATTAATTTATAACAATTGAAACAATAATTGGCACATTTAAAACATTAATTTATAAGAATCAAACCATTCCTCGAGGAATCAGTAAGTCTCGCGCTAATAGCCCAATACATCGATAGATTTAACGAAGAAATACGTAACCGCGATTACAACCAATTAGATCATATTATTTGCTACACAATTAATAACTGTATCACGTACAGCGATGCAGGCGGTATTGAAGAAATAAAGCCATTTTATGTTACAACTATAACGAGTAAATTTAATCGTTTAACTTGTGAAGAATTAAAAAGGTACCTGACTTCTAAATAAGCATTAAATAAGAATCTTAAATATCGCAAACAGTGATGTAGGTGTTACTCAAGAAAAAAGAACGTTTTACTTTTTAATTAGCACGAGTAAATGAACGAATATCGATAATATAATATAACGCTTAATATGAATTTTATCTGTCTGATTATTTAATAGCTTAACTTATTTCACAGTAACGTCATCGACTGCACTTAGGCTCTTTTCCCTTTTTGTCCAAACTAATCGATAGTCGAAAACTAGTATCATATAGGTGTGAATATAGTCTTAGTTTGTAGAAACTATTAAAATGATAAAAATGGATAACGTATTAAATCGTAAAAGATGCCAATTTACGATAAAAATTAAGAAATCGTTCAATTTGATTTTGTTACAATGGAAAAACCGTCTCCTGCTATGTCAAAAAATCGTTACCGTTTGATTAACAAACCGACGCCTTGTTAAGTTATATAAGGAACACGGAAGTCGCGCGCGAGTTCTTTTGTGCCTGAAATTCCGGAGAGTGAACATCGAAGTAGAACATAAATATCAGGTAAGTAAGAAAAAATATCAAACAACAACTTTGTAACTAGTAATTTATAACGTCTAAACCATTAATTTACAACACTTAAGCTATTAATTTATAACATTCAAGCCATTAATTTATAACATTTAAGGAATTAATTTATATCGTCTAAACTATTAATTTATAACATTTATGCTATTAATTTATAACATTTAAGCCATTAATTTCTAACTTTTGAACTGTTATTTTATACATTTAGCCATTAATTTATAACATTTAAACTATTAATTTATATCATCTAAGCCATTAAATTATAACATTCAAGCTATTAATTTATAACATTCAAACTGTTAATTTATAACATTTCAACCATTAATTTACAGCATTTAAAGTGTTATTTTATACATCTAAGCCATTAATTTATAACATTTAAGCAAATAATTTATAACATTTAAACTATTAATTTCTAACATTTAAGCCATTAATTTCTAACATTTAAGCAATTAATTGACAACATCTGAGCCACTAATTTACAACATTTAAACTGTTGTTTTATACATTTAAGCTATTAATTTATAACATTTAAGCCATTAATTTCTAACTTTTGAACTGTTATTTTATACATTTAGCCATTAATTTATAACATTTAAGCTATTAATTTACAACATCTAAGCCACTAATTTACAATATTTAAACTATTAATTTATATCATCTAAGCCATTAATTTATAATATTTAAGCCATTAATCTAAAACAATTCCTCCATTAATTCTTAACAACTATACCAATAATTTATAACCATATTCTCCCATTAATTCAAAGTAATTGTGCTCTTAATTTATAACAGTTGTACCATTAATCGGAAGCAACTCTACATTCATTGATTTAAATCAGTACCATCAATGTGAGTGAATTAATGATTTATATTGTATTATTTTATTAACGAAATCTTTCAGGTCCCTGGATTGCTATTTTATTTCTATATAGCATTATTTTTTAATTTTAAATACAGTACTTAATTTCTCATTTCACTATTTTGTATAAAAGCAGTGGTAACGCAGAGTGTAATTTTAAGATGTAATTTTCCATGTCTGCTAAAAACCAAGGAAACAACACCATATTCATGGAATCAAGGAAGCAAGTGTAGTTTAACCGAAGGCAACGACATCTTATCTGTAGCTGCACATGAGTCATAGGACATTTCAAATAGTGTTGTTGTTTTGCCTCTGAGTACCAAAACCGTTAGATTACAAGTAATTTAAAAACAAATAAACTCCGGACAAAACAATGCCGCCGCTACAATGTCGCTTTATTATAAAATAATTTTACATCTCTGTTACGTCTCCTAAAACATCTGCGCTGCAGCTCTCGCGACCGGCCAGCCGACGGCCTGCGTAACGTCATTTCGACCCTCAATAAACCTGAGGACCAACCATAACTTTCTCTTGCATTGTGTACACATGTATCTGCATTCCATCCGTCGTCCTGAAAGCTTTCTTAAGGCTAGAAATATTTGCGACGCACATCTGGTTTTTAGAGAGGTCCTTGGGTTTATTAGGCGCAATTAAAAACACGGAGAAAGCGGGTACGCGCCCATTAGGAAAAATCGAACATCTGTCTAATAGAACAGGCTGGGTTTTCCCATGCACAAGGTCACTCACGAACCACGTTGGTCGGAGGTTTCCTACTCGTCACTTCTCCTACGACTCTCGGAGAGTCAAGTCGCAGACTTCTCCTGCTACATCAGGAGGGTCAAGTCAACTTACTTCTTCTACATACGACAACGTCGAAGTCTAACATCAAAATCTAGTGTCTATCAAGTATCCTCTAGTGCTACGTCCACTAACATACGAAATTCGATTGTACGAACCTTGCTCTATTAGTCATATCTATCTCATATTCGTGCGACAAGGTGTTATCGACGATTTGTATCTACTCAACAGTGTAGTTTAAGTGTTGGAAATATATATTTTATAATTCTGTGAATCACAGTGTTACATAAACTTAATCACCCCTATTATCTTAACGGAAATCAGGGGATCGATCAACTCGTGGTGTCGATTAGTATAATCGTAACGGGAATTTACGACTCCCGTTGACGTCTCTCCTCGCGATTGCGTCTCCCCGCGATTGGTCGAAATAACAATCTCTGCTTCCAATGCGTAAAAACTCATATGTAAATGGGACCCGAGCGTAGTTACCTTCTCGTGGTGGGTCCCGGTAATTGGTATCGTTTTCCAAATAATAATACACCAAGTACTATTTCGAATATTAGTATTATTATTCGAAAACGATATCAAGCTAAAAACTACTTGAATATAGTCTGGTCTTGATCACCCAAAATAGTTTTGGTGATCTAAACTGGACTAATACCCCCCCGCGGGGGCAACGTGGGACATCGTGGGACATCGCAGGACACCGTGGGATGCGAGCGTATTAGCTTTAATTAATCATAAGATAGATACCTATGTTATGTACATTGTAAGCTCATTCTGTACAAAGATACTTATCTATCTTGGAACGACAAATAAAGATCTCGTCTCTCTTGATCCCCTCGCTTACCATACTGGAAAAATTGTTCCCACGATATATCGGTTCGCGATCACTCAGTTCTTTCAAACTGTCGCGTGGCGTACTCGCTCGCGTGTATTCCGGGTGCGTGCGGGTCAATGTGCTCTAGACAACTCTTCGGATTCGTAAGTCGCCCAAGGACAGCTCTGTCTTGGTGACTGCTCAACGTTTGCATCGGATCACGGGAGTTGTCGTCGTGCCGGTGATGCTTGCTAATCTGTTGGGGATTCAGTCGTGGATCTGCAGTCCTGTCCGATTGGTACTTCGGTACTCGGTCAGGGACCAGCAATTTCACGTCCTCCGTAATCCTGTTCGGCCCCGCGGGAGTGGACCCCACTGTTCAGTTGAGGTATTGCCTTCGTAATCCAGTTCAGCGGTCCCTCCCCGTGAGTGGACCCCACTGTTCAGTTGGGGCCTCGTGCCTTGGTAATCCTGTTCAGCGGTCCCTCCCTGTGAGTGGACCCCACTGTTCAGTTCGGGCCTCTTGCCTTCGTAATCCTGTTCAGCGGTCCCTCCCCGGGTTCCACTTGTTCATTTGGAGTGTGTCAGGTTGCTGGCCTATGTGCTGGATCCACGGCTGAATTACTAGTGGATCACTGGCATCATCTGTCGGCGCCATCGACCGCGACTCGTGTAAGTTTCGAACGGCGGAACAGGAATCGAGTTACGGCCAATTCTTGGGCTTTCCGTTGAACCTCGGGGTTATCTCGTGTACGGGGGTACGTCGCGTAGGTTTGTTAGTTCTTTCGAGAGATCGCGATCTCGTCCGTTTCGGGACAGTGTCAGTAGCTTCATCTTCTTCTTTTCGCTCCAAGTTAGATAAATGTGTCTTTGATACCGAATGTTGCCAGTAGGGATGCGAATTATTGTATATTTGTACTGATCGATGTAATCGTTGTGTGGGAGATAGATGATGCGTTACGTATGCCTTGTTCTACGTTTGTAAAGATTCATGTTAGCGCTGCGTTGGAGATATGTGTTTCGCAGTTAGACTACGAAACAACTATTTCTTTACGCAGGCCCATGGTCAAGTAGTGTCAAAACTGGACATTCTGCCAATAGGTTGAATGTCGAGATCTATGTGTAGTGTTAAATAACCCATGGGCGGGTCTCGTGCGTAGTCACCTCCTCGTGGTGAGACCTGGTAATTGGCATCGTTTTCCAAAAATTAATCAGTCGATTAATCTTTGGAAAACGATACCAAGCCAAGAACTACGCAACAGTCCAGTTTGGATCACCAAAAACCCCTAAGATCATTTTGGATGATCTACACTGGACTGCACTATTAATTTATAACATTTAAGCCATTAATTTACAACATTTACGTCATGAATTTACAACAATAAGTCACAAATTCATAACATTTAAGCTATTAATTTTTACATTTATACCATTAATTCCTATCATTCAAACTATTAATTTATAACACTTAAGCTATTAATTTATAACATTTAAGCAAATAATTAACAACGATTAAACTATTAATTTATAACAATTGAAACAATAATTGGGACATTTAAAACATTAATTTATAAGAATCAAACCATTCCTCGAGGAATCAGTAAGTCTCGCGCTAATAGCCCAATACATCGATAGATTTAACGAAGAAATACGTAACCGCGATTACAACCAATTAGATCATATTATTTGCTACACAATTAATAACTGTATCACGTACAGCGATGCAGGCGGTATTGAAGAAATAAAGCCATTTTATGTTACAACTATAACGAGTAAATTTAATCGTTTAACTTGTGAAGAATTAAAAAGGTACCTGACTTCTAAATAAGCATTAAATAAGAATCTTAAATATCGCAAACAGTGATGTAGGTGTTACTCAAGAAAAAAGAACGTTTTACTTTTTAATTAGCACGAGTAAATGAACGAATATCGATAATATAATATAACGCTTAATATGAATTTTATCTGTCTGATTATTTAATAGCTTAACTTATTTCACAGTAACGTCATCGACTGCACTTAGGCTCTTTTCCCTTTTTGTCCAAACTAATCGATAGTCGAAAACTAGTATCATGTAGGTGTGAATATAGTCTTAGTTTGTAGAAACTATTAAAATGATAAAAATGGATAACGTATTAAATCGTAAAAGATGCCAATTTACGATAAAAATTAAGAAATCGTTCAATTTGATTTTGTTACAATGGAAAAACCGTCTCCTGCTATGTCAAAAAATCGTTACCGTTTGATTAACAAACCGACGCCTTGTTAAGTTATATAAGGAACACGGAAGTCGCGCGCGAGTTCTTTTGTGCCTGAAATTCCGGAGAGTGAACATCGAAGTAGAACATAAATATCAGGTAAGTAAGAAAAAATATCAAACAACAACTTTGTAACTAGTAATTTATAACGTCTAAACCATTAATTTACAACACTTAAGCTATTAATTTATAACATTCAAGCCATTAATTTATAACATTTAAGGAATTAATTTATATCGTCTAAACTATTAATTTATAACATTTATGCTATTAATTTATAACATTTAAGCCATTAATTTCTAACTTTTGAACTGTTATTTTATACATTTAGCCATTAATTTATAACATTTAAACTATTAATTTATATCATCTAAGCCATTAAATTATAACATTCAAGCTATTAATTTATAACATTTAAACTGTTAATTTATAACATTTAAACCATTAATTTACAGCATTTAAAGAGTTATTTTATACATTTAAGCCATTAATTTATAACATTTAAGCAATTAATTGACAACATCTGAGCCACTAATTTACAACATTTAAACTCTTGTTTTATACATTTAAGCTATTATTTTATAACATTTAAGCTATTAATTAACAGCATCTAAGCCATTAATTTACAACATTTAAAGTGTTATTTTATACATTTAAGCTATTAATTTATAACATTTAAGCCATTAATTTACAACATCTAAGCCACTAATTTACAATATTTAAACTATTAATTTATATCACCTTAGCCATTAATTTATAATATTTAAGCCATTAATCTAAAACAATTCCTCCATTAATTCTTAACAACTATACCAATAATTTATAACCATATTCTCCCATTAATTCAAAGTAATTGTGCTCTTAATTTATAACAGTTGTACCATTAATCGGAAGCAACTCTACATTCATTGATTTAAATCAGTACCATCAATGTGAGTGAATTAATGATTTATATTGTATTATTTTATTAACGAAATCTTTCAGGTCCCTGGATTGCTATTTTATTTCTATATAGCATTATTTTTTAATTCTAAATACAGTACTTAATTTCTCATTTCACTATTTTGTATAAAAGCAGTGGTAACGCAGAGTGTAATTTTAAGATGTAATTTTCCATGTCTGCTAAAAACCAAGGAAACAACACCATATTCATGGAATCAAGGAAGCAAGTGTAGTTTAACCGAAGGCAACGACATCTTATCTGTAGCTGCACATGAGTCATAGGACATTTCAAATAGTGTTGTTTTTTTTCCTCGGAGTGCCAAAACCGTTAGATTACAAGTAATTTAAAAACAAATAAACTCCGGACAAAACTATGCCGCCGCTACAATGTCGCTCTATTATAAAATAATTTTACATCTCTGCTTCCAATGCGTAAAAACTCATATGTAAATGGGACCCGAGCGTAGTTACCTCCTCGTGGTGGGTCCCGGTAATTGGTATCGTTTTCCAAATAATAATACACCAAGTACTATTTCGAATATTAGTATTATTATTCGAAAACGATATCAAGCTAAAAACTACTTGAATATAGTCTGGTCTTGATCACCCAAAATAGTTTTGGTGATCTAAACTGGAATAATACCCCCCCGCGGGGGCAACGTGGGACATCGTGGGACATCGCAGGACACCGTGGGATGCGAGCGTATTAGCTTTAATTAATCATAAGATAGATACCTATGTTATGTACATCGTAAGCTCATTCTGTACAAAGATACTTATCTATCTTGGAACGACAAATAAAGATCTCGTCTCTCTCGATCCCCTCGCTTACCATACTGGAAAAATTGTTCCCACGATATATCGGTTCGCGATCACTCAGTTCTTTCCAACTGTCGCGTGGCGTACTCGCTCGCGTGTATTTCGGGTGCGTGCGGGTCAATGTGCTCTAGACAACTCTTCGGATTCGTAAGTCGCCCAAGGACAGCTCTGTCTTGGTGACTGCTCAACGTTTGCATCGGATCACGGGAGTTGTCGTCGTGCCGGTGATGCTTGCTAATCTGTTGGGGATTCAGTCGTGGATCTGCAGTCCTGTCCGATTGGTACTTCGGTACACGGTCAGGGACCAGCAATTTCACGTCCTGCGTAATCCTGTTCGGCCCCGCGGGAGTGGACCCCACTGTTCAGTTGAGGTATTGCCTTCGTAATCCTGTTCAGCGGTCCCTCGCCGTGAGTGGACCCCACTGTTCAGTTGGGGCCTCGTGCCTTGGTAATCCTGTTCAGCGGTCCCTCTCTGTGAGTGGACCCCACTGTTCAGTTGGGGCCTCTTGCCTTCGTAATCCTGTTCAGCGGTCCCTCCCCGGGTTCCACTTGTTCAGTTGGAGTGTGTCAAGTTGCTGGCCTATGTGCTGGATCCACGGCTGAATTACTAGTGGATCACTGGCATCATCTGTCGGCGCCATCGACCGCGACTCGTGTAAGTTTCGAACGGCGAAACAGGAATCGAGTTACGGCCAATTCTTGGGCTTTCCGTTGAACCTTGGGGTTATCTCGTGTACGGGGGTACGTCGTACACGTTAGTTCTTTCGAGAGATCGCGATCTCGTCCGTTTCGGGACAGTGTCAGTAGCTTCATCTTCTTCTTTTCGCTCCAAGTTAGATAAATGTGTCTTTGATACCGATTGTTGCCAGTAGGGATGCGAATTATTGTATATTTGTACTGATCGATGTAATCGTTGTGTGGGAGATGGATGATGCGTTACGTATGCCTTGTTCTACGTTTGTAAAGATTCATGTTAGCGCTGCGTTGGAGATATGTGTTTCGCAGTTAGACTACGAAACAACTATTTCTTTACGCAGGCCCATGGTCAAGTAGTGTCAAAACTGGACATTCTGCCAATAGGTTGAATGTCGAGATCGATGTGTAGTGTTAAATAACCCATGGGCGGGTCTCGTGCGTAGTCACCTCCTCGTGGTGAGACCTGGTAATTGGCATCGTTTTCCAAAAATTAATCAGTCGATTAATCTTTGGAAAACGATGCCAAGCCAAGAACTACGCAACAGTCCAGTTTGGATCACCAAAAACCCCTAAGATCATTTTGGATGATCTACACTGGACTGCACTATTAATTTATAACATTTAAGCCATTAATTTACAACATTTACGTCATGAATTTACAACAATAAGTCACAAATTCATAACATTTAAGCTATTAATTTTTACATTTATACCATTAATTCCTATCATTCAAACTATTAATTTATAACACTTAAGCTATTAATTTATAACATTTAAGCAAATAATTAACAACGATTAAACTATTAATTTATAACAATTGAAACAATAATTGGGACATTTAAAACATTAATTTATAAGAATCAAACCATTCCTCGAGGAATCAGTAAGTCTCGCGCTAATAGCCCAATACATCGATAGATTTAACGAAGAAATACGTAACCGCGATTACAGCCAATTAGATCATATTATTTGCTACATAATTAATAACTGTATCACGTACAGCGATGCAGGCGGTATTGAAGAAATAAAGCCATTTTATGTTACAACTATAACGAGTAAATTTAATCGTTTAACTTGTGAAGAATTAAAAAGGTACTTGACTTCTAAATAAGCATTAAATAGGAATCTTAAATATCGCAAACAGTGATGTAGGTGTTACTCAAGAAAAAAGAACGTTTTATTTTTTAATTAGCACGAGTAAATGAACGAATATCGATAATATAATATAACGCTTAATATGAATTTTATCTGTCTGATTATTTAATAGCTTAACTTATTTCACAGTAACGTCATCGACTGCCCTTAGGCTCTTTTCCCTTTTTCTCCAAACTAATCGATAGTCGAAAACTAGTATCATGTAGGTGTGAATTTAGTCTTAGTTTGTAGAAACTATTAAAATGATAAAAATGGATATCGTATTAAATCGTAAAAGATGCCAATTTACGATAAAAATTAAGAAATCGTTCAATTTGATTTTGTTACAATGGAAAAACCGTCTCCTGCTATGTCAAAAAATCGTTACCGTTTGATTAACAAACCGACGCCTTGTTAAGTTATATAAGGAACACGGAAGTCGCGCGCGAGCTCTTTTGTGCCTGAAATTCCGGAGAGTGAACATCGAAGAAGAACATAAATATCAGGTAAGTAAGAAAAAATATCAAACAACAACATTGTAACTAGTAATTTATAACGTCTAAACCATTAATTTACAACACTTAAGCTATTCATTTATAACATTCAAGCCATTAAGTTATAACATTTAAGGAATTAATTTATAACGTCTAAACTATTAATTTATAACATTTATGCTATTAATTTATAACATTTAAGCTATTAATTTCTAACTTTTGAACTGTTATTTTATACATTTAGCCATTAATTTATAACATTTAAACTATTAATTTATATCATCTAAGCCATTAAATTATAACATTCAAGCTATTAATTTATAACATTTAAACTGTTAATTTATAACATTTAAACCATTAATTTACAGCATTTAAAGTGTTATTTTATACATTTAAGCCATTAATTTATAACATTTAAGCAATTAATTTATAACATTTAAACTATTAATTTCTAACATTTAAGCCATTAATTTCTAACATTTAAGCAATTAATTGACAACATCTGAGCCACTAATTTACAATGTTTAAACAGTTGTTTTATACATTTAAGCTATTATTTTATAACATTTAAGCTATTAATTAACAACATCTAAGCCATTAATTTACAACATTTAAAGTGTTATTTTATACATTTAAGCTCTTAATTTATAACATTTAAGCTATTAATTTATAACATTTAAGCCATTAATTTCTAACTTTTGAACTGTTATTTTATACATTTAGCCATTAATTTATAACATTTAAACTATTAATTTATATCATCTAAGCCATTAAATTATAACATTTAAGCTATTAATTTACAACATCTAGGCCACTAATTTACAATATTTAAACTATTAATTTATATCATCTAAGCCATTAATTTATAATATTTAAGCCATTAATCTAAAACAATTCCTCCATTAATTCTTAACAACTATACCAATAATTTATAACCGTATTCTCCCATTAATTCAAAGTAATTGTGCTCTTAATTTATAACAGTTGTACCATTAATCGGAAGCAACTCTACATTCATTGATTTAAATCAGTACCATCAATGTGAGTGAATTAATGATTTATATTGTATTATTTTATTAACGAAATCTTTCAGGTCCCTGGATTGCTATTTTATTTCTATATAGCATTATTTTTTAATTTTAAATACAGTACTTAATTTCCCATTTCACTATTTTGTATAAAAGCAGTGGTAACGCAGAGTGTAATTTTAAGATGTAATTTTCCATGTCTGCTAAAAACCAAGGAAACAACACCATATTCATGGAATCAAGGAAGCAAGTGTAGTTTAACCGAAGGCAACGACATCTTATCTGTAGCTGCACATGAGTCATAGGACATTTCAAATAGTGTTGTTTTTTTTCCTCGGAGTGCCAAAACCGTTAGATTACAAGTAATTTAAAAACAAATAAACTCCGGACAAAACTATGCCGCCGCTACAATGTCGCTCTATTATAAAATAATTTTACATCTCTGCTTCCAATGCGTAAAAACTCATATGTAAATGGGACCCGAGCGTAGTTACCTCCTCGTGGTGGGTCCCGGTAATTGGTATCGTTTTCCAAATAATAATACACCAAGTACTATTTCGAATATTAGTATTATTATTCGAAAACGATATCAAGCTAAAAACTACTTGAATATAGTCTGGTCTTGATCACCCAAAATAGTTTTGGTGATCTAAACTGGAATAATACCCCCCCGCGGGGGCAACGTGGGACATCGTGGGACATCGCAGGACACCGTGGGATGCGAGCGTATTAGCTTTAATTAATCATAAGATAGATACCTATGTTATGTACATTGTAAGCTCATTCTGTACAAAGATACTTATCTATCTTGGAACGACAAATAAAGATCTCGTCTCTCTTGATCCCCTCGCTTACCATACTGGAAAAATTGTTCCCACGATATATCGGTTCGCGATCACTCAGTTCTTTCCAACTGTCGCGTGGCGTACTCGCTCGCGTGTATTTCGGGTGCGTGCGGGTCAATGTGCTCTAGACAACTCTTCGGATTCGTAAGTCGCCCAAGGACAGCTCTGTCTTGGTGACTGCTCAACGTTTGCATCGGATCACGGGAGTTGTCGTCGTGCCGGTGATGCTTGAGTAATCTGTTGGGGATTCACTCGTGGATCTGCAGTTCTGTCCGATTGGTACTTGGGTACTCGATCAGAGACCACCAATTTCACGTCCTCCGTAATCCTGTTCGGCCCCGCTGGAGTGGACCCCACTGTTCAGTTGAGGTATTGCCTTCGTAATCCTGTTCAGCGGTCCCTCCCCGTGAGTGGACCCCACTGTTCAGTTGGGGCCTCGTGCCTTGGTAATCCTGTTCAGCGGTCCCTCCCTGTGAGTGGACCCCACTGTTCAGTTGGGGCCTCTTGCCTTCGTAATCCTGTTCAGCGGTCCCTCCCCGGGTTCCACTTGTTCAGTTGGAGTGTGTCAAGTTGCTGGCCTATGTGCTGGATCCACGGCTGAATTACTAGTGGATCACTGGCATCATCTGTCGGCGCCATCGACCGCGACTCGTGTAAGTTTCGAACGGCGAAACAGGAATCGAGTTACGGCCAATTCTTGGGCTTTCCGTTGAACCTCGGGGTTATCTCGTGTACGGGGGTACGTCGCGTAGGTTTGTTAGTTCTTTCGAGAGATCGCGATCTCGTCCGTTTCGGGACAGTGTCAGTAGCTTCATCTTCTTCTTTTCGCTCCAAGTTAGATAAATGTGTCTTTGATACCGAATGTTGCCAGTAGGGATGCGAATTATTGTTTATTTGTACTGATCGATGTAATCGTTGTGTGGGAGATAGATGATACGTTACGTATGCCTTGTTCTACGTTTGTAAATATTCATGTTAGCGCTGCGTTGGAGATATGTGTTTCGCAGTTAGACTACGAAACAACTATTTCTTTACGCAGGCCCATGGTCAAGTAGTGTCAAAACTGGACATTCTGCCAATAGGTTGAATGTCGAGATCGATGTGTAGTGTTAAATAACCCATGGGCGGGTCTCGTGCGTAGTCACCTCCTCGTGGTGAGACCTGGTAATTGGCATCGTTTCCCAAAAATTAATCAGTCGATTAATCTTTGGAAAACGATACCAAGCCAAGAACTACGCAACAGTCCAGTTTGGATCAACAAAAGCCCCTAAGATCATTTTGGATGATCTACACTGGACTGCACTATTAATTTATAACATTTAAGCCATTAATTTACAATATTTACGTCATGAATTTACAACAATAAGTCACAAATTCATAACATTTAAGCTATTAATTTTTACATTTATACCATTAATTCCTAACACTCAAACTATTAATTTACAACACTTAAGCTATTAATTTATAACATTTAAGCAAATAATTAACAACGATTAAACTATTAATTTATAACAATTGAAACAATAATTGGCACATTTAAAGCATTAATTTATAAGAATCAAACCATTCCTCGAGGAATCAGTAAGTCTCGCGCCAATAGCCCAATACATCGATAGATTTAACGAAGAAATACGTAACCGCGATTACAACCAATTAGATCATATTATTTGCTACATAATTAATAACTGTATCACGTACAGCGATGCAGGCGGTATTGAAGAAATAAAGCCATTTTATGTTACAACTATAACGAGTAAATTTAATCGTTTAACTTGTGAAGAATTAAAAAGGTACCTGACTTCTAAATAAGCATTAAATAAGAATCTTAAATATCGCAAACAGTGATGTAGGTGTCACTCAAGAAAAAAGAACGTTTTATTTTTTAATTAGCACGAGTAAATGAACGAATATCGATAATATAATATAACGCTTAATATGAATTTTATCTGTCTGATTATTTAATTGCTTAACTTATTTCACAGTAACGTCATCGACTGCCCTTAGGCTCTTTTCCCTTTTTGTCCAAACTAATCGATAGTCGAAAACTAGTATCATGTAGGTGTGAATTTAGTCTTAGTTTGTAGAAACTATTAAAATGATAAAAATGGATATCGTATTAAATCGTAAAAGATGCCAATTTACGATAAAAATTAAGAAATCGTTCAATTTGATTTTGTTACAATGGAAAAACCGTCTCCTGCTATGTCAAAAAATCGTTACCGTTTGATTAACAAACCGACGCCTTGTTAAGTTATATAAGGAACACGGAAGTCGCGCGCGAGCTCTTTTGTGCCTGAAATTCCGGAGAGTGAACATCGAAGAAGAACATAAATATCAGGTAAGTAAGAAAAAATATCAAACAACAACATTGTAACTAGTAATTTATAACGTCTAAACCATTAATTTACAACACTTAAGCTATTAATTTATAACATTCAAGCCATTAATTTATAACATTTAAGGAATTAATTTATATCGTCTAAACTATTAATTTATAACATTTATGCTATTAATTTATAACATTTAAGCCATTAATTTCTAACTTTTGAACTGTTATTTTATACATTTAGCCATTAATTTATAACATTTAAACTATTAATTTATATCATCTAAGCCATTAAATTATAACATTCAAGCTATTAATTTATAACATTTAAACTGTTAATTTATAACATTTAAACCATTAATTTACAGCATTTAAAGTGTTATTTTATACATTTAAGCCATTAATTTATAACATTTAAACTATTAATTTATAACATTTAAGCCATTAATTTCTAACTTTTGAACTGTTATTTTATACATTTTGCCAATAATTTATAACATTTAAACTATTAATTTATATCATCTAAGCCATTAAATTATAACATTTAAGCTATTAATTTACAACATCTAAGCCACTAATTTACAATATTTAAAGTGTTATTTTATACATTTAAGCTATTAATTTACAACATCTAAGCCACTAATTTACAATATTTAAACTATTAATTCATATCATCTAAGCCATTAAATTATAACATTGAAGCTATTAATTTATAACATTTAAACTGTTAATTTATAACATTTAAACCATTTATTTACAGCATTTAATGTGTTATTTTATACATTTAAGCCATTAATTTATAACATTTAAGCTATTAATTTATAACATTTAAGCCATTAATTTCTAACCTTTGAACTGTTATTTTATACATTTTGCCAATAATTTATAACATTTAAACTATTAATTTATATCATCTAAGCCATTAAATTATAACATTTAAGCTATTAATTTACAACATCCAAGCCACTAATTTACAATATTTAAACTATTAATTTATATCATCTAAGCCATTAATTTATAATATTTAAGCCATTAATCTAAAACAATTCCTCCATTAATTCTTAACAACTATACCAATAATTTATAACCATATTCTCCCATTAATTCAAAGTAATTGTGCTCTTAATTTATAACAGTTGTACCATTAATCGGAAGCAACTCTACATTCATTGATTTAAATCCGTACCATCAATGTGAGTGAATTAATGATTTATATTGTATTATTTTATTAACGAAATCTTTCAGGTCCCTGGATTGCTATTTTATTTCTATATAGCATTATTTTTTAATTTTAAATACAGTACTTAATTTCTCATTTCACTATTTTGTATAAAAGCAGTGGTAACGCAGAGTGTAATTTTAAGATGTAATTTTCCATGTCTGCTAAAAACCAAGGAAACAACACCATATTCATGGAATCAAGGAAGCAAGTGTAGTTTAACCGAAGGCAACGACATCCTATCTGTAGCTGCACATGAGTCATAGGACATTTCAAATAGTGTTGTTGTTTTGCCTCGGAGTACCAAAACCGTTAGATTACAAGTAATTTAAAAACAAATAAACTCCGGACAAAACAATGCCGCCGCTACAATGTCGCTTTATTATAAAATAATTTTACATCTCTGCTTCCAATGCGTTAAAACTCATATGTAAATGGGACCCGAGCGTAGTTACCTCCTCGTGGTGGGTCCCGGTAATTGGTATCGTTTTCCAAATAATAATACACCAAGTACTATTTCGAATATTAGTATTATTATTCGAAAACGATATCAAGCTAAAAACTACTTGAATATAGTCTGGTCTTGATCACCCAAAATAGTTTTGGTGATCTAAACTGGACTAATACCCCCCCGCGGGGGCAACGTGGGACATCGTGGGACATCGCAGGACACCGTGGGATGCGAGCGTATTAGCTTTAATTAATCATAAGATAGATACCTATGTTATGTACATTGTAAGCTCATTCTGTACAAAGATACTTATCTATCTTGGAACGACAAATAAAGATCTCGTCTCTCTTGATCCCCTCGCTTACCATACTGGAAAAATTGTTCCCACGATATATCGGTTCGCGATCACTCAGTTCTTTCAAACTGTCGCGTGGCGTACTCGCTCGCGTGTGTTTCGGGTGCGTGCGGGTCGATGTGCTCTAGACAACTCTTCGGATTCGTAAGTCGCCCAAGGACAGCTCTGTCTTGCTGACTGCTCAACGTTTGCATCGGATCACGGGAGTTGTCGTCGTGCCGGTGATGCTTGCTAATCTGTTGGGGATTCACTCGTGGATCTGCAGTCCTGTCCGATTGGTACTTCGGTACTCGGTCAGGGACCAGCAATTTCACGTCCTCCGTAATCCCGTTCGGCCCCGCGGGAGTGGACCCCACTGTTCAGTTGAAGTATTGCCTTCGTAATCCTGTTCAGAGGTCCCTCCCCGTGAGTGGACCCCACTGTTCAGTTGGGGCCTCGTGCCTTGGTAATCCTGTTCAGCGGTCCCTCCCTGTGAGTGGACCACACTGTTCAGTTGGGGCCTCTTGCCTTCGTAATCCTGTTCAGCGGTCCCTCCCCGGGTTCCACTTGTTCAGTTGGAGTGTGTCAAGTTACTGGCCTATGTGCTGGATCCACGGCTGAATTACTAGTGGATCACTGGCATCATCTGTCGGCGCCATCGACCGCGACTCGTGTATGTTTCGAACGGCGAAACAGGAATCGAGTTACGGCCAATTCTTGGGCTTTCCGTTGAACCTCGGGGTTATCTCGTGTACGGGGGTACGTCGCGTAGGTTTGTTAGTTCTTTCGAGAGATCGCGATCTCGTCCGTTTCGGGACAGTGTCAGTAGCTTCATCTTCTTCTTTTCGCTCCAAGTTAGATAAATGTGTCTTTGATACCGAATGTTGCCAGTAGGGATGCGAATTATTGTTTATTTGTACTGATCGATGTAATCGTTGTGTGGGAGATAGATGATGCGTTACGTGTGCCTTGTTCCACGTTTGTAAAGATTCATGTTAGCGCTGCGTTGGAGATATGTGTTTCGCAGTTAGACTACGAAACAACTATTTCTTTACGCAGGCCCATGGTCAAGTAGTGTCAAAACTGGACATTCTGCCAATAGGTTGAATGTCGAGATCGATGTGTAGTGTTAAATAACCCATGGGCGGGTCTCGTGCGTAGTCACCTCCTCGTGGTGAGACCTGGTAATTGGCATCGTTTTCCAAAAATTAATCAGTCGATTAATCTTTGGAAAACGATACCAAGCCAAGAACTACGCAATACTCCAGTTTGGATCAACAAAAGCCCCTAAGATCATTTTGGATGATCTACACTGGACTGCACTATTAATTTATAACATTTAAGCCATTAATTTACAATATTTACGTCATGAATTTACAACAATAAGTCACAAATTCATAACATTTAAGCTATTAATTTTTACATTTATACCATTAATTCCTAACACTCAAACTATTAATTTATAACACTTAAGCTATTAATTTATAACATTTAAGCAAATAATTAACAACGATTAAACTATTAATTTATAACAATTGAAACAATAATTGGCACATTTAAAACATTAATTTATAAGAATCAAACCATTCCTCGAGGAATCAGTAAGTCTCGCGCTAATAGCCCAATACATCGATAGTTTTAACGAAGAAATACGTAACCGCGATTACAACCAATTAGATCATATTATTTGCTACATAATTAATAACTGTATCACGTACTGCGATGCAGGCGGTATTGAAGAAATAAAGCCATTTTATGTTACAACTATAACGAGTAAATTTAATCGTTTAACTTGTGAAGAATTAAAAAGGTACCTGACTTCTAAATAAGCATTAAATAAGAATCTTAAATATCGCAAACAGTGATGTAGGTGTTACTCAAGAAAAAAGAACGTTTTATTTTTTAATTAGCACGAGTAAATGAACGAATATCGATAATATAATATAACGCTTAATATGAATTTTATCTGTCTGATTATTTAATAGCCTAACTTATTTCACAGTAACGTCATCGACTGCACTTAGACTCTTTTCCCTTTTTGTCCAAACTAATCGATAGTCGAAAACTAGTATCATGTAGGTGTGAATATAGTCTTAGTTTGTAGAAACTATTAAAATGATAAAAATGGATATCGTATTAAATCGTAAAAGATGCCAATTTACGATAAAAATTAAGAAATCGTTCAATTTGATTTTGTTACAATGGAAAAACCGTCTCCTGCTATGTCAAAAAATCGTTACCGTTTGATTAACAAACCGACGCCTTGTTATGTTATATAAGGAACACGGAGGTCGCGCGCGAGCTCTTTTGTGCCTGAAATTCCGGAGAGTGAACATCGAAGAAGAACATAAATATCAGGTAAGTAAGAAAAAATATCAAACAACAACATTGTAACTAGTAATTTATAACGTCTAAACCATTAATTTACAACACTTAAGCTATTAATTTGTAACATTCAAGCCATTAATTTATAACATTTAAGGAATTAATTTATAACGTCTAAACTATTAATTTATAACATTTATGCTATTAATTTATAACATTTAAGCCATTAATTTCTAACTTTTGAACTGTTATTTTATACATTTAGCCATTAATTTATAACATTTAAACTATTAATTTATATCATCTAAGCCATTAAATTATAACATTCAAGCTATTAATTTATAACATTTAAACTGTTAATTTATAACATTTAAACCATTAATTTACAGCATTTAATGTGTTATTTTATACATTTAAGCCATTAATTTGTAACATTTAAGCTATTAATTTATAACATTTAAGCCATTAATTTCTAACTTTTGAACTGTTATTTTATACATTTTGCCAATAATTTATAACATTTAAACTATTAATTTATATCATCTAAGCCATTAAATTACAACATTTAAGCTATTAATTTACAACATCTAAGCCACTAATTTACAGTATTTAAACTATTAATTTATAGCATCTAAGCCATTAATTTATAATATTTAAGCCATTAATCTAAAACAATTCCTCCATTAATTCTTAACAACTATACCAATAATTTATAACCATATTCTCCCATTAATTCAAAGTAATTGTGCTCTTAATTTATAACAGTTGTACCATTAATCGGAAGCAACTCTACATTCATTGATTTAAATCAGTACCATCAATGTGAGTGAATTAATGATTTATATTGTATTATTTTATTAACGAAATCTTTCAGGTCCCTGGATTGTTATTTTATTTCTATATAGCATTATTTTTTAATTTTAAATACAGTACTTAATTTCTCATTTCACTATTTTGTATAAAAGCAGTGGTAACGCAGAGTGTAATTTTAAGATGTAATTTTCCATGTCTGCTAAAAACCAAGGAAACAACACCATATTCATGGAATCAAGGAAGCAAGTGTAGTTTAACCGAAGGCAACGACATCTTATCTGTAGCTGCACATGAGTCATAGGACATTTCAAATAGTGTTGTTGTTTTGCCTCGGAGTACCAAAACCGTTAGATTACAAGTAATTTAAAAACAAATAAACTCCGGACAAAACAATGCCGCCGCTACAATGTCGCTTTATTATAAAATAATTTTACATCTCTGCTTCCAATGCGTAAAAACTCATATGTAAATGGGACCCGAGCATAGTTACCTCCTCGTGGTGGGTCCCGGTAATTGGTATCGTTTTCCAAATAATAATACACCAAGTACTATTTCGAATATTAGTATTATTATTCGAAAACGATATCAAGCTAAAAACTACTTGAATATAGTCTGGTCTTGATCACCCAAAATAGTTTTGGTGATCTAAACTGGACTAATACCCCCCCGCGGGGGCAACGTGGGACATCGTGGGACATCGCAGGACACCGTGGGATGCGAGCGTATTAGCTTTAGTTAATCATAAGATAGATACCTATGTTATGTACATTGTAAGCTCATTCTGTACAAAGATACTTATCTATCTTGGAACGACAAATAAAGATCTCGTCTCTCTTGATCCCCTCGCTAACCATACTGGAAAAATTGTTCCCACGATATATCGGTTCGCGATCACTCAGTTCTTTCAAACTGTCGCGTGGCGTACTCGCTCGCGTGTATTTCGGGTGCGTGCGGGTCAATGTGCTCTAGACAACTCTTCGGATTCGTAAGTCGCCCAAGGACAGCTCTGTCTTGGTGACTGCTCAACGTTTGCATCGGATCACGGGAGTTGTCGTCGTGCCGGTGATGCTTGCTAATCTGTTGGGGATTCAGTCGTGGATCTGCAGTCCTGTCCGATTGGTACTTCGGTACCCGTTCAGGGACCAGCAATTTCACGTCCTCCGTAATCCCGTTCGGCCCCGCGGGAGTGGACCCCACTGTTCAGTTGAGGTATTGCCTTCGTAATCCTGTTCAGAGGTCCCTCCCCGTGAGTGGACCCCACTGTTCAGTTGGGGCCTCGTGCCTTGGTAATCCTGTTCAGCGGTCCCTCCCTGTGAGTGGACCACACTGTTCAGTTGGGGCCTCTTGCCTTCGTAATCCTGTTCAGCGGTCCCTCCCCGGGTTCCACTTGTTCAGTTGGAGTGTGTCAAGTTACTGGCCTATGTGCTGGATCCACGGCTGAATTACTAGTGGATCACTGGCATCATCTGTCGGCGCCATCGACCGCGACTCGTGTATGTTTCGAACGGCGAAACAGGAATCGAGTTACGGCCAATTCTTGGGCTTTCCGTTGAACCTCGGGGTTATCTCGTGTACGGGGGTACGTCGCGTAGATTTGTTAGTTCTTTCGAGAGATCGCGATCTCGTCCGTTTCGGGACAGTGTCAGTAGCTTCATCTTCTTCTTTTCGCTCCAAGTTAGATAAATGTGTCTTTGATACCGAATGTTGCCAGTAGGGATGCGAATTATTGTTTATTTGTACTGATCGATGTAATCGTTGTGTGGGAGATAGATGATGCGTTACGTATGCCTTGTTCTACGTTTGTAAAGATTCATGTTAGCGCTGCGTTGGAGATATGTGTTTCGCAGTTAGACTACGAAACAACTATTTCTTTACGCAGGCCCATGGTCAAGTAGTGTCAAAACTGGACATTCTGCCAATAGGTTGAATGTCGAGATCGATGTGTAGTGTTAAATAACCCATGGGCGGTTCTCGTGCGTAGTCACCTCCTCGTGGTGAGACCTGGTAATTGGCATCGTTTTCCAAAAATTAATCAGTCGATTAATCTTTGGAAAACGATACCAAGCCAAGAACTACGCAACAGTCCAGTTTGGATCAACAAAAGCCCCTAAGATCATTTTGGATGATCTACACTGGACTGCACTATTAATTTATAACATTTAAGCCATTAATTTACAATATTTACGTCATGAATTTACAACAATAAGTCACAAATTCATAACATTTAAGCTATTAATTTTTACATTTATACCATTAATTCCTAACACTCAAACTATTAATTTATAACACTTAAGCTATTAATTTATAACATTTAAGCAAATAATTAACAACGATTAAACTATTAATTTATAACAATTGAAACAATAATTGGCACATTTAAAACATTAATTTATAAGAATCAAACCATTCCTCGAGGAATCAGTAAGTCTCGCGCTAATAGCCCAATACATCGTTAGATTTAACGAAGAAATACGTAACCGCGATTACAACCAATTAGATCATATTATTTGCTACATAATTAATAACTGTATCACGTACAGCGATGCAGGCGGTATTGAAGAAATAAAGCCATTTTATGTTACAACTATAACGAGTAAATTTAATCGTTTAACTTGTGAAGAATTAAAAAGGTACCTGACTTCTAAATAAGCATTAAATAAGAATCTTAAATATCGCAAACAGTGATGTAGGTGTTACTCGAGAAAAAAGAACGTTTTATTTTTTAATTAGCACGAGTAAATGAACGAATATCGATAATATAATATAACGCTTAATATGAATTTTATCTGTCTGATTATTTAATAGCTTAACTTATTTCACAGTAACGTCATCGACTGCACTTAGGCTCTTTTCCCTTTTTGTCCAAACTAATCGATAGTCGAAAACTAGTATCATGTAGGTGTGAATATAGTCTTATTTTGTAGAAACTATTAAAATGATAAAAATGGATATCGTATTAAATCGTAAAAGATGCCAATTTACGATAAAAATTAAGAAATCGTTCAATTTGATTTTGTTACAATGGAAAAACCGTCTCCTGCTATGTCAAAAAATCGATACCGATTGATTAACAAACCGACGCCTTGTTATGTTATATAAGGAACACGGAGGTCGCGCGCGAGCTCTTTTGTGCCTGAAATTCCGGAGAGTGAACATCGAAGACGAACATAAATATCAGGTAAGTAAGAAAAAATATCAAACAACAACATTGTAACTAGTAATTTATAACGTCTAAACCATTAATTTACAACACTTAAGCTATTAATTTATAACATTCAAGCCATTAATTTATAACATTTAAGGAATTAATTTATAACGTCTAAACTATTAATTTATAACATTTATGCTATTAATTTATAACATTTAAGCCATTAATTTCTAACTTTTGAACTGTTATTTTATACATTTAGCCATTAATTTATAACATTTAAACTATTAATTTATATCATCTAAGCCATTAAATTATAACATTCAAGCTATTAATTTATAACATTTAAGCTATTAATTAACAACATCTAAGCCATTACTTTACAACATTTAAAGTGTTATTTTATACATTTAAGCTCTTAATTTATAACATTTAAGCTATTAATTTATAACATTTAAGCCATTAATTTCTAACTTTTGAACTGTTATTTTATACATTTAGCCATTAATTTATAACATTTAAACTATTAATTTATATCATCTAAGCCATTAAATTATAACATTTAAGCTATTAATTTACAACATCTAGGCCACTAATTTACAATATTTAAACTATTAATTTATATCATCTAAGCCATTAATTTATAATATTTAAGCCATTAATCTAAAACAATTCCTCCATTAATTCTTAACAACTATACCAATAATTTATAACCATATTCTCCCATTAATTCAAAGTAATTGTGCTCTTAATTTATAACAGTTGTACCATTAATCGGAAGCAACTCTACATTCATTGATTTAAATCAGTACAATCAATGTGTGTGAATTAATGATTTATATTGTATTATTTTATTAACGAAATCTTTCAGGTCCCTGGATTGCTATTTTATTTCTATATAGCATTATTTTTTAATTTTAAATACAGTACCTAATTTCTCATTTCACTATTTTGTATAAAAGCAGTGGTAACGCAGAGTGTAATTTTATGATGTAATTTTCCATGTCTGCTAAAAACCAAGGAAACAACACCATATTCATGGAATCAAGGAAGCAAGTGTATGTTAACCGAAGGCAACGACATCTTATCTGTAGCTGCACATGAGTCATAGGACATTTGAAATAGTGTTGTTGTTTTGCCTCGGAGTACCAAAACCGTTAGATTACAAGTAATTTAAAAACAAATAAACTCCGGACAAAACAATGCCGCCGCTACAATGTCGCTTTATTATAAAATAATTTTACATCTCTGCTTCCAATGCGTAAAAACTCATATGTAAATGGGACCCGAGCGTAGTTACCTCCTCGTGGTGGGTCCCGGTAATTGGTATCGTTTTCCAAATAATAATACACCAAGTACCATTTCGAATATTAGTATTATTATTCGAAAACGATATCAAGTTAAAAACTACTTGAATATAGTCTGGTCTTGATCACCCAAAATAGTTTTGGTGATCTAAACTGGACTAATACCCCCCCGCGGGGGCAACGTGGGACATCGTGGGACATCGCAGGACACCGTGGGATGCGAGCGTATTAGCTTTAATTAATCATAAGATAGATACCTATGTTATGTACATTGTAAGCTCATTCTGTACAAAGATACTTATCTATCTTGGAACGACAAATAAAGATCTCGTCTCTCTTGATCCCCTCGCTTACCATACTGGAAAAATTGTTCCCACGATATATCGGTTCGCGATCACTCAGTTCTTTCAAACTGTCGCGTGGCGTACTCGCTCGCGTGTATTTCGGGTGCGTGCGGGTCAATGTGCTCTAGACAACTCTTCGGATTCGTAAGTCGCCCAAGGACAGCTCTGTCTTGGTGACTGCTCAACGTTTGCATCGGATCACGGGAGTTGTCGTCGTGCCGGTGATGCTTGCTAATCTGTTGGGGATTCAGTCGTGGATCTGCAGTCCTGTCCGATTGGTACTTCGGTACTCGGTCAGGGACCAGCAATTTCACGTCCTCCGTAATCCTGTTCGGCCCCGCGGGAGTGGACCCCACTGTTCAGTTGAGGTATTGCCTTCGTAATCCTGTTCAGCGGTCCCTCCCCGTGAGTGGACCCCACTGTTCATTTGGGGCCTCGTGCCTTGGTAATCCTGTTCAGCGGTCCCTCCCTGTCAGTGGACCCCACTGTTCAGTTGGGGCCTCTTGCCTTCGTAATCCTGTTCTGCGGTCCCTCCCCGGGTTCCACTTGTTCAGTTGGAGTATGTCAAGTTGCTGGCCTATGTGCTGGATCCACGGCTGAATTACTAGTGGATCACTGGCATCATCTGTCGGCGCCATCGACCGCGACTCGTGTAAGTTTCGAACGGCGAAACAGGAATCGAGTTACGGCCAATTCTTGGGCTTCCCGTTGAACCTCAGGGTTATCTCGTGTACGAGGGTACGTCGCGTAGGTTTGTTAGTTCTTCCGAGAGCTCGCGATCTCGTCCGTTTCGGGACAGTGTCAGTAGCTTCATCTTCTTCTTTTCGTTCCAAGTTAGATAAATGTGTCTTTGATACCGAATGTTGCCAGTAGGGATGCGAATTATTGTTTATTTGTACTGATCGATGTAATCGTTGTGTGGGAGATAGATGATGCGTTACGTATGCCTTGTTCTACGTTTGTAAAGATTCATGTTAGCGCTGCGTTGGAGATATGTGTTTCGCAGTTAGACTACGAAACAACTATTTCTTTACGCAGGCCCATGGTCAAGTAGTGTCAAAACTGGACATTCTGCCAATAGGTTGAATGTCGAGATCGATGTGTAGTGTTAAACAACCCATGGGCGGGTCTCGTGCGTAGTCACCTCCTCGTGGTGAGACCTGGTAATTGGCATCGTTTTCCAAAAATTAATCAGTCGATTAATCTTTGGAAAACGATACCAGGCCAAGAACTACGCAACAGTCCAGTTTGGATCAACAAAAGCCCCTAAGATCATTTTGGATGATCTACACTGGACTGCACTATTAATTTATAACATTTAAGCCATTAATTTACAATATTTACGTCATGAATTTACAACAATAAGTCACAAATTCATAACATTTAAGCTATTAATTTTTACATTTATACCATTAATTCCTAACATTCAAACTATTAATTTATAACACTTAAGCTATTAATTTATAACATTTAAGCAAATAATTAACAACGATTAAACTATTAACTTATAACAATTGAAACATTAATTGGCACATTTAAAACATTAATTTATAAGAATCAAACCATTCCTCGAGGAATCAGTAAGTCTCGCGCTAATAGCCCAATACATCGATAGATTTAACGAAGAAATACGTAACCGCGATTACAACCAATTAGATCATATTATTTGCTACATAATTAATAACTGTATCACGTACAGCGATGCAGGCGGTATTGAAGAAATAAAGCCATTTTATGTTACAACTATAACGAGTAAATTTAATCGTTTAACTTGTGAAGAATTAAAAAGGTACCTGACTTCTAAATAAGCATTAAATAAGAATCTTAAATATCGCAAACAGTGATGTAGGTGTTACTCAAGAAAAAAGAACGTTTTATTTTTTAATTAGCACGAGTAAATGAACGAATATCGATAATATAATATAACGCTTAATATGAATTTTATCTGTCTGATTATTTAATAGCTTAACTTATTTCACAGTAACGTCATCGACTGCACTTATGCTCTTTTCCCTTTTTGTCCAAACTAATCGATAGTCGAAAACTAGTATCATGTAGGTGTGAATATAGTCATAGTTTGTAGAAACTATTAAAATGATAAAAATGGATATCGTATTAAATCGTAAAAGATGCCAATTTACGATAAAAATTAAGAAATCGTTCAATTTGATTTTGTTACAATGGAAAAACCGTCTCCTGCTATGTCAAAAAATCGTTACCGTTTGATTAACAAACCGACGCCTTGTTATGTTATATAAGGAACACGGAGGTCGCGCGCGAGCTCTTTTGTGCCTGAAATTCCGGAGAGTGAACATCGAAGAAGAACATAAATATCAGGTAAGTAAGAAAAAATATCAAACAACAACATTGTAACTAGTAATTTATAACGTCTAAACCATTAATTTACAACACTTAAGCTATTCATTTATAACATTCAAGCCATTAATTTATAACATTTAAGGAATTAATTTATAACGTCTAAACTATTAATTTATAACATTTATGCTATTAATTTATAACATTTAAGCCATTAATTTCTAACTTTTGAACTGTTATTTTATACATTTAGCCATTAATTTATAACATTTAAACTATTAATTTATATCATCTAAGCCATTAAATTATAACATTCAAGCTATTAATTTATAACATTTAAACTGTTAATTTATAACATTTAAACCATTAATTTACAGCATTTAAAGTGTTATTTTATACATTTAAGCCATTAATTTATAACATTTAAGCAATTAATTTATAACATTTAAACAATTAATTTCTAACATTTAAGCCATTAATTTCTAACATTTAAGCAATTAATTGACAACATCTGAGCCACTAATTTACAACGTTTAAACTGTTGTTTTATACATTTAAGCTATTATTTTATAACATTTAAGCTATTAATTAACAACATCTAAGCCATTAATTTATAACATTTAAACTATTAATTTATATCATCTAAGCCATTAAATTATAACATTTAAGCTATTAATTTACAACATCTAAGCCACTAACTTACAATATTTAAACTATTAATTTATATCATCTAAGCCATTAATTTATAATATTTAAGCCATTGATCTAAAACAATTCCTCCATTAATTCTTAACAACTACACCAATAATTTATAACCATATTCTCTCATTAATTCAAAGTAATTGTGCTCTTAATTTATAACAGTTGTACCATTAATCGGAAGCAACTCTACATTCATTGATTTAAATCAGTACCATCAATGTGAGTGAATTAATGATTTATATTGTATTATTTTATTAACGAAATCTTTCAGGTCCCTGGATTGCTATTTTATTTCTATATAGCATTATTTTTTAATTTTAAATACAGTACTTAATTTCTCATTTCACTATTTTGTATAAAAGCAGTGGTAACGCAGAGTGTAATTTTAAGATGTAATTTTCCATGTCTGCTAAAAACCAAGGAAACAACACCATATTCATGGAATCAAGGAAGGAAGTGTAGTTTAACCGAAGGCAACGACATCTTATCTGTAGCTGCACATGAGTCATAGGACATTTCAAATAGTGTTGTTGTTTTGCCTCGGAGTACCAAAACCGTTAGATTACAAGTAATTTAAAAACAAATAAACTCCGGACAAAACAATGCCGCCGCTACAATGTCGCTTTATTATAAAATAATTTTACATCTCTGCTTCCAATGCGTAAAAACTCATATGTAAATGGGACCCGAGCGTAGTTACCTCCTCGTGGTGGGTCCCGGTAATTGGTATCGTTTTCCAATAATAATACACCAAGTACTATTTCGAATATTAGTATTATTATTCGAAAACGATATCAAGCTAAAAACTACTTGGATATAGTCTGGTCTTGATCACCCAAAATAGTTTTGGTGATCTAAACTGGACTAATACCCCCCCGCGGGGGCAACGTGGGACATCGTGGGACATCGCAGGACACCGTGGGATGCGAGCGTATTAGCTTTAATTAATCATCAGATAGATACCTATGTTATGTACATTGTAAGCTCATTCTGTACAAAGATACTTATCTATCTTGGAACGACAAATAAAGATCTCGTCTCTCTTGATCCCCTCGCTTACCATACTGGAAAAATTGTTCCCACGATATATCGGTTCGCGATCACTCAGTTCTTTCAAACTGTCGCGTGGCGTACTCGCTCGCGTGTATTTCGGGTGTGTGCGGGTCAATGTGCTCTAGACAACTCTTCGGATTCGTAAGTCGCCCAAGGACAGCTCTGTCTTGGTGACTGCTCAACGTTTGCATCGATCACGGGAGTTGTCGTCGTGCCGGTGATGCTTGCTAATCTGTTGGGGATTCAGTCGTGGATCTGCAGTCCTGTCCGATTGGTACTTCGGTACTCGGTCAGGGACCAGCAATTTCACGTCCTCCGTAATCCTGTTCGGCCCCGCGGGAGTGGACCCCACTGTTCAGTTGAGGTATTGCCTTCGTAATCCTGTTCAGCGGTCCCTCCCCGTGAGTGGACCCCACTGTTCAGTTGGGGCCTCGTGCCTTGGTAATCCTGTTCAGCGGTCCCTCCCTGTGAGTGGACCCCACTGTTCAGTTGGGGCTCTTGCCTTCGTAATCCTGTTCAGCGGTCCCTCCCCGGGTTCCACTTGTTCAGTTGGAGTGTGTCAAGTTGCTGGCCTATGTGCTGGATCCACGGCTGAATTACTAGTGGATCACTGGCATCATCTGTCGGCGCCATCGACCGCGACTCGTGTAAGTTTCGAACGGCGAAACAGGAATCGAGTTACGGCCAATTCTTGGGCTTTCCGTTGAACCTCGGGGTTATCTCGTGTACGGGGGTACGTCGCGTAGGTTTGTTAGTTCTTTCGAGAGATCGCGATCTCGTCCGTTTCGGGACAGTGTCAGTAGCTTCATCTTCTTCTTTTCGCTCCAAGTTAGATAAATGTGTCTTTGATACCGAATGTTGCCAGTAGGGATGCGAATTATTGTTTATTTGTACTGATCGATGTACTCGTTGTGTGGGAGATAGATGATGCGTTACGTATGCCTTGTTCTACGTTTGTAAAGATTCATGTTAGCGCTGCGTTGGAGATATGTGTTTCGCAGTTTGACTACGAAACAACTATTTCTTTACGCAGGCCCATGGTCAAGTAGTGTCAAAACTGGACATTCTGCCAATAGGTTGAATGTCGAGATCGATGTGTAGTGTTAAATTACCCATGGGCGGGTCTCGTGCGTAGTCACCTCCTCGTGGTGAGACCTGGTAATTGGCATCGTTTTCCAAAAATTAATCAGTCGATTAATCTTTGGAAAACGATACCAAGCCAAGAACTACGCAACAGTCCAGTTTGGATCAACAAAAGCCCCTAAGATCATTTTGGATGATCTACACTGGACTGCACTATTAATTTATAACATTTAAGCCATTAATTTACAATATTTACGTCATGAATTTACAACAATAAGTCACAAATTCATAACATTTAAGCTATTAATTTTTACATTTATACCATTAATTCCTAACACTCAAACTATTAATTTATAAAACTTAAGCTATTAATTTATAACATTTAAGCAAATAATTAACAACGATTCAACTATTAATTTATAACAATTGAAAGAATAATTGGCACATTTAAAACATTAATTTATAAGAATCAAACCATTCCTCGAGGAATCATTAAGTCTCGCGCTAATAGCCCAATACATCGTTAGATTTAACGAAGAAATACGTAACCGCGATTACAGCCAATTAGATCATATTATTTGCTACATAATTAATAACTGTATCACGTACAGCGATGCAGGCGGTATTGAAGAAATAAAGCCATTTTATGTTACAACTATAACGAGTAAATTTAATCGTTTAACTTGTGAAGAATTAAAAAGGTACCTGACTTCTAAATAAGCATTAAATAAGAATCTTAAATATCGCAAACAGTGATGTAGGTGTTACTCAAGAAAAAAGAACGTTTTATTTTTTAATTAGCACGAGTAAATGAACGAATATCGATAATATAATATAACGCTTAATATGAATTTTATCTGTCTGATTATTTAATAGCTTAACTTATTTCACAGTAACGTCATCGACTGCACTTATGCTCTTTTCCCTTTTTGTCCAAACTAATCGATAGTCGAAAACTAGTATCATGTAGGTGTGAATATAGTCATAGTTTGTAGAAACTATTAAAATGATAAAAATGGATATCGTATTAAATCGTAAAAGATGCCAATTTACGATAAAAATTAAGAAATCGTTCAATTTGATTTTGTTACAATGGAAAAACCGTCTCCTGCTATGTCAAAAAATCGTTACCGTTTGATTAACAAACCGACGCCTTGTTATGTTATATAAGGAACACGGAGGTCGCGCGCGAGCTCTTTTGTGCCTGAAATTCCGGAGAGTGAACATCGAAGAAGAACATAAATATCAGGTAAGTAAGAAAAAATATCAAACAACAACATTGTAACTAGTAATTTATAACGTCTAAACCATTAATTTACAACACTTAAGCTATTCATTTATAACATTCAAGCCATTAATTTATAACATTTAAGGAATTAATTTATAACGTCTAAACTATTAATTTATAACATTTATGCTATTAATTTATAACATTTAAGCCATTAATTTCTAACTTTTGAACTGTTATTTTATACATTTAGCCATTAATTTATAACATTTAAACTATTAATTTATATCATCTAAGCCATTAAATTATAACATTCAAGCTATTAATTTATAACATTTAAACTGTTAATTTATAACATTTAAACCATTAATTTACAGCATTTAAAGTGTTATTTTATACATTTAAGCCATTAATTTATAACATTTAAGCAATTAATTTATAACATTTAAACAATTAATTTCTAACATTTAAGCCATTAATTTCTAACATTTAAGCAATTAATTGACAACATCTGAGCCACTAATTTACAACGTTTAAACTGTTGTTTTATACATTTAAGCTATTATTTTATAACATTTAAGCTATTAATTTACAACATCTAAGCCACTAATTTACAGTATTTAAACTATTAATTTATATCATCTAAGCCATTAATTTATAATATTTAAGCCATTGATCTAAAACAATTCCTCCATTAATTCTTAACAACTACACCAATAATTTATAACCATATTCTCCCATTAATTCAAAGTAATTGTGCTCTTAATTTATAACAGTTGTACCATTAATCGGAAGCAACTCTACATTCATTGATTTAAATCAGTACCATCAATGTGAGTGAATTAATGATTTATATTGTATTATTTTATTAACGAAATCTTTCAGGTCCCTGGATTGCTATTTTATTTCTATATAGCATTATTTTTTAATTTTAAATACAGTACTTAATTTCTCATTTCACTATTTTGTATAAAAGCAGTGGTAACGCAGAGTGTAATTTTAAGATGTAATTTTCCATGTCTGCTAAAAACCAAGGAAACAACACCATATTCATGGAATCAAGGAAGGAAGTGTAGTTTAACCGAAGGCAACGACATCTTATCTGTAGCTGCACATGAGTCATAGGACATTTCAAATAGTGTTGTTGTTTTGCCTCGGAGTACCAAAACCGTTAGATTACAAGTAATTTAAAAACAAATAAACTCCGGACAAAACAATGCCGCCGCTACAATGTCGCTTTATTATAAAATAATTTTACATCTCTGCTTCCAATGCGTAAAAACTCATATGTAAATGGGACCCGAGCGTAGTTACCTCCTCGTGGTGGGTCCCGGTAATTGGTATCGTTTTCCAAATAATAATACACCAAGTACTATTTCGAATATTAGTATTATTATTCGAAAACGATATCAAGCTAAAAACTACTTGGATATAGTCTGGTCTTGATCACCCAAAATAGTTTTGGTGATCTAAACTGGACTAATACCCCCCCGCGGGGGCAACGTGGGACATCGTGGGACATCGCAGGACACCGTGGGATGCGAGCGTATTAGCTTTAATTAATCATCAGATAGATACCTATGTTATGTACATTGTAAGCTCATTCTGTACAAAGATACTTATCTATCTTGGAACGACAAATAAAGATCTCGTCTCTCTTGATCCCCTCGCTTACCATACTGGAAAAATTGTTCCCACGATATATCGGTTCGCGATCACTCAGTTCTTTCAAACTGTCGCGTGGCGTACTCGCTCGCGTGTATTTCGGGTGTGTGCGGGTCAATGTGCTCTAGACAACTCTTCGGATTCGTAAGTCGCCCAAGGACAGCTCTGTCTTGGTGACTGCTCAACGTTTGCATCGGATCACGGGAGTTGTCGTCGTGCCGGTGATGCTTGCTAATCTGTTGGGGATTCAGTCGTGGATCTGCAGTCCTGTCCGATTGGTACTTCGGTACTCGGTCAGGGACCAGCAATTTCACGTCCTCCGTAATCCTGTTCGGCCCCGCGGGAGTGGACCCCCTGTTCAGTTGAGGTATTGCCTTCGTAATCCTGTTCAGCGGTCCCTCCCCGTGAGTGGACCCCACTGTTCAGTTGGGGCCTCGTGCCTTGGTAATCCTGTTCAGCGGTCCCTCCCTGTGAGTGGACCCCACTGTTCAGTTGGGGCCTCTTGCCTTCGTAATCCTGTTCAGCGGTCCCTCCCCGGGTTCCACTTGTTCAGTTGGAGTGTGTCAAGTTGCTGGCCTATGTGCTGGATCCACGGCTGAATTACTAGTGGATCACTGCCATCATCTGTCGGCGCCATCGACCGCGACTCGTGTAAGTTTCGAACGGCGAAACAGGAATCGAGTTACGGCCAATTCTTGGCTTTCCGTTGAACCTCGGGGTTATCTCGTGTACGGGGGTACGTCGCGTAGGTTTGTTAGTTCTTTCGAGAGATCGCGATCTCGTCCGTTTTGGGACAGTGTCAGTAGCTTCATCTTCTTCTTTTCGTTCCAAGTTAGATAAATGTGTCTTTGATACCGAATGTTGCCAGTAGGGATGCGAATTATTGTATATTTGTACTGATCGATGTAATCGTTGTGTGGGAGATGGATGATGCGTTACGTATGCCTTGTTCTACGTTTGTAAAGATTCATGTTAGCGCTGCGTTGGAGATATGTGTTTCGCAGTTAGACTACGAAACAACTATTTCTTTACGCAGGCCCATGGTCAAGTAGTGTCAAAACTGGACATTCTGCCAATAGGTTGAATGTCGAGATCGATGTGTAGTGTTAAATAACCCATGGGCGGGTCTCGTGCGTAGTCACCTCCTCGTGGTGAGACCTGGTAATTGGCATCGTTTTCCAAAAATTAATCATTCGATTAATCTTTGGAAAACGATACCAAGCCAAGAACTACGCAACAGTCCAGTTTGGATCACCAAAAGCCCCTAAGATCATTTTGGATGGTCTACACTGGACTGCACTATTAATTTATAACATTTAAGCCATTAATTTACAATATTTACGTCATGAATTTACAACAATAAGTCACAAATTCATAACATTTAAGCTATTAATTTTTACATTTATACCATTAATTCCTAACATTCAAACTATTAATTTATAACACTTAAGCTATTAATTTATAATATTTAAGCAAATAATTAACGACGATTAAACTATTAATTTATAACAATTGAAACATTAATTGGCACATTTAAAACATTAATTTATAAGAATCAAACCATTCCTCGAGGAATCAGTAAGTCTCGCGCTAATAGCCCAATACATCGATAGATTTAACGAAGAAATACGTAACGGCGATTACAGCCAATTAGATCATATTATTTGCTACATAATTAATAACTGTATCACGTACAGCGATGCAGGCGGTATTGAAGAAATAAAGCCATTTTATGTTACAACTATAACGAGTAAATTTAATCGTTTAACTTGTGAAGAATTAAAAAGGTACCTGACTTCTAAATAAGCATTAAATAAGAATCTTAAATATCGCAAACAGTGATGTAGGTGTTACTCAAGAAAAAAGAACGTTTTATTTTTTAATTAGCACGCGTAAATGAACGAATATCGATAATATAATATAACGCTTAATATGAATTTTATCTGTCTGATTATTTAATAGCTTAACTTATTTCACAGTAACGTAATCGACTGCCCTTAGGCTCTTTTCCCTTTTTGTCCAAACTAATCGATACTCGAAAACTAGTATCATGTAGGTGTGAATATAGTCTTAGTTTGTAGAAACTATTAAAATGATAAAAATGGATATCGTATTAAATCGTAAAAGATGCCAATTTACGATAAAAATTAAGAAATCGTTCAATTTGATTTTGTTACAATGGAAAAACCGTCTCCTGCTATGTCTAAAAATCGTTACCGTTTGATTAACAAACCGACGCCTTGTTATGTTATATAAGGAACACGGAGGTCGCGCGCGAGCTCTTTTGTGCCTGAAATTCCGGAGAGTGAACATCGAAGAAGAACATAAATATCAGGTAAGTAAGAAAAAATATCAAACAACAACATTGTAACTAGTAATTTATAACGTCTAAACCATTAATTTACAACACTTAAGCTATTAATTTATAACATTCAAGCCATTAATTTATAACATTTATGGAATTAATTTATAACGTCTAAACTATTAATTTATAACATTTATGCTATTAATTTATAACATTTAAGCCATTAATTTCTAACTTTTGAACTGTTATTTTATACATTTAGCCATTAATTTATAACATTTAAACTATTAATTTATATCATCTAAGCCATTAAATTATGACATTCAAGCTATTAATTTATAACATTTAAACTGTTAATTTATAACATTTAAACCATTAATTTACAGCATTTAAAGTGTTATTTTATACATTTAAGCCATTAATTTATAACATTTAAGCAATTCATTTATAACATTTAAACTATTAATTTCTAACATTTAAGCCATTAATTTCTAACATTTAAGCAATTAATTGACAACATCTGAGCCACTAATTTACAACCTTTAAACTGTTGTTTTATACATTTAAGCTATTATTTTATAACATTTAAGCTATTAATTAACAACATCTAAGCCATTAATTTACAACATTTAATGTGTTATTTTATACATTTAAGCTATTAATTTATAACATTTAAGCTATTAATTTATAACATTTAAGCCATTAATTTCTAACTTTTGAACTGTTATTTTATACATTTAGCCATTAATTTATAACATTTAAACTATTAATTTATATCATCTGAGCCATTAAATTATAACATTCAAGCTATTAATTTATAACATTTAAACTGTTAATTTATAACATTTAAACCATTAATTTACAGCATTTAAAGTGTTATTTTATACATCTAAGCCATTAATTTATAACATTTAAGCAAATAATTTATAACATTTAAACTATTAATTTCTAACATTTAAGCCATTAATTTCTAACATTTAAGCAATTAATTGACAACATCTGAGCCACTAATTTACAACATTTAAACTGTTGTTTTATACATTTAAGCTATTATTTTATAACATTTAAGCTATTAATTAACAACATCTAAGCCATTAATTTACAACATTTAAAGTGTTATTTTATACATTTAAGCTATTAATTTATAACATTTAAGCTATTAATTTATAACATTTAAGCCATTAATTTCTAACTTTTGAACTGTTATTTTATACATTTAGCCATTAATTTATAACATTTAAGCTATTAATTTACAACATCTAAGCCACTAATTTACAATATTTAAACTATTAATTTATATCATCTTAGCCATTAATTTATAATATTTAAGCCATTAATCTAAAACAATTCCTCCATTAATTCTTAACAACTATACCAATAATTTATAACCATATTCTCCCATTAATTCAAAGTAATTGTGCTCTTAATTTATAACAGTTGTACCATTAATCGGAAGCAACTCTACATTCATTGATTTAAATCAGTACCATCAATGTGAGTGAATTAATGATTTATATTGTATTATTTTATTAACGAAATCTTTCAGGTCCCTGGATTGCTATTTTATTTCTATATAGCATTATTTTTTAATTTTAAATACAGTACTTAATTTCTCATTTCACTATTTTGTATAAAAGCAGTGGTAACGCAGAGTGTAATTTTAAGATGTAATTTTCCATGTCTGCTAAAAACCAAGGAAACAACACCATATTCATGGAATCAAGGAAGCAAGTGTAGTTTAACCGAAGGCAACGACATCTTATCTGTAGCTGCACATGAGTCATAGGACATTTCAAATAGTGTTGTTGTTTTGCCTCGGAGTACCAAAACCGTTAGATTACAAGTAATTTAAAAACAAATAAACTCCGGACAAAACAATGCCGCCGCTACAATGTCGCTTTAGTATAAAATAATTTTACATCTCTGCTTCCAATGCGTAAAAACTCATATGTAAATGGGACCCGAGCGTAGTTACCTCCTCGTGGTGGGTCCCGGTAATTGGTATCGTTTTCCAAATAATAATACACCAAGTACTATTTCGAATATTAGTATTATTATTCGAAAACGATATCAAGCTAAAAACTACTTGAATATAGTCTGGTCTTGATCACCCAAAATAGTTTTGGTGATCTAAACTGGACTAATACCCCCCCGCGGGGGCAACGTGGGACATCGTGGGACATCGCAGGACACCGTGGGATGCGAGCGTATTAGCTTTAATTAATCATAAGATAGATACCTATGTTATGTACATTGTAAGCTCATTCTGTACAAAGATACTTATCTATCTTGGAACGACAAATAAAGATCTCGTCTCTCTCGATCCCCTCGCTTACCATACTGGAAAAATTGTTCCCACGATATATCGGTTCGCGATCACTCAGTTCTTTCAAACTGTCGCGTGGCGTACTCGCTCGCGTGTATTTCGGGTGCGTGCGGGTCAATGTGCTCTAGACAACTCTTCGGATTCGTAAGTCGCCCAAGGACAGCTCTGTCTTGGTGACTGCTCAACGTTTGCATCGGATCACGGGAGTTGTCGTCGTGCCGGTGTTGCTTGCTAATCTGTTGGGGATTCACTCGTGGATCTGCAGTCCTGTCCGATTGGTACTTCGGTACGCGGTCAGGGACCAGCAATTTCACGTCCTCCGTAATCCTGTTCGGCCCCGCAGGAGTGGACCCCACTGTGCAGTTGAGGTATTGCCTTCGTAATCCTGTTCAGCGGTCCCTCCCCGTGAGTGGACCCCACTGTTCAGTTGGGGCCTCGTGCCTTGGTAATCCTGTTCAGCGGTCCCTCCCCGGGTTCCACTAGTTCAGTTGGAGTGTGTCAAGTTGCTGGCCTATGTGCTGGATCCACGGCTGAATTACTAGTGGATCACTGGCATCATCTGTCGGCGCCATCGACCGCGACTCGTGTAAGTTTCGAACGGCGAAACAGGAATCGAGTTACGGCCTATTCTTGGGCTTTCCGTTGAACCTCGGGGTTATCTCGTGTACGGGGGTACGTCGCGTAGGTTTGTTAGTTCTTTCGAGAGATCGCGATCTCGTCCGTTTCGGGACAGTGTCAGTAGCTTCAACTTCTTCTTTTCGCTCCAAGTTAGATAAATGTGTCTTTGATACCGAATGTTGCCAGTAGGGATGCGAATTATTGTATATTTGTACTGATCGATGTAATCGTTGTGTGGGAGATAGATGATGCGTTACGTATGCCTTGTTCTACGTTAGTAAAGATTCATGTTAGCGCTGCGTTGGAGATATGTGCTTCGCAGTTAGACTACGAAACAACTATTTCTTTACGCAGGCCCATGGTCAAGTAGTGTCAAAACTGGACATTCTGCCAATAGGTTGAATGTCGAGATCGATGTGTAGTGTTAAATAACCCATGGGCGGGTCTCGTGCGTAGTCACCTCCTCGTGGTGAGACCTGGTAATTGGCATCGTTTTCCAAAAATTAATCAGTCGATTAATCTTTGGAAAACGATACCAAGCCAAGACCTACGCAACAGTCCAGTTTAAATCAACAAAAGCGCCTAAGATCATTTTGGATGATCTACACTGGACTGCACTATTAATTTATAACATTTAAGCCATTAATTTACAATATTTACGTCATGAATTTACAACAATAAGTCACAAATTCATAACATATAAGCTATTAATTTTTACATTTATACCATTAATTCCTAACACTCAAACTATTAATTTATAACACTTAAGTTATTAATTTATAACATTTAAGCAAATAATTAACAACGATTAAACTATTAATTTATAACAATTGAAACAATAATTGGCACATTTAAGACATTGATTTATAAGAATCAAACCATTCCTCGAGGAATCAGTAAGTCTCGCGCTAATAGCCCAATACATCGATAGATTTAACGAAGAAATACGTAACCGCGATTACAACCATTTAGATCATATTATTTGCTACATAATTAATAACTGTATCACGTACAGCGATGCAGGCGGTATTGAAGAAATAAAGCCATTTTATGTTACAACTATAACGAGTAAATTTAATCGTTTAACTTGTGAAGAATTAAAAAGGTACCTGACTTCTAAATAAGCATTAAATAAGAATCTTAAATATCGCAAACAGTGATGTAGGTGTTACTCAAGAAAAAAGAACGTTTTATTTTTTAATTAGCACGAGTAAATGAACGAATATCGATAATATAATATAACGCTTAATATGAATTTTATCTGTCTGATTATCTAATAGCTTAACTTATTTCACAGTAACGTCATCGACTGCACTTAGGCTCTTTTCCCTTTTTGTCCAAACTAATCGATAGTCGAAAACTAGTATCATGTAGGTGTGAATATAGTCTTAGTTTGTAGAAACTATTAAAATGATAAAAATGGATATCGTATTAAATCGTAAAAGATGCCAATTTACGATAAAAATTAAGAAATCGTTCAATTTGATTTTGTTACAATGGAAAAACCGTCTCCTGCTATGTCAAAAAATCGTTACCGTTTGATTAACAAACCGACGCCTTGTTATGTTATATAAGGAACACGGAGGTCGCGCGCGAGCTCTTTTGTGCCTGAAATTCCGGAGAGTGAACATCGAAGAAGGACATAAATATCAGGTAAGTAAGAAAAAATATCAAACAACAACATTGTAACTAGTAATTTATAACGTCTAAACCATTAATTTACAACACTTAAGCTATTAATTTATAACATTCAAGCCATTAAATTATAACATTTAAGGAATTAATTTATAACGTCTAAACTATTAATTTATAACATTTATGCTATTAATTTATAACATTTAAGCCATTAATTTCTAACTTTTGAACTGTTATTTTATACATTTAGCCATTAATTTATAACATTTAAACTATTAATTTATATCATCTAAGCCATTAAATTATAACATTCAAGCTATTAATTTATAACATTTAAACTGTTAATTTATAACATTTAAACCATTAATTTACAGCATTTAATGTGTTATTTTATACATTTAAGCCATTAATTTATAACATTTAAGCTATTAATTTATAACATTTAAGCCATTAATTTCTAACTTTTGAACTGTTATTTTATACATTTTGCCAATAATTTATAACATTGAAACTATTAATTTACAACATCTAAGCCACTAATTTACAATATTTAAACTATTAATTTATATCATCTAAGCCATTAATTTATAATATTTAAGCCATTAATCTAAAACAATTCCTCCATTAAATCTTAACAACTATACCAATAATTTATAACCATATTCTCCCATTAATTCAAAGTAATTGTGCTCTTAATTTATAACAGTTGTACCATTAATCGGAAGCAACTCTACATTCATTGATTTAAATCAGTACCATCAATGTGAGTGAATTAATGATTTATATTGTATTATTTTATTAACGAAATCTTTCAGGTCCCTGGATTGCTATTTTATTTCTATATAGCATTATTTTTTAATTTTAAATACAGTACTTAATTTCTCATTTCACTATTTTGTATAAAAGCAGTGGTAACGCAGAGTGTAATTTTAAGATGTAATTTTCCATGTCTGCTAAAAACCAAGGAAACAACACCATATTCATGGAATCAAGGAAGGAAGTGTAGTTTAACCGAAGGCAACGACATCTTATCTGTAGCTGCACATGAGTCATAGGACATTTCAAATAGTGTTGTTGTTTTGCCTCGGAGTACCAAAACCGTTAGATTACAAGTAATTTAAAAACAAATAAACTCCGGACAAAACAATGCCGCCGCTACAATGTCGCTTTATTATAAAATAATTTTACATCTCTGCTTCCAATGCGTAAAAACTCATATGTAAATGGGACCCGAGCGTAGTTACCTCCTCGTGGTGGGTCCCGGTAATTGGTATCGTTTTCCAAATAATAATACACCAAGTACTATTTCGAATATTAGTATTATTATTCGAAAAAATATCAAGCTAAAAACTACTTGAATATAGTCTGGTCTTGATCACCCAAAATAGTTTTGGTGATCTAAACTGGACTAATACCCTCCCGCGGGGGCAACGTGGGACATCGTGGGACATCGCAGGACACCGTGGGATGCGAGCGTATTAGCTTTAATTAATCATAAGATAGATACCTATGTTATGTACATTGTAAGCTCATTCTGTACAAAGATACTTATCTATCTTGGAACGACAAATAAAGATCTCGTCTCTCTTGATCCCCTCGCTTACCATACTGGAAAAATTGTTCCCACGATATATCGGTTCGCGATCACTCAGTTCTTTCAAACTGTCGCGTGGCGTACTCGCTCGCGTGTATTTCGGGTGCGTGCGGGTCAATGTGCTCTAGACAACTCTTCGGATTCGTAAGTCGCCCAAGGACAGCTCTGTCTTGGTGACTGCTCAACGTTTGCATCGGATCACGGGAGTTGTCGTCGTGCCGGTGATGCTTGCTAATCTGTTGGGGATTCAGTCGTGGATCTGCAGTCCTGTCCGATTGGTACTTCGGTACTCGGTCAGGGACCAGCAATTTCACGTCCTCCGTAATCCTGTTCGGCCCCGCGGGAGTGGACCCCACTGTTCAGTTGAGGTATTGCCTTCGTAATCCTGTTCAGCGGTCCCTCCCCGTGAGTGGACCCCACTGTTCAGTTGGGGCCTCGTGCCTTGGTAATCCTGTTCAGCGGTCCCTCCCTGTGAGTGGACCCCACTGTTCAGTTGGGGCCTCTTGCCTTCGTAATCCTGTTCAGCGGTCCCTCCCCGGGTTCCACTTGTTCAGTTGGAGTGTGTCAAGTTGCTGGCCTATGTGCTGGATCCACGGCTGAATTACTAGTGGATCACTGGCATCATCTGTCGGCGCCATCGACCGCGACTCGTGTAAGTTTCGAACGGCGAAACAGGAATCGAGTTACGGCCAATTCTTGGGCTTTCCGTTGAACCTCGGGGTTATCTCGTGTACGGGGGTACGTCGCGTAGGTTTGTTAGTTCTTTCGAGAGATCGCGATCTCGTCCGTTTCGGGACAGTGTCAGTAGCTTCATCTTCTTCTTTTCGCTCCAAGTTAGATAAATGTGTCTTTGATACCGAATGTTGCCAGTAGGGATGCGAATTATTGTTTATTTGTACTGATCGATGTAATCGTTGTGTGGGAGATAGATGATGCGTTACGTATGCCTTGTTCTACGTTTGTAAAGATTCATGTTAGCGCTGCGTTGGAGATATGTGTTTCGCAGTTAGACTACGAAACAACTATTTCTTTACGCAGGCCCATGGTCAAGTAGTGTCAAAACTGGACATTCTGCCAATAGGTTGAATGTCGAGATCGATGTGTAGTGTTAAATAACCCATGGGCGGGTCTCGTGCGTAGTCACCTCCTCGTGGTGAGACCTGGTAATTGGCATCGTTTTCCAAAAATTAATCAGTCGATTAATCTTTGGAAAACGATACCAAGCCAAGAACTACGCAACAGTCCAGTTTGGATCAACAAAAGCCCCTAAGATCATTTTGGATGATCTACACTGGACTGCACTATTAATTTATAATATTTAAGCCATTAATTTACAGCATTTAAAGTGTTATTTTATACATTTAAGCCATTAATTTATAACATTTAAGCTATTAATTTATAACATTTAAGCCATTAATTTCTAACTTTTGAACTGTTATTTTATACATTTTGCCAATAATTTATAACATTTATGTTGGAATACAACGATATTAATCGCGTACAGATGAGGTGATCGACCGATCGGATTATTCCCTTCGTCGCTCAGCGCTATCCCCACTAGCGTGCGTTCGTTAGATGTACCGCGGCTGCTAGCGCGTGCATGCTCTTCCGAGAATTCGGCGGAAGAAGTATAAGGATATGGACGGAACATTCGGCACGTCGGTGTCGCGCTTTGATGGCATAGCGCTTTGCATCGCGAAGCTTCTGGAAGGTTCCGTGACACGTGCCGCCACAAAGACATCCACATAGGTCACACTCATTACTGTATAGAGAGTGGGGATTCAAAATCTTTCCAAGGGCCATGGATCACTTAGTCAGTCTGAGAATAACTAGCCAACTGTCAACATTCATAACGTTTACTTGTATTTTACTATAACTTTGTTTAATAAAAATCATATAATATTGTTTCAATACACACATTGTGTCTTCCACAGTTTATTAATCTTAATTTCAAGATTAAATTCTAACAGGTTATGGGCCCAGACCCAATGTGCTAGTGTTGAAATAAGTTCGTGATTAAAGTGAATATTAAACAATTAACATACAGTCTTAAAGTAAAATATAAGTGTATAAGTGTATAAGTTCGGGCTATAGCAAATCAACAATGACGGGTAGTGCACGTTTCGAAATACAAAGACTTAACGGCAGCAATTACGAGACGTGGAGAGATAAACTCGAATTGTTATTAATTAAAGATAAAGTTTGGACAGTGATCAGAGATCCAACTCCAGCGCCCGACAAAATGGATCAAAATTGGCTAGATAAGGACGATCAGGCTCGTGCGACAATAGGGTTACTTGTCGAGGATAGTCAGCTTATTCACATTCGGGGAGCAAAATCGGCGAAGCAAGCATGGGAGGCCCTAAAGAACTATCATCAGAAAGCATCATTATCGAATAAAGTATTTCTGCTCAAGGATATATGTCGAATGAACTTAGCTGAAGGCGGAAATTTGGAAGAACACTTAACGGAAATGTTGAACATGTTCGATCGGCTAACAGCATTAGGAAAACCCTTGGATGAGGAGATATCGGTAGCAATGATTCTGCGTAGTCTACCAGAGTCATACAATCCCCTAATCAGCAGTCTGGAAAGTAGACCGGAATCAGATCTCACTATGGAATTCATCAAAGGAAAGCTCATTGACGAATATAAACGGCGCAGAGGTTCAGGATGGACAACAGATCAAAACGAAACGGTAATGAAAGTAAGTGATGGTAGTAACAGTAAGACGAAATGTTTCTTTTGCAAGAAACCCGGGCACATGAAGAAGGATTGTCGTAAATATGCCACATGGAAAACAAAGAAAAATAAAGCGAATAAGGTGATGGAATATACACCTAATGAAGAACAGCAAGCTTTCGTAAGTACAGAATATGAGGCATCTGAGAAAATTTCCCAGGAACTTTGTCTCGGGATAATTAGTAAAAATAGAAGACGTACGGATGTATGGATTATTGACTCAGGGGCTACGAGCCATATGACGGCAGACAGAAATTTTTTCAATAGCTTCAATCCAGATGAAAAGGGTTTTGTACTTCTAGCGGACGAAGTTAAGGCAGTTCAAGTAAAAGGCAAAGGATCAGGCGTTATAAAGTTCCCAAGTAACGGTAAAGTGATAAACATGCACGTTGACGATGTGTTGTACATTCCTGGACTAAGCTCGAGCTTACTCTCGGTGAAAAAATTAACGAATGACGGCTATAAAGTAAGTTTCGAGAACGACGGTTGTTGTATTATAAAAGATGGAGTAGTAGAAGTGTTCGCTAAAGCCTCAAGTAACTTATATCTACTGCCGACTATCGAAAGTGCGTGTACAATTAAGGAAAAGGAACACAATGAAAATTGTCAACATACCTGGCATAAGCGTTTCGGGCATAGAAACATAGATGCGATAAAGCAATTGGAGAACGGCCTTGCAACCGGGATAAAAATAAAGGACTGCGGAATAAGAGAAATTTGCGAGTGCTGTATAAAAGGAAAAATGACAAAAAAACCTTTCCCTAAAGAATCAACGACGAGGACGAGTAGTATTCTGGATCTCATACATACAGATGTTTGTGGCCCAATGCAGACTGCAACTCCAGGTAAGAAAAGATATGCTTTAACTGTAATTGATGATTTCAGTAGATTCACAAAAATATATCTGATGGAAACAAAACACGAGACCACGAAATATATTAAAGAATTTGTGCAATCAATGAAAAATCAATTAAATAAGACACCTAAAGCAATAAGATCGGATCGAGGAAGGGAATACGTCAACAACGACCTGAGGAATTATTTGCAAAGAGAAGGTATAAAGATTCAATATACAGCAGGATACTCACCGCAGCAAAATGGAGTCGCTGAAAGGAAGAATCGCTCACTAATAGAAATGGCTAAATGTATGCTTATCGACGCCGACATGGACAAGAAGTATTGGGGTGAAGCAATACACACAGCCAACTACCTGCAAAATGTCCTACCCACAAAACACACAGGTAAGACGCCGTACGAATTATGGTATTCTAAACTACCTGACGTCAAAAATCTTCGTTCTTTTGGTACTATGGCATATGCACATATACCTCAAGAGTGTCGAAGAAAATTAGACGAAAAAGCAGAAAAGTTAAGGTTTGTCGGATATTCGGAAGAGTCAAAGGCATATAGACTACTTGATACAGCTACGGATAAAGTAAAGATAAGTCGTAATGTGATCTTTCTTGAGACTCATAGGGAACCCGGGACTGAAGAAATCATTTTTGAAGGTACAGTAGATAAACCAGGAAGTAACAATAAGGAAATTATTGAAGAAAAAGCACCCAAAGATGAATCCGAAGACAAAGATAAGAAAAATAAAGCAACGAGTAAAGATATTCAAGGTTCAGAGCCAAGGCGATCAAAGAGATTAAATAAAGGAGTTCCTCCCGATAGGTACATGGGAGTATTAAACATGACGGTTAGCCTAGAAGAGCCAAAGGATCGAAAGGATGCATTATCAAGGCCAGATGCAGAACTGTGGATAAAGGCGATGGACGAGGAAATGGATTCACTTAAAAATAACAAGACTTGGGACCTCGTGATTCCACCTAAAGAGCGAAAGGTTATTGGATGTAAATGGGTCTACAAGATAAAGAGAAATGCCGAAGGCAAAATTGTGAAATATAAGGCAAGACTCGTCGCAAAAGGTTTTTCACAAAAATTTGGAAAGGATTACGACGAAGTGTTCGCGCCAGTGGTAAGACATACTACATTCAGAATCCTACTAACAATAGCAGGTAAGAAACACCTCATAGTTAAGCACTTTGATGCAAAGACAGCTTTTTTAAACGGTCATCTGAAGGAAACAGTTTACATGGGTCAACCTGAAGGATACGAGATCGAAGACCGCAGGTATGCATGTAAACTGAACAAAAGTATATATGGCCTCAAACAAGCTGCTCGAGTGTGGAATGAGCAGCTACACGAGACATTAGTCGAACGTGGTTTTAATCAAAGCGAGGTGGATCCGTGTCTGTACATTTTAATTATAGGCGAAGACTCAATTTACCTCATTGTGTACGTAGACGACATCCTCATTGCGGCGAAAACAAATGAGAAGATAGAAGAAATAGCTAAGAGTCTCAAGAATCGTTTCCCGATAACAGATCTAGGAGCTTTACACCATTACTTAGGGGTTCAAGTAGAGAGAAATGAAGGTATTTACCATATTTGTCAATCAAGCTACATAGAAAAAATTGCATTTAATATAGGACTTCATGACGCGCGGTTTTCTAAAATACCACTGGATCCGGGTTATATGAAAGCTAGATGTGGCGACGAACCAATGGAAAAAATGGAGCAGTATCAGCAACTTATCGGAGCTTTGCTGTACATAGCAACTATTACACGACCCGATATATCGGCTAGTGTCACGATACTTAGTCAGTTTAATAAGAATCCGACACAATCCGACTGGACAGAAGCTAAGAGGATCGTGCGATACTTGATGGGTACTAAGGATCTCAAATTAAAGCTCGGTGGAGACTTCAACAACGAATCAATCGAAGGATACGCTGATGCTGATTGGGCTGGATACAGCGTTGAAAGAAAATCCCACAGCGGCTACGATTGCCTACTATATGGAGGATGTATAAGCTGGACGTGCCGCAAACAATCATGTGTTGCATTATCATCAACTGAGGCAGAATACATCGCACTGGGTGAAGCGTGTCAAGAAGGACTGTGGATAAGTTATATCTTAAAGGACTTTCTGAACAAAGAATCATTAAAATTAATTCTCTTCGAAGACAATCAAAGCTGCATCCAAATAGCCACAAATAATAAGTTTAGCAACAGAACAAAGCATATAGAAACCAGATATCACTTTGTAAGACAACTACGACAGAAGAAAATCATTGAGTTAAAATATTGTCCTACTGATCAAATGATAGCTGATTTACTAACTAAACCTTTAAGCACAATTAAATTGAATTTTCTGTTACAGAGGTGCAATTTACAGAATTAATGATTGGCGACTAATATCGTTGAGGAAGGGTGTTGGAATACAACGATATTAATCGCGTACAGATGAGGTGATCGACCGATCGGATTATTCCCTTCGTCGCTCAGCGCTATCCCCACTAGCGTGCGTTCGTTAGATGTACCGCGGCTGCTAGCGCGTGCATGCTCTTCCGAGAATTCGGCGGAAGAAGTATAAGGATATGGACGGAACATTCGGCACGTCGGTGTCGCGCTTTGATGGCATAGCGCTTTGCATCGCGAAGCTTCTGGAAGGTTCCGTGACACGTGCCGCCACAAAGACATCCACATAGGTCACACTCATTACTGTATAGAGAGTGGGGATTCAAAATCTTTCCAAGGGCCATGGATCACTTAGTCAGTCTGAGAATAACTAGCCAACTGTCAACATTCATAACGTTTACTTGTATTTTACTATAACTTTGTTTAATAAAAATCATATAATATTGTTTCAATACACACATTGTGTCTTCCACAGTTTATTAATCTTAATTTCAAGATTAAATTCTAACAATTTAAACTATTAATTTATATCATCTAAGCCATTAAATTATAACATTTAAGCTATTAATTTACAACATCTAAGCCACTAATTTACAATATTTAAACTATTAATTTATATCATCTAAGCCATTAATTTATAATATTTAAGCCATTAATCTAAAACAATTCCTCCATTAATTCTTAACAACTATACCAATAATTTATAATCATATTCTCCCATTAATTCAAAGTAATTGTGCTCTTAATTTATAACAGTTGTACCATTAATCGGAAGCAACTCTACATTCATTGATTTAAATCAGTACCATCAATGTGAGTGAATTAATGATTTATATTGTATTATTTTATTAAGGAAATCTTTCAGGTCCCTGGATTGCTATTTTATTTCTATATAGCATTATTTTTTAATTTTAAATACAGTACTTAATTTCTCATTTCACTATTTTGTATAAAAGCAGTGGTAACGCAGAGTGTAATTTTAAGATGTAAATTTCCATGTCTGCTAAAAACCAAGGAAACAACACCATATTCATGGAATCAAGGAAGCAAGTGTAGTTTAACCGAAGGCAACGACATCTTATCTGTAGCTGCACATGAGTCATAGGACATTTCAAATAGTGTTGTTGTTTTGCCTCGGAGTACCAAAACCGTTAGATTACAAGTAATTTAAAAACAAATAAACTCCGGACAAAACAATGCCGCCGCTACAATGTCGCTTTATTATAAAATAATTTTACATCTCTGTTACGTCGCCTAAAACATCTGCGCTGCAGCTCTCGCGACCGGCCAGCCGACGGCCTGCGTAACGTCATTTCGACCCTCAATAAACCTGTGGACCAACCATAACTTTCTCTTGCATTGTGTACACATGTATCTGCATTCCATCCGTCGTCCTGAAAGCTTTCTTAAGGCTAGAAATATTTGCGACGCACATCTGGTTTTTAGAGAGGTCCTTGGGTTTATTAGGCGCAATTAAAAACACGGAGAAAGCGGGTACGCGCCCATTAGGAAAAATCGAACATCTGTCTAATAGAACAGGCTGGGTTTTCCCATGCACAAGGTCACTCACGAACCACGTTGGTCGGAGGTTTCCTACTCGTCACTTCTCCTACGACTCTCGGAGAGTCAAGTCGCAGACTTCTCCTGCTACATCAGGAGGGTCAAGTCAACTTACTTCTTCTACATACGACAACGTCGAAGTCTAACATCAAAATCTAGTGTCTATCAAGTATCCTCTAGTGCTACGTCCACTAACATACGAAATTCGATTGTACGAACCTTGCTCTATTAGTCATATCTATCTCATATTCGTGCGACAAGGTGTTATCGACGATTTGTATCTACTCAACAGTGTAGTTTAAGTGTTGGAAATATATATTTTATAATTCTGTGAATCACAGTGTTATATAAACTTAATCACCCCTATTATCTTAACGGAAATCAGGGGATCGATCAACTCGTGGTGTCGATTAGTATAATCGTAACGGGAATTTACGACTCCCGTTGACGTCTCTCCTCGCGATTGCGTCTCCCCGCGATTGGTCGAAATAACATGGTCCTTCGAGCCGGATTTTGCGCCATTAAAAAGTGCATTGACCAGTGACTATACAGTGTCGCGTGAAATCCACATTCCAACGACTTAGGCAACTAGCCAAAGGAGCTGCCATCGGAAAGGAACTCCTTCCTCGCTCAGCACATACGCGAGCCCACACCGCACTGTAACGAGTAGCTACCGATTCCTAGATCAACGTCCATTTGATTAAGGTAAACTCGTTCCTGCCATTAAACTCAAATATGGCCCACGCTGAACCGATCAGCACACTGCGGCGGAGACGAAGCATCTTAGTCCGCCGACTCGCGACCACGAAGCGTCAACTCGACGAATATGAAGCGTCTGGACGGGTAGAAAAGAACTCCCTCATAGCATGCCGTAACTTCTTCGACGAGAATTGGAGGAAGATAATCGAGGTTCAGGACGAGCTGGAAGCGTTAGATGAGGGGGAAATTGCTCATGCAGACTCTTTATTGCGAGAGCATCTTAAGATTGACGTACGGATCCTGGACCTCTTTGAGCTACTACCATCAACAACCCCTTCGACATTAAAAGCACGCGATTCATGCGTGAAACGCCAGCCGACGGAGAATATCGCGTCGAACCTAGCGCCGATACCGTCGCCTGACATGCGGAGCTCATCGCGTGATACTCACAACGTGTCCCCCATACGCGACCTGACGACGACCACGTTCACATCGTCAGCATCACAACAATCTGATTCAACGACACAAAACGCCTTGAATCAGCAAACCGCTCAAGATACCCTGGACCAGAAGGAACTCAATCCCGTCCAGGACAACAGCGGCCATACTCCGCCGGCAGAAAACAACGCGTCGAATCCAACGTCGATATCGTCGCCTGACACGCGGATCTCATCGCCTAATCCGCGCGGCACATTGCGTGAAACTCGCACCTCATCGCCTACACGCGTCCTGAAGACAACACTTCACGATTCTCTGGATCAACACAGTGAGAAAACCTCACCAGGCGACAAGATGTCGCAAACATTCTTTCCGAAGCTGTTACAGGATGGGCGATGCCCTGCAACTGTAATTCAAAACGACGAGAGTAGCGGGTCAAATCCCGTCAAGGATACCGAAGCCAATCTAGAAGCGAAACCTACAGAAGACTCTCCGAAATTCACGATGATAGAATTATCTGGGAACAGACGTTCCTTTATCAACACTTCGACGGTTAATAACCTGTTCTGCATACCGTCACACGCAACATTTGGCATAAACATCGTATCGGAGACTCTCATTCATTCTCCGGGACATTCCGTGAAGAGTCCTCACTCTCCATGGCCGACAGGGGCCACAGCTGGGAATAACCCGAAGCGAAATAATATCTACGTTATTGCTACCGTGAATAATTACGTAATTGATATTGATAGTTTTCAGAACACTCCTTCGGATCCCAATACCCGGCCACAGAGCGCTGCCTCGAACAAGTCTCTGATTTTGCCTTTTGCGGATAATTGGTCCACGCCGGTCCAAGCACCACGCATCATCAAGACGGCGCGACACGAATGGGTCAGCGGGGGGAGTCCTGTTCCCCAACCAACCATAGATCTTCTTCACGTTTCCACAACGCATCTACATGCGAATTTCACTTTCCGTTGTAAAATCGGAGAGATATATAACGACACCTCCTGGGACGAGGTGTTCCACGACACTTCATGGGCCGAGCTGTTTCACGACACGTCCTGGTTCGTGAACTTCAACAGAAACTATCTAGGCAATGCCGAAGACCACGACGATCCAGAACGCAAGGAAGACAACATATCCTCAACGCAACGGCCTCTCGGCCGTATTATCGAATACATTCTGGCGGAGACGGCCTCATCCAGACAATCACAATCCACACGACAACGAGCCTCGCGGATCGAGGTGCCACGCAGCACGTCCTACGCTCGAGCTGACCCCATCCAGCAGACCACGGACAATCAGCAATCAACAAAGAGTTGGGCGGCAGCTCCAAGTAACTCTACCTACCAGAAATTTTGATCGGTACCCTCTCAACGGAGGGAGGATGTTACGTCGCCTAAAACATCTGCGCTGCAGCTCTCGCGACCGGCCAGCCGACGGCCTGCGTAACGTCATTTCGACCCTCAATAAACCTGAGGACCAACCATAACTTTCTCTTGCATTGTGTACACATGTATCTGCATTCCATCCGTCGTCCTGAAAGCTTTCTTATGGCTTGAAATATTTGCGACGCACATCTGGTTTTTAGAGTGGTCCTTGGGTTTATTAGGCGCAATGAAAAACACGGAGAAAGCGGGTACGCGCCCATTAGGAAAAATCGAACATCTGTCTAATAGAACAGGCTGGGTTTTCCCATGCACAAGGTCACTCACGAACCACGTTGGTCGGAGGTTTCCTACTCGTCACTTCTCCTACGACTCTCGGAGAGTCAAGTCGCAGACTTCTCCTGCTACATCAGGAGGGTCAAGTCAACTTACTTCTTCTACATACGACAACGTCGAAGTCTAACATCAAAATCTAGTGTCTATCAAGTATCCTCTAGTGCTACGTCCACTAACATACGAAATTCGATTGTACGAACCTTGCTCTATTAGTCATATCTATCTCATATTCGTGCGACAAGGTGTTATCGACGATTTGTATCTACTCAACAGTGTAGTTTAAGTGTTGGAAATATATATTTTATAATTCTGTGAATCACAGTGTTATATAAACTTAATCACCCCTATTATCTTAACGGAAATCAGGGGATCGATCAACTCGTGGTGTCGATTAGTATAATCGTAACGGGAATTTACGACTCCCGTTGACGTCTCTCCTCGCGATTGCGTCTCCCCGCGATTGGTCGAAATAACATGGTCCTTCGAGCCGGATTTTGCGCCATTAAAAAGTGCATTGACCAGTGACTATACAGTGTCGCGTGAAATCCACATTCCAACGACTTAGGCAACTAGCCAAAGGAGCTGCCATCGGAAAGGAACTCCTTCCTCGCTCAGCACATACGCGAGCCCACACCGCACTGTAACGAGTAGCTACCGATTCCTAGATCAACGTCCATTTGATTAAGGTAAACTCGTTCCTGCCATTAAACTCAAATATGGCCCACGCTGAACCGATCAGCACACTGCGGCGGAGACGAAGCATCTTAGTCCGCCGACTCGCGACCACGAAGCGTCAACTCGACGAATATGAAGCGTCTGGACGGGTAGAAAAGAACTCCCTCATAGCATGCCGTAACTTCTTCGACGAGAATTGGAGGAAGATAATCGAGGTTCAGGACGAGCTGGAAGCGTTAGATGAGGGGGAAATTGCTCATGCAGACTCTTTATTGCGAGAGCATCTTAAGATTGACGTACGGATCCTGGACCTCTTTGACCTACTACCATCAACAACCCCTTCGACATTAAAAGCACGCGATTCATGCGTGAAACGCCAGCCGACGGAGAATATCGCGTCGAACCTAGCGCCGATACCGTCGCCTGACATGCGGAGCTCATCGCGTGATACTCACAACGTGTCCCCCATACGCGACCTGACGACGACCACGTTCACATCGTCAGCATCACAACAATCTGATTCAACGACACAAAACGCCTTGAATCAGCAAACCGCTCAAGATACTCTGGACCAGAAGGAACTCAATCCCGTCCAGGACAACAGCGGCCATACTCCGCCGGCAGAAAACAACGCGTCGAATCCAACGTCGATATCGTCGCCTGACACGCGGATCTCATCGCCTAATCCGCGCGGCACATTGCGTGAAACTCGCACCTCATCGCCTACACGCGTCCTGAAGACAACACTTCACGATTCTCTGGATCAACAGAGAGAGAAAACCTCACCAGGCGACAAGATGTCGCAAACATTCTTTCCGAAGCTGTTACAGGATGGGCGATGCCCTGCAACTGTAATTCAAAACGACGAGAGTAGCGGGTCAGATCCCGTCAAGGATACCGAAGCCAATCTAGAAGCGAAACCTACAGAAGACTCTCCGAAATTCACGATGATAGAATTATCTGGGAACAGACGTTCCTTTATCAACACTTCGACGGTTAATAACCTGTTCTGCATACCGTCACACGCAACATTTGGCATAAACATCGTATCGGAGACTCTCATTCATTCTCCGGGACATTCCGTGAACAGTCCTCACTCTCCATGGCCGACAGGGGCCACAGCTGCGAATAACCCGAAGCGAAATAATATCTACGTTATTGCTACCGTGAATAATTACGTAATTGATATTGATAGTTTTCAGAACACTCCTTCGGATCCCAATACCCGGCCACAGAGCGCTGCCTCGAACAAGTCTCTGATTTTGCCTTTTGCGGATAATTGGTCCACGCCGGTCCAACCACCACGCATCATCAAGACGGCGCGACACGAATGGGTCAGCGGGGGGAGTCCTGTTCCCCAACCAACCATAGATCTTCTTCACGTTTCCACAAGGCATCTACATGCGAATTTCACTTTCCGTTGTGAAATCGGAGAGATATATAACGACACCTCCTGGGACGAGGTGTTCCACGACACTTCATGGGCCGAGCTGTTTCACGACACGTCCTGGTTCGTGAACTTCAACAGAAACTATCTAGGCAATGCCGAGGACCACGACGATCCAGAACGCAAGGAAGACAACATATCCTCAACGCAACGGCCTCTCGGCCGTATTATCGAATACATTCTGGCGGAGACGGCCTCATCCAGACAATCACAATCCACACGACAACGAGCCTCGCGGATCGAGGTGCCACGCAGCACGTCCTACGCTCGAGCTGACCCCATCCAGCAGACCACGGACAATCAGCAATCAACAAAGAGTTGGGCGGCAGCTCCAAGTAACTCTACCTACCAGAAATTTTGATCGGTACCCTCTCAACGGAGGGAGGATGTTACGTCGCCTAAAACATCTGCGCTGCAGCTCTCGCGACCGGCCAGCCGACGGCCTGCGTAACGTCATTTCGACCCTCAATAAACCTGAGGACCAACCATAACTTTCTCTTGCATTGTGTACACATGTATCTGCATTCCATCCGTCGTCCTGAAAGCTTTCTTAAGGCTAGAAATATTTGCGACGCACATCTGGTTTTTAGAGAGGTCCTTGGGTTTATTAGGCGCAATTAAAAACACGGAGAAAGCGGGTACGCGCCCATTAGGAAAAATCGAACATCTGTCTAATAGAACAGGCTGGGTTTTCCCATGCACAAGGTCACTCACGAACCACGTTGGTCGGAGGTTTCCTACTCGTCACTTCTCCTACGACTCTCGGAGAGTCAAGTCGCAGACTTCTCCTGCTACATCAGGAGGGTCAAGTCAACTTACTTCTTCTACATACGACAACGTCGAAGTCTAACATCAAAATCTAGTGTCTATCAAGTATCCTCTAGTGCTACGTCCACTAACATACGAAATTCGATTGTACGAACCTTGCTCTATTAGTCATATCTATCTCATATTCGTGCGACAAGGTGTTATCGACGATTTGTATCTACTCAACAGTGTAGTTTAAGTGTTGGAAATGTATATTTTATAATTCTGTGAATCACAGTGTTATATAAACTTAATCACCCCTATTATCTTAACGGAAATCAGGGGATCGATCAACTCGTGGTGTCGATTAGTATAATCGTAACGGGAATTTACCACTCCCGTTGACGTCTCTCCTCGCGATTGCGTCTCCCCGCGATTGGTCGAAATAACAATCTCTGCTTCCAATGCGTAAAAACTCATATGTAAATGGGACCCGAGCGTAGTTACCTCCTCGTGGTGGGTCCCGGTAATTGGTATCGTTTTTCAAATAATAATACACCAAGTACTATTTCGAATATTAGTATTATTATTCGAAAACGATATCAAGCTAAAAACTACTTGAATATAGTCTGGTCTTGATCACCCAAAATAGTTTTGGTGATCTAAACTGGACTAATACCCCCCCGCGGGGGCAACGTGGGACATCGTGGGACATCGCAGGACACCGTGGGATGCGAGCGTATTAGCTTTAATTAATCATAAGATAGATACCTATGTTATGTACATTGTAAGCTCATTCTGTACAAAGATACTTATCTATCTTGGAACGACAAATAAAGATCTCGTCTCTCTTGATCCCCTCGCTTACCATACTGGAAAAATTGTTCCCACGATATATCGGTTCGCGATCACTCAGTTCTTTCAAACTGTCGCGTGGCGTACTCGCTCGCGTGTATTTCGGGTGCGTGCGGGTCAATGTGCTCTAGACAACTCTTCGGATTCGTAAGTCGCCCAAGGACAGCTCTGTCTTGGTGACTGCTCAACGTTTGCATCGGATCACGGGAGTTGTCGTCGTGCCGGTGATGCTTGAGTAAACTGTTGGGGATTCACTCGTGGATCTGCAGTTCTGTCCGATTGGTACTTGGGTACTCGATCAGAGACCACCAATTTCACGTCCTCCGTAATCCTGTTCGGCCCCGCTGGAGTGGACCCCACTGTTCAGTTGAGGTATTGCCTTCGTAATCCTGTTCAGCGGTCCCGCCCCGTGAGTGGACCCCACAGTTCAGTTGAGGTATTGCCTTCGTAATCCTGTTCAGCGGTCCCGCCCCGTGAGTGGACCCCACTGTTCAGTTGGGGCCTCGTGCCTCGGTAATCCTGTTCAGCGGTCCCTCCCTGTGAGTGGACCCCACTGTTCAGTTGGGGCCTCTTGCCTTCGTAATCCTGTTCAGCGGACCCTCCCCGGGTTCCACTTGTTCAGTTGGAGTGTGTCAAGTTGCTGGCCTATGTGATGGATCCACGGCTGTATTACTAGTGGATCACTGGCATCATCTGTCGGCGCCATCGACCGCGACTCGTGTAAGTTTCGAACGGCGAAACAGGAATCGAATTACGGCCAATTCTTGGGCTTTCCGTTGAACCTCGGGGTTATCTCGTGTACGGGGGTACGTCGCGTAGGTTTGTTAGTTCTTTCGAGAGATCGCGATCTCGTCCGTTTCGGGACAGTGTCAGTAGCTTCATCTTCTTCTTTTCGCTCCAAGTTAGATAAATGTGTCTTTGATACCGAATGTTGGTAGTAGGGATGCGAATTATTGTTTATTTGTACTGATCGATGTAATCGTTGTGTGGGAGATAGATGATGCGTTACGTATGCCTTGTTCTACGTTTGTAAAGATTCATGTTAGCGCTGCGTTGGAGATATGTGTTTCGCAGTTAGACTACGAAACAACTATTTCTTTACGCAGGCCCATGGTCAAGTAGTGTCAAAACTGGACATTCTGCCAATAGGTTGAATGTCGAGATCGATGTGTAGTGTTAAATAACCCATGGGCGGGTCCCGTCACCTCCTCGTGGTGAGACCTGGTAATTGGCATCGTTTTCCAAAAATTAATCAGTCGATTAATCTTTGGAAAACGATACCAAGCCAAGAACTACGCAACAGTCCAGTTTGGATCAACAAAAGCCCCTAAGATCATTTTGGATGATCTACACTGGACTGCACTATTAATTTATAACATTTAAGCCATTAATTTACAATATTTACGTCATGAATTTACAACAATAGGTCACAAATTCATAACATTTAAGCTATTAATTTTTACATTTATACCATTAATTCCTAACACTCAAACTATTAATTTACAACACTTAAGCTATTAATTTATAACATTTAAGCAAATAATTAACAACGATTAAACTATTAATTTATAACAATTGAAACAATAATTGGCACATTTAAAACATTAATTTATAAGAATCAAACCATTCCTCGAGGAATCAGTAAGTCTCGCGCTAATAGCCCAATACATCGATAGATTTAACGAAGAAATACGTAACCGCGATAACAGCCAATTAGATCATATTATTTGCTACATAATTAATAACTGTATCACGTACAGCGATGCAGGCGGTATTGAAGAAATAAAGCCATTTTATGTTACAACTATAACGAGTAAATTTAATCGTTTAACTTGTGAAGAATTAAAAAGGTACCTGACTTCTAAATAAGCATTAAATGAGAATCTTAAATATCGCAAACAGTGATGTAGGTGTTACTCAAGAAAAAAGAACGTTTTATTTTTTAATTAGCACGAGTAAATGAACGAATATCGATAATATGATATAACGCTTAGTATGAATTTTATCTGTCTGATTATTTAATAGCTTAACTTATTTCACAGTAACGTCATCGACTGCCCTTAGGCTCTTTTCCCTTTTTGTCTAAACTAATCGATACTCGAAAACTAGTATCATGTAGGTGTGAATTTAGTCTTAGTTTGTAGAAACTATTTAAATGATAAAAATGGATATCGTATTAAATCGTAAAAGATGCCAATTTACGATAAAAATTAAGAAATCGTTCAATTTGATTTTGCTACAATGGAAAAACCGTCTCCTGCTATGTCAAAAAATCGTTACCGTTTGATTAACAAACCGACGCCTTGTTAAGTTATATAAGGAACACGGAAGTCGCGGGCGAGCTCTTTTGTGCCTGAAATTCCGGAGAGTGAACATCGAAGAAGAACATAAATATCAGGTAAGTAAGAAAAAATATCAAACAACAACATTGTAACTAGTAATTTATAACGTCTAAACCATTAATTTACAACACTTAAGCTATTAATTTATAACATTCAAGCCATTAATTTATAACATTTAAGGAATTAATTTATAACGTCTAAACTATTAATTTATAACATTTATGCTATTAATTTATAACATTTAAGCCATTAATTTCTAACTTTTGAACTGTTATTTTATACATTTAGCCATTAATTTATAACATTTAAACTATTAATTTATATCATCTAAGCCATTAAATTATAACATTCAAGCTATTAATTTATAACATTTAAACTGTTAATTTATAACATTTAAACCATTAATTTACAGCATTTAAAGTGTTATTTTATACATTTAAGCCATTAATTTATAACATTTAAGCTATTAATTTATAACATTTAAGCCATTAATTTCTAACTTTTGAACTGTTATTTTATACATTTTGCCAATAATTTATAACATTTAAACTATTAATTTATATCATCTAAGCCATTAAATTATAACATTTAAGCTATTAATTTACAACATCTAAGCCACTAATTTACAATATTTAAACTATTAATTTATATCATCTAAGCCATTAATTTATAATATTTAAGCCATTAATCTAAAACAATTCCTCCATTAATTCTTAACAGCTATACCAATAATTTATAACCATATTCTCCCATTAATTCAAAGTAATTGTGCTCTTAATTTATAACAGATGTACCATTAATCGGAAGCAACTCTACATTCATTGATTTAAATCAGTACCATCAATGTGAGTGAATTAATGATTTATATTGTATTATTTTATTAACGAAATCTTTCAGGTCCCTGGATTGCTATTTTATTTCTATATAGCATTATTTTTTAATTTTAAATACAGTACTTAATTTCTCATTTCACCATTTTGTATAAAAGCAGTGGTACCGCAGAGTGTAATTTTAAGATGTAATTTTCCATGTCTGCTAAAAACCAAGGAAACAACACCATATTTATGGAATCAAGGAAGCAAGTGTAGTTTAACCGAAGGCAACGACATCTTATCTGTAGCTGCACATGAGTCATAGGACATTTCAAATAGTGTTGTTGTTTTGCCTCGGAGTACCAAAACCGTTAGATTACAAGTAATTTAAAAACAAATAAACTCCGGACAAAACAATGCCGCCGCTACAATGTCGCTTTATTATAAAATAATTTTACATCTCTGCTTCCAATGCGTAAAAACTCATATGTAAATGGGACCCGAGCGTAGTTACCTCCTCGTGGTGGGTCCCGGTAATTGGTATCGTTTTCCAAATAATAATACACCAAGTACTATTTCGAATATTAGTATTATTATTCGAAAACGATATCAAGCTAAAAACTACTTGAATATAGTCTGGTCTTGATCACCCAAAATAGTTTTGGTGATCTAAACTGGACTAATACCCCCCCGCGGGGGCAACGTGGGACATCGTGGGACATCGCAGGACACCGTGGGATGCGAGCGTATTAGCTTTAATTAATCATAAGATAGATACCTATGTTATGTACATTGTAAGCTCATTCTTTACAAAGATACTTATCTATCTTGGAACGACAAATAAAGATCTCGTCTCTCTTGATCCCCCCGCTTACCGTACTGGAAAAATTGTTCCCACGATATATCGGTTCGCGATCACTCAGTTCTTTCAAACTGTCGCGTGGCGTACTCGCTCGCGTGTATTTCGGGTGCGTGCGGGTCAATGTGCTCTAGACAACTCTTCGGATTCGTATGTCGCCCAAGGACAGCTCTGTCTTGGTGACTGCTCAACGTTTGCATCGGATCACGGGAGTTGTCGTAGTGCCGGTGATGCTTGCTAATCTGTTGGGGATTCACTCGTGGATCTGCAGTCCTGTCCGATTGGTACTTGGGTACTCGACCAGAGACATCCAATTTCACGTCCTCCGTAATCCTGTTCGGCCCCGCGGGAGTGGACCCCACTGTTCAGTTGAGGTATTGCCTTCGTAATCCTGTTCAGCGGTCCCTCCCCGTGAGTGCACCCCACTGTTCAGTTGGGGCCTCGTGCCTTGGTAATCCTGTTCAGCGGTCCCTCCCTGTGAGTGGACCCCACTGTTCAGTTGGGGCCTCTTGCCTTCGTAATCCTGTTCAGCGGTCCCTCCCCGGGTTCCACTTGTTCAGTTGGAGTGTGTCAAGTTGCTGGCCTATGTGCTGGATCCACGGCTGAATTACTAGTGGATCACTGGCATCATCTGTCGGCGCCATCGACCGCGACTCGTGTAAGTTTCGAACGGCGAAACAGGAATCGAGTTACGGCCAATTCTTGGGCTTTCCGTTGAACCTCGGGGTTATCTCGTGTACGGGGGTACGTCGCTTAGGTTTGTTAGTTCTTTCGAGAGATCGCGATCTCGTCCGTTTCGGGACAGTGTCAGTAGCTTCATCTTCTTCTTTTCGCTCCAAGTTAGATAAATGTGTCTTTGATACCGAATGTTGCCAGTAGGGATGCGAATTATTGTATATTTGTACTGATCGATGTAATCGTTGTGTGGGAGATAGATGATGCGTTACGTATGCCTTGTTCTACGTTTGTAAAGATTCATGTTAGCGCTGCGTTGAAGATATGTGTTTCGCAGTTAGACTACGAAACAACTATTTCTTTACGCAGGCCCATGGTCAAGTAGTGTCAAAACTGGACATTCTGCCAATAGGTTGAATGTCGAGATCGATGTGTAGTGTTAAATAACCCATGGGCGGGTCTCGTGCGTAGTCACCTCCTCGTGGTGAGAGCTGGTAATTGGCATCGTTTTCCAAAAATTAATCAGTCGATTAATCTTTGGAAAACGATACCAAGCCAAGAACTACGCAACAGTCCAGTTTGGATCAACAAAAGCCCCTAAGATCATTTTGGATGATCTACACTGGACTGCACTATTAATTTATAACATTTAAGCCATTAATTTACAATATTTACGTCATGAATCTACAACAATAAGTCATAAATTCATAACATTTATGCTACTAATTTTTACATTTATACCATTAATTCCTAACATTCAAACTATTAATTTATAACACTTAAGCTATTAATTTATAACATTTAAGCAAATAATTAACAACGATTAAACTATTAATTTATAACAATTGAAACATTAATTGGCACATTTAAAACATTAATTTATAAGAATCAAACCATTCCTCGAGGAATCAGTAAGTCTCGCGCTAATAGCCCAATACATCGATAGATTTAACGAAGAAATACGTAACCGCGATTACAGCCAATTAGATCATATTATTTGCTACATAATTAATAACTGTATCACGTACAGCGATGCAGGCGGTATTGAAGAGATAATGCCATTTTATGTTACAACTATAACGAGTAAATTTAATCGTTTAACTTGTGAAGAATTAAAAAGGTACCTGACTTCTAAATAAGCATTAAATAAGAATCTTAAATATCGCAAACAGTGATGTAGGTGTTACTCAAGAAAAAAGAACGTTTTATTTTTTAATTAGCACGCGTAAATAAACGAATATCGATAATATAATATAACGCTTAATATGAATTTTATCTGTCTGATTATTTAATAGCTTAACTTATTTCACAGTAACGTCATCGACTGCCCTTCCCATCGACTGGTTCTTTTCCCTTTTTGTCCAAACTAATCGATACTCGAAAACTAGTATCATGTAGGTGTGAATTTAGTCTTAGTTTGTAGAAACTATTAAAATGATAAAAATGGATATCGTATTAAATCGTAAAAGATGCCAATTTACGATAAAAATTAAGAAATCGTTCAATTTGATTTTGTTACAATGGAAAAACCGTCTCCTGCTATGTCAAAAAATCGTTACCGTTTGATTAACAAACCGACGCCTTGTTAAGTTATATAAGGAACACGGAAGTCGCGCGCGAGTTCTTTTGTGCCTGAAATTCCGGAGAGTGAACATCGAAGAAGAACATAAATATCAGGTAAGTAAGAAATAATATCAAACAACAACATTGTAACTAGTAATTTATAACGTCTAAACCATTAATTTACAACACTTAAGCTATTAATTTATAACATTCAAGCCATTAATTTATAACATTTAAGGAATTAATTTATATCGTCTAAACTATTAATTTATAACATTTATGCTATTAATTTATAACATTTAAGCCATTAATTTCTAATTTTTGAACTGGTATTTTATACATTTAGCCATTAATTTATAACATTGAAACTATTAATTTATATCATCTAAGCCATTAAATTATAACATTCAAGCTATTAATTTATAACATTTATAAACTGTTAATTTATAACATTTAAACCATTAATTTACAGCATTTAAAGTGTTATTTTATACATCTAAGCCATTAATTTATAACATTTAAGCAAATAATTTATAACATTTAAACTATTAATTTCTAACATTTAAGCCATTAATTTCTAACATTTAAGCAATTAATTGACAACATCTGAGCCACTAATTTACAACATTTAAACTGTTGTTTTATACATTTAAGCTATTATTTTATAACATTTAAGCTATTAATTAACAACATCTAAGCCATTAATTTACAACATTTAAAGTGTTATTTTATACATTTAAGCTATTAATTTATAACATTTAAGCTATTAATTTATAACATTTAAGCCATTAATTTCTAACTTTTGAACTGTTATTTTATACATTTAGCCATTAATTTATAACATTTAAGCTATTAATTTACAACATCTAAGCCACTAATTTACAATATTTAAACTATTAATTTATATCATCTAAGCCATTAATTTATAATATTTAAGCCATTAATCTAACACAATTCCTCCATTAATTCTTAACAACTATACCAATAATTTATAACCATATTCTCCCATTAATTCAAAGTAATTGTGCTCTTAATTTATAACAGTTGTACCATTAATCGAAAGCAACTCTACATTCATTGATTTAAATCAGTACCATCAATGTGAGTGAATTAATGATTTATATTGTATTATTTTATTAACGAAATCTTTCAGGTCCCTGGATTGCTATTTTATTTCTATATAGCATTATTTTTTAATTTTAAATACAGTACTTAATTTCTCATTTCACTATTTTGTATAAAAGCAGTGGTAACGCAGAGTGTAATTTTAAGATGTAATTTTCCATTTCTGCTAAAAACCAAGGAAACAACACCATATTCATGGAATCATGGAAGCAAGTGTAGTTTAACAGAAGGCAACGACATCTTATCTGTAGCTGCACATGAGTCATAGGACATTTCAAATAGTGTTGTTGTTTTGCCTCGGAGTTCCAAAACCGTTAGATTACAAGTAATTTAAAAACAAATAAACTCCGGACAAAACAATCCCGCCGCTACAATGTCGCTTTATTATAAAATAATTTTACATCTCTGCTTCCAATGCGTAAAAACTCATATGTAAATGGGACCCGACCGTAGTTACCTCCTCGTGGTGGGTCCCGGTAATTGGTATCGTTTTCCAAATAATAATACATCAAGTACTATTTCGAATATTAGTATTATTATTCGAAAACGATATCAAGCTAAAAACTACTTGAATATAGTCTGGTCTTGATCACCCAAAATAATTTTGGTGATCTAAACTGGACTAATAACCCCCCGCGGGGGCAACGTGGGACATCGTGGGACATCGCAGGACACCGTGGGATGCGAGCGTATTAACTTTAATTAATCATAAGATAGATACCTATGTTATGTACATTGTAAGCTCATTCTGTACAAAGATACTTATCTATCTTGGAACGACAAATAAAGATCTCGTCTCTCTTGATCCCCTCGCTTACCATACTGGAAAAATTGTTCCCACGATATATCGGTTCGCGATCACTCAGTTCTTTCAAACTGTCGCGTGGCGTACTCGCTCGCGTGTATTTCGGGTGCGTGCGGGTCAATGTGCTCTAGACAACTCTTCGGATTCGTAAGTCGCCCAATGACAGCTCTGTCTTGGTGACTGCTCAACGTTTGCATCGGATCACGGGAGTTGTCGTCGTGCCGGTGATGCTTGCTAATCTGTTGGGGATTCAGTCGTGGATCTGCAGTCCTGTCCGATTGGTACTTCGGTACTCGGTCAGGGACCAGCAATTTCACGTCCTCCGTAATCCTGTTCGGCCCCGCGGGAGTGGACCCCACTGTTCAGTTGAGGTATTGCCTTCGTAATCCTGTTCAGCGGTCCCTCCCCGTGAGTGGACCCCACTGTTCAGTTGGGGCCTCGTGCCTTGGTAATCCTGTTCAGCGGTCCCTCCCTGTGAGTGGACCCCACTGTTCAGTTGGGGCCTCTTGCCTTCGTAATCCTGTTCAGCGGTCCCTCCCCGGGTTCCACTTGTTCAGTTGGAGTGTGTCAAGTTGCTGGCCTATGTGCTGGATCCACGGCTGAATTACTAGTGGATCACTGGCATCATCTGTCGGCGCCATCGACCGCGACTCGTGTAAGTTTCGAACGGCGAAACAGGAATCGAGTTACGGCCAATTCTTGGGCTTTCCGTTGAACCTCGGGGTTATCTCGTGTACGGGGGTACGTCGCGTAGGTTTGTTAGTTCTTTCGAGAGTTCGCGATCTCGTCCGTTTCGGGACAGTGTCAGTAGCTTCATCTTCTTCTTTTCGCTCCAAGTTAGATAAATGTGTCTTTGATACCGAATGTTGCCAGTAGGGATGCGAATTATTGTATATTTGTAATGATCGATGTAATCGTTGTGTGGGAGATAGATGATGCGTTACGTATGCCTTGTTCTACGTTTGTAAAGATTCATGTTAGCGCTGCGTTGGAGATATGTGTTTCGCAGTTAGACTACGAAACAACTATTTCTTTACGCAGGCCCATGGTCAAGTAGTGTCAAAACTGGACATTCTGCCAATAGGTTGAATGTCGAGATCGATGTGTAGTGTTAAATAACCCATGGGCGGGTCTCGTGCGTAGTCACCTCCTCGTGGTGAGACCTGGTAATTGGCATCGTTTTCCAAAAATTAATCAGTCGATTAATCTTTGGAAAACGATACCAAGCCAAGAACTACGCAACAGTCCAGTTTGGATCAACAAAAGCCCCTAAGATCATTTTGGATGATCTACACTGGACTGCACTATTAATTTATAACATTTAAGCCATTAATTTACAATATTTACGTCATGAATTTACAACAATAAGTCACAAATTCATAACATTTAAGCTATTAATTTTTACATTTATACCATTAATTCCTAACACTCACACTATTAATTTATAACACTTAAGCTATTAATTTATAACATTTAAGCAAATAATTAACAACGATTAAACTATTAATTTATAACAATTGAAACAATAATTGGCACATTTAAAACATTAATTTATAAGAATCAAACCATTCCTCGAGGAATCAGTAAGTCTCGCGCTAATAGCCCAATACATCGATAGATTTAACGAAGAAATACGTAACCGCGATTACAACCAATTAGATCATATTATTTGCTACATAATTAATAACTGTATCACGTACAGCGATGCAGGCGGTATTGAAGAAATAAAGCCATTTTATGTTACAACTATAACGAGTAAATTTAATCGTTTAACTTGTGAAGAATTAAAAAGCTACCTGACTTCTAAATAAGCATTAAATAAGAATCTTAAATATCGCAAACAGTGATGTAGGTGTTACTCAAGAAAAAAGAACGTTTTATTTTTTAATTAGCACGAGTAAATGAACTAATATCGATAATATAATATAACGCTTAATATGAATTTTATCTGTCTGATTATTTAATAGCTTAACTTATTTCACAGTAACGTCATCGACTGCACTTAGGCTCTTTTCCCTTTTTGTCCAAACTAATCGATAGTCGAAAACTAGTATCATGTAGGTGTGAATTTAGTCTTAGTTTGTAGAAACTATTAAAATGATAAAAATGGATATCGTATTAAATCGTAAAAGATGCCAATTTACGATAAAAATTAAGAAATCGTTCAATTTGATTTTGTTACAATGGAAAAACCGTCTCCTGCTATGTCAAAAAAACGTTACCGTTTGATTAACAAACCGACGCCTTGTTATGTTATATAAGGAACACGGAGGTCGCGCGCGAGCTCTTTTGTGCCTGAAATTCCGGAGAGTGAACATCGAAGAAGAACATAAATATCAGGTAAGTAAGAAAAAATATCAAACAACAACATTGTAACTAGTAATTTATAACGTCTAAACCATTAATTTACAACACTTAAGCTATTAATTTATAACATTCAAGCCATTAATTTATAACATTTAAGGAATTAATTTATAACGTCTAAACTATTAATTTATAACATTTATGCTATTAATTTATAACATTTAAGCCATTAATTTCTAACTTTTGAACTGTTATTTTATACATTTAGCCATTAATTTATAACATTTAAACTATTAATTTATATCATCTAAGCCATTAAATTATAACATTCAAGCTATTAATTTATAACATTTAAACTGTTAATTTATAACATTTAAACCATTAATTTACAGCATTTAATGTGTTATTTTATACATTTAAGCCATTAATTTATAACATTTAAGCTATTAATTTATAACATTTAAGCCATTAATTTCTAACTTTTGAACTGTTATTTTATACATTTTGCCAATAATTTATAACATTGAAACTATTAATTTATATCATCTAAGCCATTAAATTATAACATTTAAGCTATTAATTTACAACATCTAAGCCACTAATTTACAATATTTAAACTATTAATTTATATCATCTAAGCCATTAATTTATAATATTTAAGCCATTAATCTAAAACAATTCCTCCATTAATTCTTAACAACTATACCAATAATTTATAACCATATTCTCCCATTAATTCAAAGTAATTGTGCTCTTAATTTATAACAGTTGTACCATTAATCGGAAGCAACTCTACATTCATTGATTTAAATCAGTACCATCAATGTGAGTGAATTAATGATTTATATTGTATTATTTTATTAACGAAATCTTTCAGGTCCCTGGATTGCTATTTTATTTCTATATAGCATTATTTTTTAATTTTAAATACAGTACTTAATTTCTCATTTCACTATTTTGTATAAAAGCAGTGGCAACGCAGAGTGTAATTTTAAGATGTAATTTTCCATGTCTGCTAAAAACCAAGGAAACAACACCATATTCATGGAATCAAGGAAGCAAGTGTAGTTTAACCGAAGGCAACGACATCTTATCTGTAGCTGCACATGAGTCATAGGACATTTCAAATAGTGTTGTTGTTTTGCCTCGGAGTACCAAAACCGTTAGATTACAAGTAATTTAAAAACAAATAAACTCCGGACAAAACAATGCCGCCGCTACAATGTCGCTTTATTATAAAATAATTTTACATCTCTGCTTCCAATGCGTAAAAACTCATATGTAAATGGGACCCGAGCGTAGTTACCTCCTCGTGGTGGGTCCCGGTAATTGGTATCGTTTTCCAAATAATAATACACCAAGTACTATTTCGAATATTAGTATTATTATTCGAAAACGATATCAAGCTAAAAACTACTTGAATATAGTCTGGTCTTGATCACCCAAAATAGTTTTGGTGATCTAAACTGGACTAATACCCCCCGCGGGGGCAACGTGGGACATCGTGGGACATCGCAGGACACCGTGGGATGCGAGCGTATTAGCTTTAATTAATCATAAGATAGATACCTATGTTATGTACATTGTAAGCTCATTCTGTACAAAGATACTTATCTATCTTGGAACGACAAATAAAGATCTCGTCTCTCTTGATCCCCTCGCTTACCATACTGGAAAAATTGTTCCCACGATATATCGGTTCGCGATCACTCAGTTCTTTCAAACTGTCGCGTGGCGTACTCGCTCGCGTGTATTTCGGGTGCGTGCGGGTCAATGTGCTCTAGACAACTCTTCGGATTCGTAAGTCGCCCAAGGACAGCTCTGTCTTGGTGACTGCTCAACGTTTGCATCGGATCACGGGAGTTGTCGTCGTGCCGGTGATGCTTGCTAATCTGTTCGGGATTCAGTCGTGGATCTGCAGTCCTGTCCGATTGGTACTTCGGTACTCGGTCAGGGACCAGCAATTTCACGTCCTCCGTAATCCTGTTCGGCCCCGCGGGAGTGGACCCCACTGTTCAGTTGAGGTATTGCCTTCGTAATCCTGTTCAGCGGTCCCTCCCCGTGAGTGGACCCCACTGTTCAGTTGGGGCCTCGTGCCTTGGTAATCCTGTTCAGCGGTCCCTCCCTGTGTGTGGACCCCACTGTTCAGTTGGGGCCTCTTGCCTTCGTAATCCTGTTCAGCGGTCCCTCCCCGGGTTCCACTTGTTCAGTTGGAGTGTGTCAAGTTGCTGGCCTATGTGCTGGATCCACGGCTGAATTACTAGTGGATCACTGGCATCATCTGTCGGCGCCATCGACCGCGACTCGTTTAAGTTTCGAACGGCGAAACAGGAATCGAGTTAGGGCCAATTCTTGGGCTTTCCGTTGAACCTCGGGGTTATCTCGTGTACGGGGGTACGTCGCGTAGGTTTGTTAGTTCTTTCGAGAGATCGCGATCTCGTCCGTTTCGGGACAGTGTCAGTAGCTTCATCTTCTTCTTTTCGCTCCAAGTTAGATAAATGTGTCTTTGATACCGAATGTTGCCAGTAGGGATGCGAATTATTGTTTATTTGTACTGATGGATGTAATCGTTGTGTGGGAGATAGATGATGCGTTACGTATGCCTTGTTCTACGTTTGTAAAGATTCATGTTAGCGCTGCGTTGGAGATATGTGTTTCGCAGTTAGACTACGAAATAACTATTTCTTTACGCAGGCCCATGGTCAAGTAGTGTCAAAACTGGACATTCTGCCAATAGGTTGAATGTCGAGATCGATGTGTAGTGTTAAATAACCCATGGGCGGGTCTCGTGCGTAGTCACCTCCTCGTGGTGAGACCTGGTAATTGGCATCGTTTTCCAAAAATTAATCAGTCGATTAATCTTTGGAAAACGATACCAAGCCAAGACCTACGCAAGTGTCCAGTTTGGATCAACAAAAGCCGCTAAGATCATTTTGGATGATCTACACTGGACTGCACTATTAATTTATAACATTTAAGCCATTAATTTACAATATTTACGTCATGAATTTACAACAATAAGTCACAAATTCATAACATTTAAGCTATTAATTTTTACATTTATACCATTAATTCCTAACACTCAAACTATTAATTTATAACACTTAAGCTATTAATTTATAACATATAAGCAAATAATTAACAACGATTAAACTATTAATTTATAACAATTGAAACAATAATTGGCACATTTAAAACATTAATTTATAAGAATCAAACCATTCCTCGAGGAATCAGTAAGTCTCGTGCTAATAGCCCAATACATCGATAGATTTAACGAAGAAATACGTAACCGCGATTACAACCAATTAGATCATATTATTTGCTACATAATTAATAACTGTATCACGTACAGCGATGCAGGCGGTATTGAAGAAATAAAGCCATTTTATGTTACAACTATAACGAGTAAATTTAATCGTTTAACTTGTGAAGAATTAAAAAGCTACCTGACTTCTAAATAAGCATTAAATAAGAATCTTAAATATCGCAAACAGTGATATAGGTGTTACTCAAGAAAAAAGAACGTTTTATTTTTTAATTAGCACGAGTAAATGATCGAATATCGATAATATAATATAACGCTTAATATGAATTTTATCTGTCTGATTATTTAATAGCTTAACTTATTTCACAGTAACGTCATCGACTGCACTTAGGCTCTTTTCCCTTTTTGTCCAAACTAATCGATAGTCGAAAACTAGTATCATGTAGGTGTGAATATAGTCTTAGTTTGTAGAAACTATTAAAATGATAAAAATGGATATCGTATTAAATCGTAAAAGATGCCAATTTACGATAAAAATTAAGAAATCGTTCAATTTGATTTTGTTACAATGGAAAAACCGTCTCCTGCTATGTCAAAAAATCGTTACCGTTTGATTAACAAACCGACGCCTTGTTATGTTATATAAGGAACACGGAGGTCGCGCGCGAGCTCTTTTGTGCCTGAAATTCCGGAGAGTGAACATCGAAGAAGAACATAAATATCAGGTAAGTAAGAAAAAATATCAAACAACAACATTGTAACTAGTAATTTATAACGTCTAAACCATTAATTTACAACACTTAAGCTATTAATTTATAACATTCAAGCCATTAATTTATAACATTTAAGGAATTAATTTATAACGTCTAAACTATTAATTTATAACATTTATGCTATTAATTTATAACATTTAAGCCATTAATTTCTAACTTTTGAACTGTTATTTTATACATTTAGCCATTAATTTATAACATTTAAGCTATTAATTTATATCATCTAAGCCATTAAATTATAACATTCAAGCTATTAATTTATAACATTTAAACTGTTAATTTATAACATTTAAACCATTAATTTACAGCATTTAATGTGTTATTTTATACATTTAAGCCATTAATTTATAACATTTAAGCTATTAATTTATAACATTTAAGCCATTAATTTCTAACTTTTGAACTGTTATTTTATACATTTTGCCAATAATTTATAACATTTAAACTATTAATTTATATCATCTAAGCCATTAAATTATAACATTTAAGCTATTAATTTACAACATCTAGGCCACTAATTTACAATATTTAAACTATTAATTTATATCATCTAAGCCATTAATTTATAATATTTAAGCCATTAATCTAAAACAATTCCTCCATTAATTCTTAACAACTATACCAATAATTTATAACCATATTCTCCCATTAATTCAAAGTAATTGTGCTCTTAATTTATAACAGTTGTACCATTAATCGGAAGCAACTCTACATTCATTGATTTAAATCAGTACCATCAATGTGAGTGAATTAATGATTTATATTGTATTATTTTATTAACGAAATCATTCAGGTCCCTGGATTGCTATTTTATTTCTATATAGCATTATTTTTTAATTTTAAATACAGTACTTAATTTCTCATTTCACTATTTTGTATAAAAGCAGTGGTAACGCAGAGTGTAATTTTAAGGTGTAATTTTCCATGTCTGCTAAAAACCAAGGAAACAACACCATATTCATGGAATCAAGGAAGCAAGTGTAGTTTAACCGAAGGCAACGACATCTTATCTGTAGCTGCACATGAGTCATAGGACATTTCAAATAGTGTTGTTGTTTTGCCTCGGAGTACCAAAACCGTTAGATTACAAGTAATTTAAAAACAAATAAACTCCGGACAAAACAATGCCGCCGCTACAATGTCGCTTTATTATAAAATAATTTTACATCTCTGTTACGTCGCCTAAAACATCTGCGCTGCAGCTCTCGCGACCGGCCAGCCGACGGCCTGCGTAACGTCATTTCGACCCTCAATAAACCTGAGGACCAACCATAACTTTCTCTTGCATTGTGTACACATGTATCTGCATTCCATCCGTCGTCCTGAAAGCTTTCTTAAGGCTAGAAATATTTGCGACGCACATCTGGTTTTTAGAGAGGTCCTTGGGTTTATTAGGCGCAATTAAAAATACGGAGAAAGCGGGTACGCGCCCATTAGGAAAAATCGAACATCTGTCTAATAGAACAGGCTGGGTTTTCCCATGCACAAGGTCACTCACGAACCACGTTGGTCGGAGGTTTCCTACTTGTCACTTCTCCTACGACTCTCGGAGAGTCAAGTCGCAGACTTCTCCTGCTACATCAGGAGGGTCAAGTCAACTTACATCTTCTACATACGACAACGTCGAAGTCTAACATCAAAATCTAGTGTCTATCAAGTATCCTCTAGTGCTACGTCCACTAACATACGAAATTCGATTGTACGAACCTTGCTCTATTAGTCATATCTATCTCATATTCGTGCGACAAGGTGTTATCGACGATTTGTATCTACTCAACAGTGTAGTTTAAGTGTTGGAAATGTATATTTTATAATTCTGTGAATCACAGTGTTATATAAACTTAATCACCCCTATTATCTTAACGGAAATCAGGGGATCGATCAACTCGTGGTGTCGATTAGTATAATCGTAACGGGAATTTACGACTCCCGTTGACGTCTCTCCTCGCGATTGCGTCTCCCCGCGATTGGTCGAAATAACATGGTCCTTCGAGCCGGATTTTGCGCCATTAAAAAGTGCATTGACCAGTGACTATACAGTGTCGCGTGAAATCCACATTCCAACGACTTAGGCAACTAGCCAAAGGAGCTGCCATCGGAAAGGAACTCCTTCCTCGCTCAGCACATACGCGAGCCCACACCGCACTGTAACGAGTAGCTACCGATTCCTAGATCAACGTCCATTTGATTAAGGTAAACTCGTTCCTGCCATTAAACTCAAATATGGCCCACGCTGAACCGATCAGCACACTGCGGCGGAGACGAAGCATCTTAGTCCGCCGACTCGCGACCACGAAGCGTCAACTCGACGAATATGAAGCGTCTGGACGGGTAGAAAAGAACTCCCTCATAGCATGCCGTAACTTCTTCGACGAGAATTGGAGGAAGATAATCGAGGTTCAGGACGAGCTGGAAGCGTTAGATGAGGGGGAAATTGCTCATGCAGACTCTTTATTGCGAGAGCATCTTAAGATTGACGTACGGATCCTGGACCTCTTTGACCTACTACCATCAACAACCCCTTCGACATTAAAAGCACGCGATTCATGCGTGAAACGCCAGCCGACGGAGAATATCGCGTCGAACCTAGCGCCGATACCGTCGCCTGACATGCGGAGCTCATCGCGTGATACTCACAACGTGTCCCCCATACGCGACCTGACGACGACCACGTTCACATCGTCAGCATCACAACAATCTGATTCAACGACACAAAACGCCTTGAATCAGCAAACCGCTCAAGATACTCTGGACCAGAAGGAACTCAATCCCGTCCAGGACAACAGCGGCCATACTCCGCCGGCAGAAAACAACGCGTCGAATCCAACGTCGATATCGTCGCCTGACACGCGGATCTCATCGCCTAATCCGCGCGGCACATTGCGTGAAACTCGCACCTCATCGCCTACACGCGTCCTGAAGACAACACTTCACGATTCTCTGGATCAACAGAGAGAGAAAACCTCACCAGGCGACAAGATGTCGCAAACATTCTTTCCGAAGCTGTTACAGGATGGGCGATGCCCTGCAACTGTAATTCAAAACGACGAGAGTAGCGGGTCAAATCCCGTCAAGGATATCGAAGCCAATCTAGAAGCGAAACCCACAGAAGGCTCTCCGAAATTCACGATGATAGAATTATCTGGGAACAGACGTTCCTTTATCAACACTTCGACGGTTAATAACCTTTTCTGCATACCGTCACACGCAACATTTGGCATAAACATCGTATCGGAGACTCTCATTTATTCTCCGGGACATTCCGTGAAGAGTCCTCACTCTCCATGGCTGACAGGGGCCACAGCTGCGAATAACCCGAAGCGAAATAATATCTACGTTATTGCTACCGTGAATAATTACGTAATTGATATTGATAGTTTTCAGAACACTCCTTCGGATCCCAATACCCGGCCACAGAGCGCTGCCTCGAACAAGTCTCTGATTTTGCCTTTTGCGGATAATTGGTCCACGCCGGTCCAACCACCACGCATCATCAAGACGGCGCGACACGAATGGGTCAGCGGGGGGAGTCCTGTTCCCCAACCAACCATAGATCTTCTTCACGTTTCCACAACGCATCTACATGCGAATTTCACTTTCCGTTGTGAAATCGGAGAGATATATAACGACACCTCCTGGGACGAGGTGTTATACGACACTTCATGGGCCGAGCTGTTTCACGACACGTCCTGGTTCGTGAACTTCAACAGAAACTATCTAGGCAATGCCGAGGACCACGACGATCCAGAACGCAAGGAAGACAACATATCCTCAACGCAACGGCCTCTCGGCCGTATTATCGAATACATTCTGGCGGAGACGGTCTCATCCAGACAATCACAATCCACACGACAACGAGCCTCGCGGATCGAGGTGCCACGCAGCACGTCCTACGCTCGAGCTGACCCCATCCAGCAGACCACGGACAATCAGCAATCAACAAAGAGTTGGGCGGCAGCTCCAAGTAACTCTACCTACCAGAAATTTTGATCGGTACCCTCTCAACGGAGGGAGGATGTTACGTCGCCTAAAACATCTGCGCTGCAGCTCTCGCGACCGGCCAGCCGACGGCCTGCGTAACGTCATTTCGACCCTCAATAAACCTGAGGACCAACCATAACATTCTCTTGCATTGTGTACACATGTATCTGCATTCCATCCGTCGTCCTGAAAGCTTTCTTAAGGCTAGAAATATTTGCGACGCACATCTGGTTTTTAGAGAGGTCCTTGGGTTTATTAGGCGCAATTAAAAACACGGAGAAAGCGGGTACGCGCCCATTAGGAAAAATCGAACATCTGTCTAATAGAACAGGCTGGGTTTTCCCATGCACAAGGTCACTCACGAACCACGTTGGTCGGAGGTTTCCTACTCGTCACTTCTCCTACGACTCTCGGAGAGTCAAGTCGCAGACTTCTCCTGCTACATCAGGAGGGTCAAGTCAACTTACTTCTTCTACATACGACAACGTCGAAGTTTAACATCAAAATCTAGTGTCTATCAAGTATCCTCTAGTGCTACGTCCACTAACATACGAAATTCGATTGTACGAACCTTGCTCTATTAGTCATATCTATCTCATATTCGTGCGACAAGGTGTTATCGACGATTTGTATCTACTCAACAGTGTAGTTTAAGTGTTGGAAATGTATATTTTATAATTCTGTGAATCACAGTGTTATATAAACTTAATCACCCCTATTATCTTAACGGATATCAGGGGATCGATCAACTCGTGGTGTCGATTAGTATCATCGTAACGGGAATTTACGACTCCCGTTGATGTCTCTCCTCGCGATTGCGTCTCCCCGCGATTGGTCGAAATAACAATCTCTGCTTCCAATGCGTAAAAACTCATATGTAAATGGGACCCGAGCGTAGTTACCTCCTCGTGGTGGGTCCCGGTAATTGGTATCGTTTTCCAAATAATAATACACCAAGTACTATTTCGAATATTAGTATTATTATTCGAAAACGATATCAAGCTAAAAACTACTTGAATATAGTCTGGTCTTGATCACCCAAAATAGTTTTGGTGATCTAAACTGGACTAATACCCCTCGCGGGGGGCAACGTGGGACATCGTGGGACATCGCAGGACACCGTGGGATGCGAGCGTATTAGCTTTAATTAATCATAAGATAGATACCTATGTTATGTACATTGTAAGCTCATTCTGTACAAAGATACTTATCTATCTTGGAACGACAAATAAAGATCTCGTCTCTCTTGATCCCCTCGCTTACCATACTGGAAAAATTGTTCCCACGATATATCGGTTCGCGATCACTCAGTTCTTTCAAACTGTCGCGTGGCGTACTCGCTCGCGTGTATTTCGGGTGCGTGCGGGTTAATGTGCTCTAAACAACTCTTCGGATTCGTAAGTCGCCCAAGGACAGCTCTGTCTTGGTGACTGCTCAACGCTTGCATCGGATCACGGGAGTTGTCGTCGTGCCGGTGATGCTTGCTAATCTGTTGGGGATTCAGTCGTGGATCTGCAGTCCTGTCCGATTGGTACTTCGGTACTCGGTCAGGGACCAGCAATTTCACGTCCTCCGTAATCCTGTTCGGCCCCGCGGGAGTGGACCCCACTGTTCAGTTGAGGTATTGCCTTCGTAATCCTGTTCAGCGGTCCCTCCCCGTGAGTGGACCCCACTGTTCAGTTGGGGCCTCGTGCCTTGGTAATCCTGTTCAGCGGTCCCTCCCTGTGAGTGGACCCCACTGTTCAGTTGCGGCCTCTTGCCTTCGTAATCCTGTTCAGCGGTCCATCCCCGGGTTCCACTTGTTCAGTTGGAGTGTCTCAAGTTGCTGGCCTATGTGCTGGATCCACGGCTGAATTACTAGTGGATCACTGGCATCATCTGTCGGCGCCATCGACCGCGACTCGTTTAAGTTTCGAAAGGCGAAACAGGAATCGAGTTACGGCCAATTCTTGGGCTTTCCGTTGAACCTCGGGGTTATCTCGTGTACGGGGGTACGTCGCGTAGGTTTGTTAGATCTTTCGAGAGATCGCGATCTCGTCCGTTTCGGGACAGTGTCAGTAGCTTCATCTTCTTCTTTTCGTTCCAAGTTAGATAAATGTGTCTTTGATACCGAATGTTGCCAGTAGGGATGCGAATTATTGTATATTTGTACTGATCGATGTAATCGTTGTGTGGGAGATAGATGATGCGTTACGTATGCCTTGTTCTACGTTTGTAAAGATTCATGTTAGCGCTGCGTTGGAGATATGTGTTTCGCAGTTAGACTACGAAACAACTATTTCTTTACGCAGGCCCATGGTCAAGTAGTGTCAAAACTGGACATTCTGCCAATAGGTTGAATGTCGAGATCGATGTGTAGTGTTAAATAACCCATGGGCGGGTCTCGTGCGTAGTCACCTCCTCGTGGTGAGACCTGGTAATTGTCATCGTTTTCCAAAATTAATCAGTCGATTAATCTTTGGAAAACGATACCAAGCCAAGAACTACGCAACAGTCCAGTTTGGATCACCAAAAGCCCCTAAGATCATTTTGGATGATCTACACTGGACTGCACTATTAATTTATAACATTTAAGCCATTAATTTACTATATTTACGTCATGAATTTACAACAATAAGTCACAAATTCATAACATTTAAGCTATTAATTTTTACATTTATACCATTAATTCCTAACATTCAAACTATTAATTTATAACACTTAAGCTATTAATTTATAACATTTAAGCAAATAATTAACAACGATTAAACTATTAACTTATAACAATTGAAACATTAATTGGCACATTTAAAACATTAATTTATAAGAATCAAACCATTCCTCGAGGAATCAGTAAGTCTCGCGCAAATAGCCCAATACATCGTTAGATTTAACGAAGAAATACGTAACCGCGATTACAGCCAATTAGATCATATTATTTGCTACATAATTAATAACTGTATCACGTACAGCGATGCAGGCGGTATTGAAGAAATAAAGCCATTTTATGTTACAACTATAACGAGTAAATTTAATCGTTTAACTTGTGAAGAATTAAAAAGGTACCTGACTTCTTAATAAGCATTAAATAAGAATCTTAAATATCGCAAACAGTGATGTAGGTGTTACTCAAGAAAAAAGAACGTTTTATTTTTTAATTAGCACGAGTAAATGAACGAATATGGATAATATAATATAACGCTTAATATGAATTTTATCTGTCTGATTATTTAATAGCTTAACTTATTTCACAGTAACGTCATCGACTGCCCTTATTCTCTTTTCCCTTTTTGTCCAAACTAATCGATAGTCGAAAACTAGTATCATGTAGGTGTGAATTTAGTCTTAGTTTGTAGAAACTATTAAAATGATAAAAATGGATATCGTATTAAATCGTAAAAGATGCCAGTTTACGATAAAAATAAAGAATCGTTCAATTTGATTTTGTTACAATGGAAAAACCGTCTCCTGCTATGTCAAAGAATCGTTACCGTTTGATTAACAAACCGACGCCTTGTTAAATTATATAAGGAACACGGAAGTCGCGCGCGAGCTCTTTTGTGCCTGAAATTCCGGAGAGTGAACATCGAAGAAGAACATAAATATCAGGTAAGTAAGAAAAAATATCAAACAACAACATTGTAACTAGTAATTTATAACGTCTAAACCATTAATTTACAACACTTAAGCTATTAATTTATAACGTTCAAGCCATTAATTTATAACATTTAAGGAAATAATTTATAACGTCTAAACTATTAATTTATAACATTTATGCTATTAATTTATAACATTTAAGCCATTAATTTCTAACTTTTGATCTGTTATTTTATACTTTTAGCCATTAATTTATAACATTTAAACTATTAATTTATATCATCTAAGCCATTAAATTATAACATTTAAGCTATTAATTTACAACATCTAAGCCACTAATTTACAATATTTAAACTATTAATTTATATCATCTAAGCCATTAATTTATAATATTTAAGCCATTAATCTAAAACAATTCCTCCATTAATTCTTAACAACTATACCAATAATTTATAACCATATTCTCCCATTAATTCAAAGTAATTGTGCTCTTAATTTATAACAGTTGTACCATTAATCGGAAGCAACTCTACATTCATTGATTTAAATCAGTACCATCAATGTGAGTGAATTAATGATTTATATTGTATTATTTTATTAACGAAATCTTTCAGGTCCCTGGATTGCTATTTTATTTCTATATAGCATTATTTTTTAATTTTAAATACAGTACTTAATTTCTCATTTCACTATTTTGTATAAAAGCAGTGGTAACGCAGAGTGTAATTTTAAGATGTAATTTTCCATGTCTGCTAAAAACCAAGGAAACAACACCATATTCATGGAATCAATTAAGCAAGTGTAGTTTAACCGAAGGCAACGACATCTTATCTGTAGCTGCACATGAGTCATAGGACATTTCAAATAGTGTTGTTGTTATGCCTCGGAGTACCAAAACCGTTAGATTACAAGTAATTTAAAAACAAATAAACTCCGGACAAAACAATGCCGCCGCTACAATGTCGCTTTATTATAAAATTATTTTACATCTCTGTTACGTCGCCTAAAACATCTGCGCTGCAGCTCTCGCGGCCGGCCAGCCGACGGCCTGCGTAACGTCATTTCGACCCTCAATAAACCTGAGGACCAACCATAACTTTCTCTTGCATTGTGTACACATGTATCTGTATTCTATCCGTCGTCCTGAAAGCTTTCTTAAGGCTAGAAATATTTGCGACGCACATCTGGTTTTTAGAGAGGTCCTTGGGTTTATTAGGCGCAATTAAAAACACGGAGAAAGCGGGTACGCGCCCATTAGGAAAAATCGAACATCTGTCTAATAGAACAGGCTGGGTTTTCCCATGCACAAGGTCACTCACGAACCACGTTGGTCGGAGGTTTCCTACTCGTCACTTCTCCTACGACTCTCGGAGAGTCAAGTCGCAGACTTCTCCTGCTACATCAGGAGGGTCAAGTCAACTTACTTCTTCTACATACGACAACGTCGAAGTCTAACATCAAAATCTAGTGTCTATCAAGTATCCTCTAGTGCTACGTCCACTAACATACGAAATTCGATTGTACGAACCTTGCTCTATTAGTCATATCTATCTCATATTCGTGCGACAAGGTGTTATCGACGATTTGTATCTACTCAACAGTGTAGTTTAAGTGTAGGAAATATATATTTTATAATTCTGTGAATCACAGTGTTATATAAACTTAATCACCCCTATTATCTTAACGGAAATCAGGGGATCGATCAACTCGTGGTGTCGATTAGTATAATCGTAACGGGAATTTACGACTCCCGTTGACGTCTCTCCTCGCGATTGCGTCTCCCCGCGATTGGTCGAAATAACATGGTCCTTCGAGCCGGATTTTGCGCCATTAAAAAGTGCATTGACCAGTGACTATACAGTGTCGCGTGAAATCCACATTCCAACGACTTAGGCAACTAGCCAAAGGAGCTGCCATCGGAAAGGAACTCCTTCCTCGCTCAGCACATACGCGAGCCCACACCGCACTGTAACGAGTAGCTACCGATTCCTAGATCAACGTCCATTTGATTAAGGTAAACTCGTTCCTGCCATTAAACTCAAATATGGCCCACGCTGAACCGATCAGCACACTGCGGCGGAGACGAAGCATCTTAGTCCGCCGACTCGCGACCACGAAGCGTCAACTCGACGAATATGAAGCGTCTGGACGGGTAGAAAAGAACTCCCTCATAGCATGCCGTAACTTCTTCGACGAGAATTGGAGGAAGATAATCGAGGTTCAGGACGAGCTGGAAGCGTTAGATGAGGGGGAAATTGCTCATGCAGACTCTTTATTGCGAGAGCATCTTAAGATTGACGTACGGATCCTGGACCTCTTTGACCTACTACCATCAACAACCCCTTCGACATTAAAAGCACGCGATTCATGCGTGAAACGCCAGCCGACGGAGAATATCGCGTCGAACCTAGCGCCGATACCGTCGCCTGACATGCGGAGCTCATCGCGTGATACTCACAACGTGTCCCCCATACGCGACCTGACGACGACCACGTTCACATCGTCAGCATCACAACAATCTGATTCAACGACACAAAACGGCTTGAATCAGCAAACCGCTCAAGATACTCTGGACCAGAAGGAACTCAATCCCTTCCAGGACAACAGCGGCCATACTCCGCCGGCAGAAAACAACGCGTCGAATCCAACGTCGATATCGTCGCCTGACACGCGGATCTCATCGCCTAATCCGCGCGGCACATTGCGTGAAACTCGCACCTCATCGCCTACACGCGTCCTGAAGACAACACTTCACGATTCTCTGGATCAACAGAGAGAGAAAACCTCACCAGGCGACAAGATGTCGCAAACATTCTTTCCGAAGCTGTTACAGGATGGGCGATGCCCTGCAACTGTAATTCAAAACGACGAGAGTAGCGGGTCAAATCCCGTCAAGGATATCGAAGCCAATCTAGAAGCGAAACCCACAGAAGACTCTCCGAAATTCACGATGATAGAATTATCTGGGAACAGACGTTCCTTTATCAACACTTCGACGGTTAATAACCTGTTCTGCATACCGTCACACGCAACATTTGGCATAAACATCGTATCGGAGACTCTCATTCATTCTCCGGGACATTCCGTGAAGAGTCCTCACTCTCCATGGCCGACAGGGGCCACAGCTGCGAATAACCCGAAGCGAAATAATATCTACGTTATTGCTACCGTGAATAATTACGTAATTGATATTGATAGTTTTCAGAACACTCCTTCGGATCCCAATACCCGGCCACAGAGCGCTGCCTCGAACAAGTCTCTGATTTTGCCTTTTGCGGATAATTGGTCCACGCCGGTCCAACCACCACGCATCATCAAGACGGCGCGACACGAATGGGTCAGCGGGGGGAGTCCTGTTCCCCAACCAACCATAGATCTTCTTCACGTTTCCACAACGCATCTACATGCGAATTTCACTTTCCGTTGTGAAATCGGAGAGATATATAACGACACCTCCTGGGACGAGGTGTTCCACGACACTTCATGGGCCGAGCTGTTTCACGACACGTCCTGGTTCGTGAACTTCAACAGAAACTATCTAGGCAATGCCGAGGACCACGACGATCCAGAACGCAAGGAAGACAACATATCCTCAACGCAACGGCCTCTCGGCCGTATTATCGAATACATTCTGGCGGAGACGGCCTCATCCAGACAATCACAATCCACACGACAACGAGCCTCGCGGATCGAGGTGCCACGCAGCACGTCCTACGCTCGAGCTGACCCCATCCAGCAGACCACGGACAATCAGCAATCAACAAAGAGTTGGGCGGCAGCTCCAAGTAACTCTACCTACCAGAAATTTTGATCGGTGCCCTCTCAACGGAGGGAGGATGTTACGTCGCCTAAAACATCTGCGCTGCAGCTCTCGCGACCGGCCAGCCGACGGCCTGCGTAACGTCATTTCGACCCTCAATAAACCTGAGGACCAACCATAACTTTCTCTTGCATTGTGTACACATGTATCTGCATCCATCCGTCGTCCTGAAAGCTTTCTTAAGGCTAGAAATATTTGCGACGCACATCTGGTTTTTAGAGAGGTCCTTGGGTTTATTAGGCGCAATTAAAAACACGGAGAAAGCGGGTACGCGCCCATTAGGAAATATCGAACATCTGTCTAATAGAACAGGCTGGGTTTTCCCATGCACAAGGTCACTCACGAACCACGTTGGTCGGAGGTTTCCTACTCGTCACTTCTCCTACGACTCTCGGAGAGTCAAGTCGCAGACTTCTCCTGCTACATCAGGAGGGTCAAGTCAACTTACTTCTTCTACATACGACAACGTCGAAGTCTAACATCAAAATCTAGTGTCTATCAAGTATCCTCTAGTGCTACGTCCACTAACATACGAAATTCGATTGTACGAACCTTGCTCTATTAGTCATATCTATCTCATATTCATGCGACAAGGTGTTATCGACGATTTGTATCTACTCAACAGTGTAGTTTAAGTGTTGGAAATGTATATTTTATAATTCTGTGAATCACAGTGTTATATAAACTTAATCACCCCTATTATCTTAACGGAAATCAGGGGATCGATCAACTCGTGGTGTCGATTAGTATAATCGTAACGGGAATTTACGACTCCCGTTGACGTCTCTCCTCGCGATTGCGTCTCCCCGCGATTGGTCGAAATAACAATCTCTGCTTCCAATGCGTAAAAACTCATATGTAAATGGGACCCGAGCGTAGTTACCTCCTCGTGGTTGGTCCCGGTAATTGGTATCGTTTTCCAAATAATAATACACCAAGTACTATTTCGAATATTAGTATTATTATTCGAAAACGATATCAAGCTAAAAACTACTTGAATATAGTCTGGTCTTGATCACCCAAAATAGTTTTGGTGATCTAAACTGGACTAATACCCCCCCGCGGGGGCAACGTGGGACATCGTGGGACATCGCAGGACACCGTGGGATGCGAGCGTATTAGCTTTAATTAATCATAAGATAGATACCTATGTTATGTACATTGTAAGCCCATTCTGTACAAAGATACTTATCTATCTTGGAACGACAAATAAAGATCTCGTCTCTCTCGATCCCCTCGCTTACCATACTGGAAAAATTGTTCCCACGATATATCGGTTCGCGATCACTCAGTTCTTTCAAACTGACGCGTGGCGTACTCGCTCGCGTGTATTTCGGGTGCGTGCGGGTCAATGTGCTCTAGACAACTCTTCGGATTCGTAAGTCGGCCAAGGACAGCTCTGTCTTGGTGACTGCTCAACGTTTGCATCGGATCACGGGAGTTGTCGTCGTGCCGGTGATGCTTGCTAATCTGTTGGGGATTCACTCGTGGATCTGCAGTCCTGTCCGATTGGTGCTTGGGTACTCGATCAGAGACCACCAATTTCACGTCCTCCGTAATCCTGTTCGGTCCCGCGGGAGTGGACCCCACTGTTCAGTTGGGGCCTCGTGCCTTGGTAATCCTGTTCAGCGGTCCCTCCCTGTGAGTGGACCCCACTGTTCAGTTGCGGCCTCTTGCCTTCGTAATCCTGTTCAGCGGTCCCTCCCCGGGTTCCACTTGTTCAGTTGGAGTGTCTCAAGTTGCTGGCCTATGTGCTGGATCCACGGCTGAATTACTAGTGGATCACTGGCATCATCTGTCGGCGCCATCGACCGCGACTCGTTTAAGTTTCGAACGGCGAAACAGGAATCGAGTTACGGCCAATTCTTGGGCTTTCCGTTGAACCTCGGGGTTATCTCGTGTACGGGGGTACGTCGCGTAGGTTTGTTAGTTCTTTCGAGAGATCGCGATCTCGTCCGTTTCGGGACAGTGTCAGTAGCTTCATCTTCTTCTTTTCGTTCCAAGTTAGATAAATGTGTCTTTGATACCGAATGTTGCCAGTAGGGATGCGAATTATTGTATATTTGTACTGATCGATGTAATCGTTGTGTGGGAGATAGATGATGCGTTACGTATGCCTTGTTCTACGTTTGTAAAGATTCATGTTAGCGCTGCGTTGGAGATATGTGTTTCGCAGTTAGACTACGAAACAACTATTTCTTTACGCAGGCCCATGGTCAAGTAGTGTCAAAACTGGACATTCTGCCAATAGGTTGAATGTCGAGATCGATGTGTAGTGTTAAATAACCCATGGGCGGGTCTCGTGCGTAGTCACCTCCTCGTGGTGAGACCTGGTAATTGGCATCGTTTTCCAAAATTAATCAGTCGATTAATCTTTGGAAAACGATACCAAGCCAAGAACTACGCAACAGTCCAGTCTGGATCACCAAAAGCCCCTAAGATCATTTTGGATGATCTACACTGGACTGCACTATTAATTTATAACATTTAAGCCATTAATTTACTATATTTACGTCATGAATTTACAACAATAAGTCACAAATTCATAACATTTAAGCTATTAATTTTTACATTTATATCATTAATTCCTAACATTCAAACTATTAATTTATAACACTTAAGCTATTAATTTATAACATTTAAGCAAATAATTAACAACGATTAAACTATTAACTTATAACAATTGAAACATTAATTGGCACATTTAAAACATTAATTTATAAGAATCAAACCATTCCTCGAGGAATCAGTAAGTCTCGCGCTAATAGCCCAATACATCGTTAGATTTAACGAAGAAATACGTAACCGCGATTACAGCCAATTAGATCATATTATTTGCTACATAATTAATAACTGTATCACGTACAGCGATGCAGGCGGTATTGAAGAAATAAAGCCATTTTATGTTACAACTATAACGAGTAAATTTAATCGTTTAACTTGTGAAGAATTAAAAAGGTACCTGACTTCTAAATAAGCATTAAATAAGAATCTTAAATATCGCAAACAGTGATGTAGGTGTTACTCAAGAAAAAAGAACGTTTTATTTTTTAATTAGCACGAGTAAATGAACGAATATCGATAATATAATATAACGCTTAATATGAATTTTATCTGTCTGATTATTTAATAGCTTAACTTATTTCACAGTAACGTCATCGACTGCCCTTAGGCTCTTTTCCCTTTTTGTCCAAACTAATCGATAGTCGAAAACTAGTATCATGTAGGTGTGAATTTAGTCTTAGTTTGTAGAAACTATTTAAATGATAAAAATGGATATCGTATTAAATCGTAAAAGATGCCAATTTACGATAAAAATTAAGAAATCGTTCAATTTGATTTTGTTACAATGGAAAAACCGTCTCCTGCTATGTCAAAAAATCGTTACCGTTTGATTAACAAACCGACGCCTTGTTAAGTTATATAAGGAACACGGAAGTCGCGGGCGAGCTCTTTTGTGCCTGAAATTCCGGAGAGTGAACATCGAAGAAGAACATAAATATCAGGTAAGTAAGAAAAAAATATCAAACAACAACATTGTAACTAGTAATTTATAACGTCTAAACCATTAATTTACAACACTTAAGCTATTAATTTATAACATTCAAGCCATTAATTTATAACATTTAAGGAATTAATTTATAACGTCTAAACTATTAATTTATAACATTTATGCTATTAATTTATAACATTTAAGCCATTAATTTCTAACTTTTGAATTGTTATTTTATACATTTAGCCATTAATTTATAACATTTAAACTATTAATTTATATCATCTAAGCCATTAAATTATAACATTCAAGCTATTAATTTATAACATTTAAACTGTTAATTTATAACATTTAAACCATTAATTTACAGCATTTAAAGTGTTATTTTATACATTTAAGCCATTAATTTATAACATTTAAGCAATTAATTTATAACATTTAAACTATTAATTTCTAACATTTAAGCCATTAATTTCTAACATTTAAGCAATTAATTGACAACATCTGAGCCACTAATTTACAACCTTTAAACTGTTGTTTTATACATTTAAGCTATTATTTTATAACATTTAAGCTATTAATTAGCAACATCTAAGCCATTAATTTACAACATTTAATGTGTTATTTTATACATTTAAGCTATTAATTTATAACATTTAAGCTATTAATTTATAACATTTAAGCCATTAATTTCTAACTTTTGATCTATTATTTTATACAATTAGCCATTAATTTATAACATTTAAACTATTAATTTATATCATCTAAGCCATTAAATTATAACATTTAAGCTATTAATTTACAACATCTAAGCCACTAATTTACAATATTTAAACTATTAATTTATATCATCTAAGCCATTAATTTATAATATTTAAGCCATTAATCTAAAACAATTCCTCCATTAATTCTTAACAACTATACCAATAATTTATAACCATATTCTCCCATTAATTCAAAGTAATTGTGCTCTTAATTTATAACAGTTGTACCATTAATCGGAAGCAACTCTACATTCATTGATTTAAATCAGTACCATCAATGTGAGTGAATTAATGATTTATATTGTATTATTTTATTAACGAAATCTTTCAGGTCCCTGGATTGCTATTTTATTTCTATATAGCATTATTTTTTAATTTTAAATACAGTACTTAATTTCTCATTTCACTATTTTGTATAAAAGCAGTGGTAACGCAGAGTGTAATTTTAAGATGTAATTTTCCATGTCTGCTAAAAACCAAGGAAACAACACCATATTCATGGAATCAAGGAAGCAAGTGTAGTTTAACCGAAGGCAACGACATCTTATCTGTAGCTGCACATGAGTCATAGGACATTTCAAATAGTGTTGTTGTTTTGCCTCGGAGTACCAAAACCGTTAGATTACAAGTAATTTAAAAACAAATAAACTCCGGACAAAACAATGCCGCCGCTACAATGTCGCTTTATTATAAAATAATTTTACATCTCTGCTTCCAATGCGTAAAAACTCATATGTAAATGGGACCCGAGCGTAGTTACCGCCTCGTGGTGGGTCCCGGTAATTGGTATCGTTTTCCAAATAATAATACACCAAGTACTATTTCGAATATTAGTATTATTATTCGAAAACGATATCAAGCTAAAAACTACTTGAATATAGTCTGGTCTTGATCACCCAAAATAGTTTTGGTGATCTAAACTGGACTAATACCCCCCCGCGGGGGCAACGTGGGACATCGTGGGACATCGCAGGACACCGTGGGATGCGAGCGTATTAGCTTTAATTAATCATAAGATAGATACCTATGTTATGTACATTGTAAGCTCATTCTGTACAAAGATACTTATCTATCTTGGAACGACAAATAAAGATCTCGTCTCTCTTGATCCCCTCGCTTACCATACTGGAAAAATTGTTCCCACGATATATCGGTTCGCGATCACTCAGTTCTTTCAAACTGTCGCGTGGCGTACTCGCTCGCGTGTATTTCGGGTGCGTGCGGGTCAATGTGCTCTAGACAACTCTTCGGATTCGTAAATCGCCCAAGGACAGCTCTGTCTTGGTGACTGCTCAACGTTTGCATCGGATCACGGGAGTTGTCGTCGTGCCGGTGATGCTTGCTAATCTGTTGGGGATTCACTCGTGGATCTGCAGTCCTGTTCGATTGGTACTTCGGTACTCGGTCAGGGACCACCAATTTCACGTCCTCCGTAATCCTGTTCGGCCCCGCGCGAGTGGACCCCACTGTTCAGTTGAGGTATTGCCTTCGTAATCCTGTTCAGCGTTCCCTCCCTGTGAGTGGACCCCACTGTTCAGTTGGGGCCTCTTGCCTTCGTAATCCTGTTCAGCGGTCCCTCCCCGGGTTCCACTTGTTCAGTTGGAGTGGGTCAAGTTGCTGGCCTATGTGCTGGATCCACGGCTGAATTACTAGTGGATCACTGGCATCATCTGTCGGCGCCATCGACCGCGACTCGTGTAAGTTTCGAACGGCGAAACAGGAATCGAGTTACGGCCAATTCTTGGGCTTTCCGTTGAACCTCGGGCTTATCTCGTGTACGGGGGTACGTCGCGTAGGTTTGTTAGTTCTTTCGAGAGATCGCGATCTCGTCCGTTTCGGGACAGTGTCAGTAGCTTCATCTTCTTCTTTTCGCTCCAAGTTAGATAAATGTGTCTTTGATACCGAATGTTGCCAGTAGGGATGCGAATTATTGTATATTTGTACTGATCGATGAATTCGTTGTGTGGGAGATAGATGATGCGTTACGTATGCCTTGTTCTACGTTTGTAAAGGTTCATGTTAGCGCTGCGTTGGAGATATGTGTTTCGCAGTTAGACTACGAAACAACTATTTCTTTACGCAGGCCCATGGTCAAGTAGTGTCAAAACTGGACATTCTGCCAATAGGTTGAATGTCGAGATCGATGTGTAGTGTTAATTAACCCATGGGCGGGTCTCGTGCGTAGTCACCTCCTCGTGGTGAGACCTGGTAATTGGCATCGTTTTCCAAAAATTAATCAGTCGATTAATCTTTGGAAAACGATACCAAGCCAAGAACTACGCAACAGTCCAGTTTGGATCACCAAAAGCCCCCAAGATCATTTTGGATGATCTACACTGGACTGCACTATTAATTTGTAACATTTAAGCCATTAATTTACAATATTTACGTCATGAATTTACAACAGTAAGTCACAAATTCATAACATTTAAGCTATTAATTTTTACATTTATACCATTAATTCCTAACATTCAAACTATTAATTTATAACACTTAAGCTATTAATTTATAACATTTAAGCAAATAATTAACAACGATTATACTATTAATTTATAACAATTGAAACATTAATTGGCACATTTAAAACATTAATTTATAAGAATCAAACCATACCTCGAGGAATCAGTAAGTCTCGCGCTAATAGCCCAATACATCGATAGATTTAACGAAGAAATACGTAACCGCGATTACAGCCAATTAGATCATATTATTTGCTACATAATTAATAACTGTATCACGTACAGCGATGCAGGCGGTATTGAAGAAATAAAGCCATTTTATGTTACAACTATAACGAGTAAATTTAATCGTTTAACTTGTGAAGAATTAAAAAGGTACCTGACTTCTAAATAAGCATTAAATAAGAATCTTAAATATCGCAAACAGTGATGTAGGTGTTACTCAAGAAAAAAGAACGTTTTATTTTTTAATTAGCACGAGTAAATGAACGAATATGGATAATATAATATAACGCTTAATATGAATTTTATCTGTCTGATTATTTAATAGCTTAACTTATTTCACAGTAACGTCATCGACTGCCCTTATTCTCTTTTCCCTTTTTGTCCAAACTAATCGATAGTCGAAAACTAGTATCATGTAGGTGTGAATTTAGTCTTAGTTTGTAGAAACTATTAAAATGATAAAAATGGATATCGTATTAAATCGTAAAAGATGCCAGTTTACGATAAAAATAAAGAATCGTTCAATTTGATTTTGTTACAATGGAAAAACCGTCTCCTGCTATGTCAAAGAATCGTTACCGTTTGATTAACAAACCGACGCCTTGTTAAATTATATAAGGAACACGGAAGTCGCGCGCGAGCTCTTTTGTGCCTGAAATTCCGGAGAGTGAACATCGAAGAAGAACATAAATATCAGGTAAGTAAGAAAAAATATCAAACAACAACATTGTAACTAGTAATTTATAACGTCTAAACCATTAATTTACAACACTTAAGCTATTAATTTATAACGTTCAAGCCATTAATTTATAACATTTAAGGAAATAATTTATAACGTCTAAACTATTAATTTATAACATTTATGCTATTAATTTATAACATTTAAGCCATTAATTTCTAACTTTTGATCTGTTATTTTATACTTTTAGCCATTAATTTATAACATTTAAACTATTAATTTATATCATCTAAGCCATTAAATTATAACATTTAAGCTATTAATTTACAACATCTAAGCCACTAATTTACAATATTTAAACTATTAATTTATATCATCTAAGCCATTAATTTATAATATTTAAGCCATTAATCTAAAACAATTCCTCCATTAATTCTTAACAACTATACCAATAATTTATAACCATATTCTCCCATTAATTCAAAGTAATTGTGCTCTTAATTTATAACAGTTGTACCATTAATCGGAAGCAACTCTACATTCATTGATTTAAATCAGTACCATCAATGTGAGTGAATTAATGATTTATATTGTATTATTTTATTAACGAAATCTTTCAGGTCCCTGGATTGCTATTTTATTTCTATATAGCATTATTTTTTAATTTTAAATACAGTACTTAATTTCTCATTTCACTATTTTGTATAAAAGCAGTGGTAACGCAGAGTGTAATTTTAAGATGTAATTTTCCATGTCTGCTAAAAACCAAGGAAACAACACCATATTCATGGAATCAATTAAGCAAGTGTAGTTTAACCGAAGGCAACGACATCTTATCTGTAGCTGCACATGAGTCATAGGACATTTCAAATAGTGTTGTTGTTATGCCTCGGAGTACCAAAACCGTTAGATTACAAGTAATTTAAAAACAAATAAACTCCGGACAAAACAATGCCGCCGCTACAATGTCGCTTTATTATAAAATTATTTTACATCTCTGTTACGTCGCCTAAAACATCTGCGCTGCAGCTCTCGCGGCCGGCCAGCCGACGGCCTGCGTAACGTCATTTCGACCCTCAATAAACCTGAGGACCAACCATAACTTTCTCTTGCATTGTGTACACATGTATCTGTATTCTATCCGTCGTCCTGAAAGCTTTCTTAAGGCTAGAAATATTTGCGACGCACATCTGGTTTTTAGAGAGGTCCTTGGGTTTATTAGGCGCAATTAAAAACACGGAGAAAGCGGGTACGCGCCCATTAGGAAAAATCGAACATCTGTCTAATAGAACAGGCTGGGTTTTCCCATGCACAAGGTCACTCACGAACCACGTTGGTCGGAGGTTTCCTACTCGTCACTTCTCCTACGACTCTCGGAGAGTCAAGTCGCAGACTTCTCCTGCTACATCAGGAGGGTCAAGTCAACTTACTTCTTCTACATACGACAACGTCGAAGTCTAACATCAAAATCTAGTGTCTATCAAGTATCCTCTAGTGCTACGTCCACTAACATACGAAATTCGATTGTACGAACCTTGCTCTATTAGTCATATCTATCTCATATTCGTGCGACAAGGTGTTATCGACGATTTGTATCTACTCAACAGTGTAGTTTAAGTGTAGGAAATATATATTTTATAATTCTGTGAATCACAGTGTTATATAAACTTAATCACCCCTATTATCTTAACGGAAATCAGGGGATCGATCAACTCGTGGTGTCGATTAGTATAATCGTAACGGGAATTTACGACTCCCGTTGACGTCTCTCCTCGCGATTGCGTCTCCCCGCGATTGGTCGAAATAACATGGTCCTTCGAGCCGGATTTTGCGCCATTAAAAAGTGCATTGACCAGTGACTATACAGTGTCGCGTGAAATCCACATTCCAACGACTTAGGCAACTAGCCAAAGGAGCTGCCATCGGAAAGGAACTCCTTCCTCGCTCAGCACATACGCGAGCCCACACCGCACTGTAACGAGTAGCTACCGATTCCTAGATCAACGTCCATTTGATTAAGGTAAACTCGTTCCTGCCATTAAACTCAAATATGGCCCACGCTGAACCGATCAGCACACTGCGGCGGAGACGAAGCATCTTAGTCCGCCGACTCGCGACCACGAAGCGTCAACTCGACGAATATGAAGCGTCTGGACGGGTAGAAAAGAACTCCCTCATAGCATGCCGTAACTTCTTCGACGAGAATTGGAGGAAGATAATCGAGGTTCAGGACGAGCTGGAAGCGTTAGATGAGGGGGAAATTGCTCATGCAGACTCTTTATTGCGAGAGCATCTTAAGATTGACGTACGGATCCTGGACCTCTTTGACCTACTACCATCAACAACCCCTTCGACATTAAAAGCACGCGATTCATGCGTGAAACGCCAGCCGACGGAGAATATCGCGTCGAACCTAGCGCCGATACCGTCGCCTGACATGCGGAGCTCATCGCGTGATACTCACAACGTGTCCCCCATACGCGACCTGACGACGACCACGTTCACATCGTCAGCATCACAACAATCTGATTCAACGACACAAAACGGCTTGAATCAGCAAACCGCTCAAGATACTCTGGACCAGAAGGAACTCAATCCCTTCCAGGACAACAGCGGCCATACTCCGCCGGCAGAAAACAACGCGTCGAATCCAACGTCGATATCGTCGCCTGACACGCGGATCTCATCGCCTAATCCGCGCGGCACATTGCGTGAAACTCGCACCTCATCGCCTACACGCGTCCTGAAGACAACACTTCACGATTCTCTGGATCAACAGAGAGAGAAAACCTCACCAGGCGACAAGATGTCGCAAACATTCTTTCCGAAGCTGTTACAGGATGGGCGATGCCCTGCAACTGTAATTCAAAACGACGAGAGTAGCGGGTCAAATCCCGTCAAGGATATCGAAGCCAATCTAGAAGCGAAACCCACAGAAGACTCTCCGAAATTCACGATGATAGAATTATCTGGGAACAGACGTTCCTTTATCAACACTTCGACGGTTAATAACCTGTTCTGCATACCGTCACACGCAACATTTGGCATAAACATCGTATCGGAGACTCTCATTCATTCTCCGGGACATTCCGTGAAGAGTCCTCACTCTCCATGGCCGACAGGGGCCACAGCTGCGAATAACCCGAAGCGAAATAATATCTACGTTATTGCTACCGTGAATAATTACGTAATTGATATTGATAGTTTTCAGAACACTCCTTCGGATCCCAATACCCGGCCACAGAGCGCTGCCTCGAACAAGTCTCTGATTTTGCCTTTTGCGGATAATTGGTCCACGCCGGTCCAACCACCACGCATCATCAAGACGGCGCGACACGAATGGGTCAGCGGGGGGAGTCCTGTTCCCCAACCAACCATAGATCTTCTTCACGTTTCCACAACGCATCTACATGCGAATTTCACTTTCCGTTGTGAAATCGGAGAGATATATAACGACACCTCCTGGGACGAGGTGTTCCACGACACTTCATGGGCCGAGCTGTTTCACGACACGTCCTGGTTCGTGAACTTCAACAGAAACTATCTAGGCAATGCCGAGGACCACGACGATCCAGAACGCAAGGAAGACAACATATCCTCAACGCAACGGCCTCTCGGCCGTATTATCGAATACATTCTGGCGGAGACGGCCTCATCCAGACAATCACAATCCACACGACAACGAGCCTCGCGGATCGAGGTGCCACGCAGCACGTCCTACGCTCGAGCTGACCCCATCCAGCAGACCACGGACAATCAGCAATCAACAAAGAGTTGGGCGGCAGCTCCAAGTAACTCTACCTACCAGAAATTTTGATCGGTGCCCTCTCAACGGAGGGAGGATGTTACGTCGCCTAAAACATCTGCGCTGCAGCTCTCGCGACCGGCCAGCCGACGGCCTGCGTAACGTCATTTCGACCCTCAATAAACCTGAGGACCAACCATAACTTTCTCTTGCATTGTGTACACATGTATCTGCATCCATCCGTCGTCCTGAAAGCTTTCTTAAGGCTAGAAATATTTGCGACGCACATCTGGTTTTTAGAGAGGTCCTTGGGTTTATTAGGCGCAATTAAAAACACGGAGAAAGCGGGTACGCGCCCATTAGGAAAAATCGAACATCTGTCTAATAGAACAGGCTGGGTTTTCCCATGCACAAGGTCACTCACGAACCACGTTGGTCGGAGGTTTCCTACTCGTCACTTCTCCTACGACTCTCGGAGAGTCAAGTCGCAGACTTCTCCTGCTACATCAGGAGGGTCAAGTCAACTTACTTCTTCTACATACGACAACGTCGAAGTTTAACATCAAAATCTAGTGTCTATCAAGTATCCTCTAGTGCTACGTCCACTAACATACGAAATTCGATTGTACGAACCTTGCTCTATTAGTCATATCTATCTCATATTCATGCGACAAGGTGTTATCGACGATTTGTATCTACTCAACAGTGTAGTTTAAGTGTTGGAAATGTATATTTTATAATTCTGTGAATCACAGTGTTATATAAACTTAATCACCCCTATTATCTTAACGGAAATCAGGGGATCGATCAACTCGTGGTGTCGATTAGTATAATCGTAACGGGAATTTACGACTCCCGTTGACGTCTCTCCTCGCGATTGCGTCTCCCCGCGATTGGTCGAAATAACAATCTCTGCTTCCAATGCGTAAAAACTCATATGTAAATGGGACCCGAGCGTAGTTACCTCCTCGTGGTTGGTCCCGGTAATTGGTATCGTTTTCCAAATAATAATACACCAAGTACTATTTCGAATATTAGTATTATTATTCGAAAACGATATCAAGCTAAAAACTACTTGAATATAGTCTGGTCTTGATCACCCAAAATAGTTTTGGTGATCTAAACTGGACTAATACCCCCCCGCGGGGGCAACGTGGGACATCGTGGGACATCGCAGGACACCGTGGGATGCGAGCGTATTAGCTTTAATTAATCATAAGATAGATACCTATGTTATGTACATTGTAAGCCCATTCTGTACAAAGATACTTATCTATCTTGGAACGACAAATAAAGATCTCGTCTCTCTCGATCCCCTCGCTTACCATACTGGAAAAATTGTTCCCACGATATATCGGTTCGCGATCACTCAGTTCTTTCAAACTGACGCGTGGCGTACTCGCTCGCGTGTATTTCGGGTGCGTGCGGGTCAATGTGCTCTAGACAACTCTTCGGATTCGTAAGTCGGCCAAGGACAGCTCTGTCTTGGTGACTGCTCAACGTTTGCATCGGATCACGGGAGTTGTCGTCGTGCCGGTGATGCTTGCTAATCTGTTGGGGATTCACTCGTGGATCTGCAGTCCTGTCCGATTGGTGCTTGGGTACTCGATCAGAGACCACCAATTTCACGTCCTCCGTAATCCTGTTCGGTCCCGCGGGAGTGGACCCCACTGTTCAGTTGGGGCCTCGTGCCTTGGTAATCCTGTTCAGCGGTCCCTCCCTGTGAGTGGACCCCACTGTTCAGTTGCGGCCTCTTGCCTTCGTAATCCTGTTCAGCGGTCCCTCCCCGGGTTCCACTTGTTCAGTTGGAGTGTCTCAAGTTGCTGGCCTATGTGCTGGATCCACGGCTGAATTACTAGTGGATCACTGGCATCATCTGTCGGCGCCATCGACCGCGACTCGTTTAAGTTTCGAACGGCGAAACAGGAATCGAGTTACGGCCAATTCTTGGGCTTTCCGTTGAACCTCGGGGTTATCTCGTGTACGGGGGTACGTCGCGTAGGTTTGTTAGTTCTTTCGAGAGATCGCGATCTCGTCCGTTTCGGGACAGTGTCAGTAGCTTCATCTTCTTCTTTTCGTTCCAAGTTAGATAAATGTGTCTTTGATACCGAATGTTGCCAGTAGGGATGCGAATTATTGTATATTTGTACTGATCGATGTAATCGTTGTGTGGGAGATAGATGATGCGTTACGTATGCCTTGTTCTACGTTTGTAAAGATTCATGTTAGCGCTGCGTTGGAGATATGTGTTTCGCAGTTAGACTACGAAACAACTATTTCTTTACGCAGGCCCATGGTCAAGTAGTGTCAAAACTGGACATTCTGCCAATAGGTTGAATGTCGAGATCGATGTGTAGTGTTAAATAACCCATGGGCGGGTCTCGTGCGTAGTCACCTCCTCGTGGTGAGACCTGGTAATTGGCATCGTTTTCCAAAATTAATCAGTCGATTAATCTTTGGAAAACGATACCAAGCCAAGAACTACGCAACAGTCCAGTCTGGATCACCAAAAGCCCCTAAGATCATTTTGGATGATCTACACTGGACTGCACTATTAATTTATAACATTTAAGCCATTAATTTACTATATTTACGTCATGAATTTACAACAATAAGTCACAAATTCATAACATTTAAGCTATTAATTTTTACATTTATATCATTAATTCCTAACATTCAAACTATTAATTTATAACACTTAAGCTATTAATTTATAACATTTAAGCAAATAATTAACAACGATTAAACTATTAACTTATAACAATTGAAACATTAATTGGCACATTTAAAACATTAATTTATAAGAATCAAACCATTCCTCGAGGAATCAGTAAGTCTCGCGCTAATAGCCCAATACATCGTTAGATTTAACGAAGAAATACGTAACCGCGATTACAGCCAATTAGATCATATTATTTGCTACATAATTAATAACTGTATCACGTACAGCGATGCAGGCGGTATTGAAGAAATAAAGCCATTTTATGTTACAACTATAACGAGTAAATTTAATCGTTTAACTTGTGAAGAATTAAAAAGGTACCTGACTTCTAAATAAGCATTAAATAAGAATCTTAAATATCGCAAACAGTGATGTAGGTGTTACTCAAGAAAAAAGAACGTTTTATTTTTTAATTAGCACGAGTAAATGAACGAATATCGATAATATAATATAACGCTTAATATGAATTTTATCTGTCTGATTATTTAATAGCTTAACTTATTTCACAGTAACGTCATCGACTGCCCTTAGGCTCTTTTCCCTTTTTGTCCAAACTAATCGATAGTCGAAAACTAGTATCATGTAGGTGTGAATTTAGTCTTAGTTTGTAGAAACTATTTAAATGATAAAAATGGATATCGTATTAAATCGTAAAAGATGCCAATTTACGATAAAAATTAAGAAATCGTTCAATTTGATTTTGTTACAATGGAAAAACCGTCTCCTGCTATGTCAAAAAATCGTTACCGTTTGATTAACAAACCGACGCCTTGTTAAGTTATATAAGGAACACGGAAGTCGCGGGCGAGCTCTTTTGTGCCTGAAATTCCGGAGAGTGAACATCGAAGAAGAACATAAATATCAGGTAAGTAAGAAAAAATATCAAACAACAACATTGTAACTAGTAATTTATAACGTCTAAACCATTAATTTACAACACTTAAGCTATTAATTTATAACATTCAAGCCATTAATTTATAACATTTAAGGAATTAATTTATAACGTCTAAACTATTAATTTATAACATTTATGCTATTAATTTATAACATTTAAGCCATTAATTTCTAACTTTTGAATTGTTATTTTATACATTTAGCCATTAATTTATAACATTTAAACTATTAATTTATATCATCTAAGCCATTAAATTATAACATTCAAGCTATTAATTTATAACATTTAAACTGTTAATTTATAACATTTAAACCATTAATTTACAGCATTTAAAGTGTTATTTTATACATTTAAGCCATTAATTTATAACATTTAAGCAATTAATTTATAACATTTAAACTATTAATTTCTAACATTTAAGCCATTAATTTCTAACATTTAAGCAATTAATTGACAACATCTGAGCCACTAATTTACAACCTTTAAACTGTTGTTTTATACATTTAAGCTATTATTTTATAACATTTAAGCTATTAATTAGCAACATCTAAGCCATTAATTTACAACATTTAATGTGTTATTTTATACATTTAAGCTATTAATTTATAACATTTAAGCTATTAATTTATAACATTTAAGCCATTAATTTCTAACTTTTGATCTATTATTTTATACAATTAGCCATTAATTTATAACATTTAAACTATTAATTTATATCATCTAAGCCATTAAATTATAACATTTAAGCTATTAATTTACAACATCTAAGCCACTAATTTACAATATTTAAACTATTAATTTATATCATCTAAGCCATTAATTTATAATATTTAAGCCATTAATCTAAAACAATTCCTCCATTAATTCTTAACAACTATACCAATAATTTATAACCATATTCTCCCATTAATTCAAAGTAATTGTGCTCTTAATTTATAACAGTTGTACCATTAATCGGAAGCAACTCTACATTCATTGATTTAAATCAGTACCATCAATGTGAGTGAATTAATGATTTATATTGTATTATTTTATTAACGAAATCTTTCAGGTCCCTGGATTGCTATTTTATTTCTATATAGCATTATTTTTTAATTTTAAATACAGTACTTAATTTCTCATTTCACTATTTTGTATAAAAGCAGTGGTAACGCAGAGTGTAATTTTAAGATGTAATTTTCCATGTCTGCTAAAAACCAAGGAAACAACACCATATTCATGGAATCAAGGAAGCAAGTGTAGTTTAACCGAAGGCAACGACATCTTATCTGTAGCTGCACATGAGTCATAGGACATTTCAAATAGTGTTGTTGTTTTGCCTCGGAGTACCAAAACCGTTAGATTACAAGTAATTTAAAAACAAATAAACTCCGGACAAAACAATGCCGCCGCTACAATGTCGCTTTATTATAAAATAATTTTACATCTCTGCTTCCAATGCGTAAAAACTCATATGTAAATGGGACCCGAGCGTAGTTACCGCCTCGTGGTGGGTCCCGGTAATTGGTATCGTTTTCCAAATAATAATACACCAAGTACTATTTCGAATATTAGTATTATTATTCGAAAACGATATCAAGCTAAAAACTACTTGAATATAGTCTGGTCTTGATCACCCAAAATAGTTTTGGTGATCTAAACTGGACTAATACCCCCCCGCGGGGGCAACGTGGGACATCGTGGGACATCGCAGGACACCGTGGGATGCGAGCGTATTAGCTTTAATTAATCATAAGATAGATACCTATGTTATGTACATTGTAAGCTCATTCTGTACAAAGATACTTATCTATCTTGGAACGACAAATAAAGATCTCGTCTCTCTTGATCCCCTCGCTTACCATACTGGAAAAATTGTTCCCACGATATATCGGTTCGCGATCACTCAGTTCTTTCAAACTGTCGCGTGGCGTACTCGCTCGCGTGTATTTCGGGTGCGTGCGGGTCAATGTGCTCTAGACAACTCTTCGGATTCGTAAATCGCCCAAGGACAGCTCTGTCTTGGTGACTGCTCAACGTTTGCATCGGATCACGGGAGTTGTCGTCGTGCCGGTGATGCTTGCTAATCTGTTGGGGATTCACTCGTGGATCTGCAGTCCTGTTCGATTGGTACTTCGGTACTCGGTCAGGGACCACCAATTTCACGTCCTCCGTAATCCTGTTCGGCCCCGCGCGAGTGGACCCCACTGTTCAGTTGAGGTATTGCCTTCGTAATCCTGTTCAGCGTTCCCTCCCTGTGAGTGGACCCCACTGTTCAGTTGGGGCCTCTTGCCTTCGTAATCCTGTTCAGCGGTCCCTCCCCGGGTTCCACTTGTTCAGTTGGAGTGGGTCAAGTTGCTGGCCTATGTGCTGGATCCACGGCTGAATTACTAGTGGATCACTGGCATCATCTGTCGGCGCCATCGACCGCGACTCGTGTAAGTTTCGAACGGCGAAACAGGAATCGAGTTACGGCCAATTCTTGGGCTTTCCGTTGAACCTCGGGCTTATCTCGTGTACGGGGGTACGTCGCGTAGGTTTGTTAGTTCTTTCGAGAGATCGCGATCTCGTCCGTTTCGGGACAGTGTCAGTAGCTTCATCTTCTTCTTTTCGCTCCAAGTTAGATAAATGTGTCTTTGATACCGAATGTTGCCAGTAGGGATGCGAATTATTGTATATTTGTACTGATCGATGAATTCGTTGTGTGGGAGATAGATGATGCGTTACGTATGCCTTGTTCTACGTTTGTAAAGGTTCATGTTAGCGCTGCGTTGGAGATATGTGTTTCGCAGTTAGACTACGAAACAACTATTTCTTTACGCAGGCCCATGGTCAAGTAGTGTCAAAACTGGACATTCTGCCAATAGGTTGAATGTCGAGATCGATGTGTAGTGTTAATTAACCCATGGGCGGGTCTCGTGCGTAGTCACCTCCTCGTGGTGAGACCTGGTAATTGGCATCGTTTTCCAAAAATTAATCAGTCGATTAATCTTTGGAAAACGATACCAAGCCAAGAACTACGCAACAGTCCAGTTTGGATCACCAAAAGCCCCCAAGATCATTTTGGATGATCTACACTGGACTGCACTATTAATTTGTAACATTTAAGCCATTAATTTACAATATTTACGTCATGAATTTACAACAGTAAGTCACAAATTCATAACATTTAAGCTATTAATTTTTACATTTATACCATTAATTCCTAACATTCAAACTATTAATTTATAACACTTAAGCTATTAATTTATAACATTTAAGCAAATAATTAACAACGATTATACTATTAATTTATAACAATTGAAACATTAATTGGCACATTTAAAACATTAATTTATAAGAATCAAACCATACCTCGAGGAATCAGTAAGTCTCGCGCTAATAGCCCAATACATCGATAGATTTAACGAAGAAATACGTAACCGCGATTACAGCCAATTAGATCATATTATTTGCTACATAATTAATAACTGTATCACGTACAGCGATGCAGGCGGTATTGAAGAAATAAAGCCATTTTATGTTACAACTATAACGAGTAAATTTAATCGTTTAACTTGTGAAGAATTAAAAAGGTACCTGACTTCTAAATAAGCATTAAATAAGAATCTTAAATATCGCAAACAGTGATGTAGGTGTTACTCAAGAAAAAAGAACGTTTTATTTTTTAATTAGCACGAGTAAATGAACGAATATCGATAATATAATATAACGCTTAATATGAATTTTATCTGTCTGATTATTTAATAGCTTAACTTATTTCACAGTAACGTCATCGACTGCCCTTAGGCTCTTTTCCCTTTTTGTCCAAACTAATCGATAGTCGAAAACTAGTATCATGTAGGTGTGAATTTAGTCTTAGTTTGTAGAAACTATTAAAATGATAAAAATGGATATCGTATTAAATCGTAAAAGATGCCAATTTACGATAAAAATTAAGAAATCGTTCAATTTGATTTTGTTACAATGGAAAAACCGTCTCCTGCTATGTCAAAAAATCGTTACCGTTTGATTAACAATCCGACGCCTTGTTAAGTTATATAAGGAACACGGAAGTCGCGCGCGAGCTCTTTTGTGCCTGAAATTCCGGAGAGTGAACATCGAAGAAGAAAATAAATATCAGGTAAGTAAGAAAAAATATCAAACAACAACATTGTAACTAGTAATTTATAACGTCTAAACCATTAATTTACAACACTTAAACTATTAATTTATATCATCTAAGCCATTAATTTATAACCTTTAAGCCATTAATCTAAAACGATTCCTCCATTAATTCTTAACAACTATACCAATAATTTATAACCATATTCTCCCATTAATGCAAAGTAATTGTGCTCTTAATTTATAACAGTTGTACCATTAATCGGAAGCAACTCTACATTCATTGATTTAAATCAGTACCATCAATGTGAGTGAATTGATGATTTATATTGTATTATTTTATTAATGAAATCTTTCAGGTCCCTGGATTGCTATTTTATTTCTATATAGCATTATTTTTTAATTTTAAATAAAGTACTTAATTTCTCATTTCACTATTTTGTATAAAAGCAGTTTTAACGCAGAGTGTAATTTAAGATGTAATTTTCCATGTCTGCTAAAAACCAAGGAAACAACACCATATTCATGGAATCAAGGAAGCAAGTGTAGTTTAACCGGAGGCAACGACATCTTATCTGTAGCTGCACATGAGTCATAGGACATTTCAAATAGTGTTGTTGTTTTGCCTCGGACTACCAAAACCGTTAGATTACAAGTAATTTAAAAACAAATAAACTCCGGACAAAACAATGCCGCCGCTACAATGTCGCTTTATTATAAAATAATTTTACATCTCTGCTTCCAATGCGTAAAAACTCATATGTAAATGGGACCCGAGCGTAGTTACCTCCTCGTGGTGGGTCCCGGTAATTGGTATCGTTTTCCAAATAATAATACACCAAGTACTATTTCGAATATTAGTATTATTATTCGAAAACGATATCAAGCTAAAAACTACTTGAATATATTCTGGTCTTGATCACCCAAAATAGTTTTGGTGATCTAAACTGGACTAATACCCCCCGCGGGGGCAACGTGGGACATCGTGGAACATCGCAGGACACCGTGGGATGCGAGCGTATTAGCTTTAATTAATCATAAGATAGATACCTATGTTATGAACATTGTAAGCTCATTCTGTACAAAGATACTTATCTATCTTGGAACGACAAATAATGATCTCGTCTCTCTTGATCCCCTCGCTTACCATACTGGAAAAATTGTTCCCACGATATATCGGTTCGCGATCACTCAGTTCTTTCAAACTGTCGCGTGGCGTACTCGCTCGCGTGTATTTCGGGTGCGTGCGGGTCAATGTGCTCTAGACAACTCTTCGGATTCGTAAGTCGCCCAAGGACAGCTCTGTCTTGGTGACTGCTCAACGTTTGCATCGGATCACGGGAGTTGTCGTGCCGGTGATGCTTGCTAATCTGTTGGGGATTCACTCGTGGATCTGCAGTCCTATCCGGTTGGTACTTGGGTACTGGATCAGAGACCACCAAATTCACGTCCTCCGTAATCCTGCTCGGCCCCGCGGGAGTGGACCCCACTGTTCAGTTGAGGTATTGCCTTCGTAATCCTGTTCAGCGGTCCCTCCCCGGGTTCCACTTGTTCAGTTGGAGTGTGTCAAGTTGCTGGCCTATGTGCTGGATCCACGGCTGAATTACTAGCGGATCACTGGCATCATCTGTCGGCGCCATCGACCGCGACTCGTGTAAGTTTCGAACGGCGAAACAGGAATCGAGTTACGGCCAATTCTTGGGCTTTCCGTTGAACCTCGGGGTTATCTCGTGTACGGGGGTACGTCGCGTAGGTTTGTTAGTTCTTTCGAGAGATCGCGATCTCGTCCGTTTCGGGACAGTGTCAGTAGCTTCATCTTCTTCTTTTCGTTCCAAGTTAGATAAATGTGTCTTTGATACCGAATGTTGCCAGTAGGGATGCGAATTATTGTATATTTGAACTGATCGATGTAATCGTTGTGTGGGAGATAGATGATGCGTTACATATGCCTTGTTCTACGTTTGTAAAGATTCATGTTAGCGCTGCGTTGGAGATATGTGTTTCGCAGTTAGACTACGAAACAACTATTTCTTTACGCAGGCCCATGGTCAAGTAGTGTCAAAACTGGACATTCTGCCAATAGGTTGAATGTCGAGATCGATGTGTAGTTTTAAATAACCCATGGGCGGGTCTCGTGCGTAGTCACCTCCTCGTGGTGAGACCTGGTAATTGGCATCGTTTTCCAAAAATTAATCAGTCGATTAATCTTTGGAAAACGATACCAAGCCAAGAACTACGCAACAGTCCAGTTTGGATCACCAAAAGCCCCTAAGATCATTTTGGATGGTCTACACTGGACTGCACTATTAATTTATAACATTTAAGCCATTAATTTACAATATTTACGTCATGAATTTACAACAATAAGTCACAAATTCATAACATTTAAGCTATTAATTTTTACATTTATACCATTAATTCCTAACACTCAAACTATTAATTTATAACACTTAAGCTATTAATTTATAACATTTAAGCAAATAATTAACAACGATTAAACTATTAATTTATAACAATTGAAACAATAATTGGCACATTTAAAACATTAATTTATAAGAATCAAACCATTCCTCGAGGAATCAGTAAGTCTCGCGCTAATAGCCCAATACATCGATAGATTTAACGAAGAAATACGTAACCGCGATTACAACCAATTAGATCATATTATTTACTACATAATTAATAACTGTATCACGTACAGCGATGCAGGCGGTATTGAAGAAATAAAGCCATTTTATGTTACAACTATAACGAGTAAATTTAATCGTTTAACTTGTGAAGAATTAAAAAGGTACCTGACTTCTAAATAAGCATTAAATAAGAATCTTAAATATCGCAAACAGTGATGTAGGTGTTACTCAAGAAAAAAGAACGTTTTATTTTTTAATTAGCACGAGTAAATGAACGAATATCGATAATATAATATAACGCTTAATATGAATTTTATCTGTCTGATTATTTAATAGCTTAACTTATTTCACAGTAACGTCATCGACTGCACTTAGGCTCTTTTCCCTTTTTGTCCAAACTAATCGATAGTCGAAAACTAGTATCATGTAGGTGTGAATATAGTCTTAGTTTGTAGAAACCATTAAAATGATAAAAATGGATATCGTATTAAATCGTAAAAGATGCCAATTTACGATAAAAATTAAGAAATCGTTCAATTTGATTTTGTTACAATGGAAAAACCGTCTCCTGCTATGTCAAAAAATCGTTACCGTTTGATTAACAAACCGACGCCTTGTTATGTTATATAAGGAACACGGAGGTCGCGCGCGAGCTCTTTTGTGCCTGAAATTCCGGAGAGTGAACATCGAAGAAGAACATAAATATCAGGTAAGTAAGAAAAAATATCAAACAAAAACATTGTAACTAGTAATTTATAACGTCTAAACCAATAATTTACAACACTTAAGCTATTAATTTATAACATTCAAGCCATTAATTTATAACATTTAAGGAATTAATTTATAACGTCTAAACTATTAATTTATAACATTTATGCTATTAATTTATAACATTTAAGCCATTAATTTCCTACTTTTGAACTGTTATTTTATACATTTAGCCATTAATTTATAACATTTAAACTATTAATTTATATCATCTAAGCCATTAAATTATAACATTCAAGCTATTAATTTATAACATTTAAACTGTTAATTTATAACATTTAAACCATTAATTTACAGCATCTAATGTGTTATTTTATTCATTTAAGCCATTAATTTATAACATTTAAGCTATTAATTTATAACATTTAAGCCATTAATTTCTAACCTTTGAACTGTTATTTTATACATTTTGCCAATAATTTATAACATTTAAACTATTAATTTATATCATCTAAGCCATTAAATTATAACATTTAAGCTATTAATTTACAACATCTAAGCCACTAATTTACAATATTTAAACTATTAATTTATATCATCTAAGCCATTAATTTATAATATTTAAGCTATTAATCTAAAACAATTCCTCCATTAATTCTTAACAACTATACCAATAATTTATAACCATATTCTCCCATTAATTCAAAGTAATTGTGCTCTTAATTTATAACAGTTGTACCATTAATCGGAAGCAACTCTACATTCATTGATTTAAATCAGTACCATCAATGTGAGTGAATTAATGATTTATATTGTATTATTTTATTAACGAAATCTTTCAGGTCCCTGGATTGCTATTTTATTTCTATATAGCATTATTTTTTAATTTTAAATACAGTACTTAATTTCTCATTTCACTATTTTGTATAAAAGCAGTGGTAACGCAGAGTGTAATTTTAAGATGTAATTTTCCATGTCTGCTAAAAACCAAGGAAACAACACCATATTCATGGAATCAAGGAAGCAAGTGTAGTTTAACCGAAGGCAACGACATCTTATCTGTAGCTGCACATGAGTCATAGGACATTTCAAATAGTGTTGCTGTTTTGCCTCGGAGTACCAAAACCGTTAGATTACAAGTAATTTAAAAACAAATAAACTCCGGACAAAACAATGCCGCCGCTACAATGTCGCTTTACTATAAAATAATTTTACATCTCTGCTTCCAATGCGTAAAAACTCATATGTAAATGGGATCCGAGCGTAGTTACCTCCTCGTGGTGGGTCCCGGTAATTGGTATCGTTTTCCAAATAATAATACACCAAGTACTATTTCGAATATTAGTATTATTATTCGAAAACGATATCAAGCTAAAAACTACTTGAATATAGTCTGGTCTTGATCACCCAAAATAGTTTTGGTGATCTAAACTGGACTAATACCCCCCCGCGGGGGCAACGTGGGACATCGTGGGACATCGCAGGACACCGTGGGATGCGAGCGTATTAGCTTTAATTAATCATAAGATAGATACCTATGTTATGTACATTGTAAGCTCATTCTGTACAAAGATACTTATCTATCTTGGAACGACAAATAAAGATCTCGTCTCTCTTGGTCCCCTCGCTTACCATACTGGAAAAATTGTTCCCACGATATATCGGTTCGCGATCACTCAGTTCTCTCAAACTGTCGCGTGGCGTACTCTCTCGCGTGTATTTCGGGTGCGTGCGGGTCAATGTGCTCTAGACAACTCTTCGGATTCGTAAGTCGCCCAAGGACAGCTCTGTCTTGGTGACTGCTCAACGTTTGCATCGGATCACGGGAGTTGTCGTCGTGCCGGTGATGCTTGCTAATCTGTTGGGGATTCAGTCGTGGATCTGCAGTCCTGTCCGATTGGTACTTCGGTACTCGGTCAGGGAAAAGCAATTTCACGTCCTCCGTAATCCTGTTCGGCCCCGCGGGAGTGGACCCCACTGTTCAGTTGAGGTATTGCCTTCGTAATCCTGTTCAGCGGTACCTTCCCGTGAGTGGACCCCACTGTTCAGTTGGGGCCTCGTGCCTTGGTAATCCTGTTCAGCGGTCCCTCCCTGTGAGTGGACCCCACTGTTCAGTTGGAGCCTCTTGCCTTCGTAATCCTGTTCAGCGGTCCCTCCCCGGGTTCCACTTGTTCAGTTGGAGTGTGTCAAGTTGCTGGCCTATGTGCTGGATCCACGGCTGAATTACTAGTGGATCACTGGCATCATCTGTCGGCGCCATCGACCGCGACTCGTGTAAGTTTCGAACGGCGAAACAGGAATCGAGTTACGGCCAATTCTTGGGCTTTCCGTTGAACCTCGGGGTTATCTCGTGTACTGGGATATTTCGCGTAGGTTTGTTAGTTCTTTCGAGAGATCGCGATCTCGTCCGTTTCGGGACAGTGTCAGTAGCTTCATCTTCTTCTTTTCGTTCCAAGTTAGATAAATGTGTCTTTGATACCGAATGTTGCCAGTAGGGATGCGAATTATTGTATATTTGTACTGATCGATGTAATCGTTGTGTGGGAGATAGATGATGCGTTACGTATGCCTTGTTCTACGTTTGTAAAGATTCATGTTAGCGCTGCGTTGGAGATATGTGTTTCGCAGTTAGACTACGAAACAACTATTTCTTTACGCAGGCCCATGGTCAAGTAGTGTCAAAACTGGACATTCTGCCAATAGGTTGAATGTCGAGATCGATGTGTTGTGTTAAATAACCCATGGGCGTGTCTCGTGCGTAGTCACCTCCTCGTGGTGAGACCTGGTAATTGGCATCGTTTTCCAAAAATTAATCAGTCGATTAATCTTTGGAAAACGATACCAAGCCAAGAACTACGCAACAGTCCAGTTTGGATCAACAAAAGCCCCTAAGATCATTTTGGATGATCTACACTGGACTGCACTATTAATTTATAACATTTAAGCCATTAATTTACAATATTTACGTCATGAATTTACAACAATAAGTCACAAATTCATAACATTTAAGCTATTAATTTTTACATTTATACCATTAATTCCTCACACTCAAACTATTAATTTATAACACTTAAGCTATTAATTTATAACATTTAAGCAAATAATTAACAACGAATAAACTATTAATTTATAACAATGGAAACAATAATTGGCACATTTAAAACATTAATTTATAAGAATCAAACCATTCCTCGAGGAATCAGTAAGTCTCGCGCTAATAGCCCAATACATCGATAGATTTAACGAAGAAATACGTAACCGCGATTACAACCAATTAGATCATATTATTTGCTACATAATTAATAACTGTATCACGTACAGCGATGCAGGCGGTATTGAAGAAATAAAGCCATTTTATGTTACAACTATAACGAGTAAATTTAATCGTTTAACTTGTGAAGAATTAAAAAGGTACCTGACTTCTAAATAAGCATTAAATAAGAATCTTAAATATCGCAAACAGTGATGTAGGTGTTACTCAAGAAAAAAGAACGTTTTTTTTTTAATTAGCACGAGTAAATGAACGAATATCGATAATATAATATAACGCTTAATATGAATTTTATCTGTCTGATTATTTAATAGCTTAACTTATTTCACAGTAACGTCATCGACTGCACTTAGGCTCTTTTCCCTTTTTGTCCAAACTAATCGATAGTCGAAAACTAGTATCATGTAGGTGTGAATATAGTCTTAGTTTGTAGAAACCATTAAAATGATAAAAATGGATATCGTATTAAATCGTAAAAGATGCCAATTTACGATAAAAATTAAGAAATCGTTCAATTTGATTTTGTTACAATGGAAAAACCGTCTCCTGCTATGTCAAAAAATCGTTACCGTTTGATTAACAAACCGACGCCTTGTTAAGTTATATAAGGAACACGGAAGTCGCGTGCGAGTTCTTTTGTGCCTGAAATTCCGGAGAGTGAACATCGAAGAAGAACATAAATATCAGGTAAGTAAGAAAAAATATCAAACAACAACATTGTAACTAGTAATTTATAACGTCTAAACCATTAATTTACAACACTTAAGCTATTAATTTATAACATTCAAGCCATTAATTTATAACATTTAAGGAATTAATTTATATCGTCTAAACTATTAATTTATAACATTTATGCTATTAATTTATAACATTTAAGCCATTAATTTCTAACTTTTGAACTGTTATTTTATACATTTAGCCATTAATTTATAACATTTAAACTATTAATTTATATCATCTAAGCCATTAAATTATAACATTTAAGCTATTAATTTACAACATCTAAGCCACTAATTTACAATATTTAAACTATTAATTTATATCATCTAAGCCATTAATTTATAATATTTAAGCCATTAATCTAAAACAATTCCTCTATTAATTCTTAACAACTATACCAATAATTTATAACCATATTCTCCCATTAATTCAAAGTAATTGTGCTCTTAATTTATAACAGTTGTACCATTAATCGGAAGCAACTCTACATTCATTGATTTAAATCAGTACCATCAATGTGAGTGAATTAATGATTTATATTGTATTATTTTATTAACGAAATCTTTCAGGTCCCTGGATTGCTATTTTATTTCTATATAGCATTATTTTTTAATTTTAAATACAGTACTTAATTTCTCATTTCACTATTTTGTATAAAAGCAGTGGTAACGCAGAGTGTAATTTTAAGGTGTAATTTTCCATGTCTGCTAAAAACCAAGGAAACAACACCATATTCATGGAATCAAGGAAGCAAGTGTAGTTTAACCGAAGGCAACGACATCTTATCTGTAGCTGCACATGAGTCATAGGACATTTCAAATAGTGTTGTTGTTTTGCCTCTGAGTACCAAAACCGTTAGATTACAAGTAATTTAAAAACAAATAAACTCCGGACAAAACAATGCCGCCGCTACAATGTCGCTTTATTATAAAATAATTTTACATCTCTGTTACGTCGCCTAAAACATCTGCGCTGCAGCTCTCGCGACCGGCCAGCCGACGGCCTGCGTAACGTCATTTCGACCCTCAATAAACCTGAGGACGAACCATAACTTTCTCTTGCATTGTGTACACCTGTATCTGCATTCCATCCGTCGTCCTGAAAGCTTTCTTAAGGCTAGAAATATTTGCGACGCACATCTGGTTTTTAGAGAGGTCCTTGGGTTTATTAGGCGCAATTAAAAACACGGAGAAAGCGGGTACGCGCCCATTAGGAAAAATCGAACATCTGTCTAATAGAACAGGCTGGGCTTTCCTATGCACAAGGTCACTCACGAACCACGTTGGTCGGAGGTTTCCTACTCGTCACTTCTCCTACGACTCTCGGAGAGTCAAGTCGCAGACTTCTCCTGCTACATCAGGAGGGTCAAGTCAACTTACTTCTTCTACATACGACAACGTCGAAGTCTAACATCAAAATCTAGTGTCTATCAAGTATCCTCTAGTGCTACGTCCACTAACATACGAAATTCGATTGTACGAACCTTGCTCTATTAGTCATATCTATCTCATATTCGTGCGACAACTTGTTATCGACGATTTGTATCTACTCAACAGTGTAGTTTAAGTGTTGGCAATATATATTTTATAATTCTGTGAATCACAGTGTTATATAAACTTAATCAACCCTATTATCTTAACGGAAATCAGGGGATCGATCAACTCGTGGTGTCGATTAGTATAATCGTAACGGGAATTTACGACTCCCGTTGACGTCTCTCCTCGCGATTGCGTCTCCACGCGATTGGTCGAAATAACAATCTCTGCTTCCAATGCGTAAAAACTCATATGTAAATGGGACCCGAGCGTAGTTACCTTCTCGTGGTGGGTCCCGGTAATTGGTATCGTTTTCCAAATAATTATACACCAAGTACTATTTCGAATATTAGTAGTATTATTCGAAAACGATATCAAGCTAAAAACTACTTGAATATAGTCTGGTCTTGATCACCCAAAATAGTTTTGGTGATCTAAACTAGACTAATACCCCCCCGCGGGGGCAACGTGGGACATCGTGGGACATCGCAGGACACCGTGGGATGCGAGCGTATTAGCTTTAATTAATCATAAGATAGATATCTTTGTTATGTACATTGTAAGCTCATTCTGTACAAAGATACTTATCTATCTTGGAACGACAAATAAAGATCTCGTCTCTCTCGATCCCCTCGCTTACCATACTGGAAAAATTGTTCCCACGATATATCGGTTCGCGATCACTCAGTTCTTTCAAACTGTCGCGTGGCGTACTCGCTCGCGTGTATTTCGGGTGCGTGCGGGTCAATGTGCTCTAGACAACTCTTCGGATTCGTAAGTCGCCCAAGGACAGCTCTGTCTTGGTGACTGCTCAACGTTTGCATCGGATCACGGGAGTTGTCGAAGTGCCGGTGATGCTTGCAAATCTGTTGGGGATTCACTCGTGGATCTGCAGTCCTGTCCGATTGGTACTTGGGTACTCGATCAGAGACCACCAATTTCACGTCCTCCGTAATCCTGTTCGGCCCCGCGGGAGTGGACCCCACTGTTCAGTTGAGGTATTGCCTTCGTAATCCTGTTCAGCGGTCCCTCCCCGTGAGTGGACCCCACTGTTCAGTCGGGCCTCGTGCCTTGGTAATCCTGTTCAGCGGTCCCTCCCCGGGTTCCACTTGTTCAGTTGGAGTGTGTCAAGTTGCTGGCCTATGTGCTGGATCCACGGCTGAATTACTAGTGGATCACTGGCATCATCTGTCGGCGCCATCGACCGCGACTCGTTTAAGTTTCGAACGGCGAAACAGGAATCGAGTTACGGCCAATTCTTGGGCTTTTCGTTGAACCTCGGGGTTATCTCGTGTACGGGGGTACGTCGCGTAGGTTTGTTAGTTCTTTCGAGAGATCGCGATCTCGTCCGTTTCGGGACAGTGTCAGTAGCTTCATCTTCTTCTTTTCGTTCCAAGTTAGATAAATGTGTCTTTGATACCGAATGTTGCCAGTAGGGATGCGAATTATTGTATATTTGTACTGATCGATGTAATCGTTGTGTGGGAGATAGATGATGCGTTACGTATGCCTTGTTCTACGTTTGTAAAGATTCATGTTAGCGCTGCGTTGGAGATATGTGTTTCGCAGTTAGACTACGAAACAACTATTTCTTTACGCAGGCCCATGGTCAAGTAGTGTCAAAACTGGACATTCTGCCAATAGGTTGAATGTCGCGATCGATGTGTAGTGTTAAATAACCCATGGGCGGGTCTCGTGCGTAGTCACCTCCTCGTGGTGAGACCTGGTAATTGGCATCGTTTTCCAAAAATTAATCAGTCGATTAATCTTTGGAAAACGATACCAAGCCAAGAACTACGCAACAGTCCAGTTTGGATCAACAAAAGCCCCTAAGATCATTTTGGATGATCTACACTGGACTGCACTATTAATTTATAACATTTAAGCCATTAATTTACAATATTTACGTCATGAATTTACAACAATAAGTCACAAATTCATAACATTTAAGCTATTAATTTTTACATTTATACCATTAATTCCTAACACTCAAACTATTAATTTATAACACTTAAGCTATTAATTTATAACATTTAAGCAAATAATTAACAACGATTAAACTATTAATTTGTAACAATTGAAACAATAATTGGCACATTTAAAACATTAATTTATAAGAATCAAACCATTCCTCGAGGAATCAGTAAGTCTCGCGCTAATAGCCCAATACATCGATAGATTTAACGAAGAAATACGTAACCGCGATTACAACCAATTAGATCATATTATTTGCTACATAATTAATAACTGTATCACGTACAGCGATGCAGGCGGTATTGAAGAAATAAAGCCATTTTATGTTACAACTATAACGAGTAAATTTAATCGTTTAACTTGTGAAGAATTAAAAAGGTACCTGACATCTAAATAAGCATTAAATAAGAATCTTAAATATCGCAAACAGTGATGTAGGTGTTACTCCAGAAAAAAGAACGTTTTATTTTTTAATTAGCACGAGTAAATGAACGAATATCGATAATATAATATAACGCTTAATATGAATTTTATCTGTCTGATTATTTAATAGCTTAACTTATTTCACAGTAACGTCATCGACTGCACTTAGGCTCTTTTCCCTTTTTGTCCAAACTAATCGATAGTCGAAAACTAGTATCATGTAGGTGTGAATTTAGTCTTAGTTTGTACAAACTATTAAAATGATAAAAGTGGATATCGTATTAAATCGTAAAAGATGCCAGTTTACGATAAAAATTAAGAAATCGTTCAATTTGATTTTGTTACAATGGGAAAACCGTCTCCTGCTATGTCAAAAAATCGTTACCGTTTGATTAACAAACCGGCGCCTTGTTATGTTATATAAGGAACACGGAGGTCGCGCGCGAGCTCTTTTGTGCCTGAAATTCCGGAGAGTGAACATCGAAGAAGAACATAAATATCAGGTAAGTAAGAAAAAATATCAAACAACAACATTGTAACTAGTAATTTATAACGTCTAAACCATTAATTTACAACACTTAAGCTATTAATTTATAACATTCAAGCCATTAATTTATAACATTTAAGGAATTAATTTATAACGTCTAAACTATTAATTTATAACATTTATGCTATTAATTTATAACATTTAAGCCATTAATTTCTAACTTTTGAACTGTTATTTTATACATTTAGCCATTAATTTATAATATTTAAACTATTAATTTATATCATCTAAGCCATTAAATTATAACATTTAAGCTATTAATTTACAACATCTAAGCCACTAATTTACAATATTTAAACTATTAATTTATATCATCTAAGCCATTAATTTATAATATTTAAGCCATTAATCTAAAACAATTCCTCCATTAATTCTTAACAACTATACCAATAATTTATAACCATATTCTCCCATTAATTCAAAGTAATTGTGCTCTTAATTTATAACAGTTGTACCATTAATCGGAAGCAACTCTACATTCATTGATTTAAATCAGTACCATCAATGTGAGTGAATTAATGATTTATATTGTATTATTTTATTAACGAAATCATTCAGGTCCCTGGATTGCTATTTTATTTCTATATAGCATTATTTTTTAATTTTAAATACAGTACTTAATTTCTCATTTCACTATTTTGTATAAAAGCAGTGGTAACGCGGAGTGTAATTTTAAGATGTAATTTTCCATGTCTGCTAAAAACCAAGGAAACAACACCATAATCATGGAATCAAGGAAGCAAGTGTAGTTTAACCGAAGGCAACGACATCTTATCTGTAGCTGCACATGAGTCATAGGACATTTCAAATAGTGTTGTTGTTTTGCCTCGGAGTACCAAAACCGTTAGATTACAAGTAATTTAAAAACAAATAAACTCCGGACAAAACAATGCCGCCGCTACAATGTCGCATTATTATAAAATAATTTTACATCTCTGTTACGTCGCCTAAAACATCTGCGCTGCAGCTCTCGCGACCGGCCAGCCGACGGCCTGCGTAACGTCATTTCGACCCTCAATAAACCTGAGGACCAACCATAACTTTCTCTTGCATTGTGTACACATGTATCTGTATTCCATCCGTCGTCCTGAAAGCTTTCTTAAGGCTAGAAATATTTGCGACGCACATCTGGTTTTTAGAGAGGTCCTTGGGTTTATTAGGCGCAATTAAAAACACGGAGAAATCGGGTACGCGCCCATTAGGAAAAATCGAACATCTGTCTAATTGAACAGGCTGGGTTTTCCCATGCACAATGTCACTCACGAACCACGTTGGTCGGAGGTTTCCTACTCGTCACTTCTCCTACGACTCTCGGAGAGTCAAGTCGCAGACTTCTCCTGCTACATCAGGAGGGTCAAGTCAACTTACTTCTTCCACATACGACAACGTCGAAGTCTAACATCAAAATCTAGTGTCTATCAAGTATCCTCTAGTGCTACGTCCACTAACATACGAAATTCGATTGTACGAACCTTGCTCTATTAGTCATATCTATCTCATATTCGTGCGACAAGGTGTTATCGACGATTTGTATCTACTCAACAGTGTAGTTTAAGTGTTGGAAATATATATTTTATAATTCTGTGAATCACAGTGTTATATAAACTTAATCACCCCTATTATCTTAACGGAAATCAGGGGATCGATCAACTCGTGGTGTCGATTAGTATAATCGTAACGGGAATTTACGACTCCCGTTGACGTCTCTCCTCGCGATTGCGTCTCCCCGCGATTGGTCGAAATAACATGGTCCTTCGAGCCGGATTTTGCGCCATTAAAAAGTGCATTGACCAGTGACTATACAGTGTCGCGTGAAATCCACATTCCAACGACTTAGGCAACTAGCCAAAGGAGCTGCCATCGGAAAGGAACTCCTTCCTCGCTCAGCACATACGCGAGCCCACACCGCACTGTAACGAGTAGCTACCGATTCCTAGATCAACGTCCATTTGATTAAGGTAAACTCGTTCCTGCCATTAAACTCAAATATGGCCCACGCTGAACCGATCAGCACACTGCGGCGGAGACGAAGCATCTTAGTCCGCCGACTCGCGACCACGAAGCGTCAACTCGACGAATATGAAGCGTCTGGACGGGTAGAAAAGAACTCCCTCATAGCATGCCGTAACTTCTTCGACGAGAATTGGAGGAAGATAATCGAGGTTCAGGACGAGCTGGAAGCGTTAGATGAGGGGGAAATTGCTCATGCAGACTCTTTATTGCGAGAGCATCTTAAGATTGACGTACGGATCCTGGACCTCTTTGACCTACTACCATCAACAACCCCTTCGACATTAAAAGCACGCGATTCATGCGTGAAACGCCAGCCGACGGAGAATATCGCGTCGAACCTAGCGCCGATACCGTCGCCTGACATGCGGAGCTCATCGCGTGATACTCACAACGTGTCCCCCATACGCGACCTGACGACGACCACGTTCACATCGTCAGCATCACAACAATCTGATTCAACGACACAAAACGCCTTGAATCAGCAAACCGCTCAAGATACTCTGGACCAGAAGGAACTCAATCCCGTCCAGGACAACAGCGGCCATACTCCGCCGGCAGAAAACAACGCGTCGAATCCAACGTCGATATCGTCGCCTGACACGCGGATCTCATCGCCTAATCCGCGCGGCACATTGCGTGAAACTCGCACCTCATCGCCTACACGCGTCCTGAAGACAACACTTCACGATTCTCTGGATCAACAGAGAGAGAAAACCTCACCAGGCGACAAGATGTCGCAAACATTCTTTCCGAAGCTGTTACAGGATGGGCGATGCCCTGCAACTGTAATTCAAAACGACGAGAGTAGCGGGTCAAATCCCGTCAAGGATACCGAAGCCAATCTAGAAGCGAAACCTACAGAAGACTCTCCGAAATTCACGATGATAGAATTATCTGGGAACAGACGTTCCTTTATCAACACTTCGACGGTTAATAACCTGTTCTGCATACTGTCACACGCAACATTTGGCATAAACATCGTATCGGAGACTCTCATTCATTCTCCGGGACATTCCGTGAAGAGTCCTCACTCTCCATGGCCGACAGGGGCCACAGCTGCGAATAACCCGAAGCGAAATAATATCTACGTTATTGCTACCGTGAATAATTACGTAATTGATATTGATAGTTTTCAGAACACTCCTTCGGATCCCAATACCCGGCCACAGAGCGCTGCCTCGAACAAGTCTCTGATTTTGCCTTTTGCGGATAATTGGTCCACGCCGGTCCAACCACCACGCATCATCAAGACGGCGCGACACGAATGGGTCAGCGGGGGGAGTCCTGTTCCCCAACCAACCATAGATCTTCTTCACGTTTCCACAACGCATCTACATGCGAATTTCACTTTCCGTTGTGAAATCGGAGAGATATATAACGACACCTCCTGGGACGAGGTGTTCCACGACACTTCATGGGCCGAGCTGTTTCACGACACGTCCTGGTTCGTGAACTTCAACAGAAACTATCTAGGCAATGCCGAGGACCACGACGATCCAGAACGCAAGGAAGACAACATATCCTCAACGCAACGGCCTCTCGGCCGTATTATCGAATACATTCTGGCGGAGACGGCCTCATCCAGACAATCACAATCCACACGACAACGAGCCTCGCGGATCGAGGTGCCACGCAGCACGTCCTACGCTCGAGCTGACCCCATCCAGCAGACCACGGACAATCAGCAATCAACAAAGAGTTGGGCGGCAGCTCCAAGTAACTCTACCTACCAGAAATTTTGATCGGTACCCTCTCAACGGAGGGAGGATGTTACGTCGCCTAAAACATCTGCGCTGCAGCTCTCGCGACCGGCCAGCCGACGGCCTGCGTAACGTCATTTCGACCCTCAATAAACCTGAGGACCAACCATAACTTTCTCTTGCATTGTGTACACATGTATCTGCATTCCATCCGTCGTCCTGAAAGCTTTCTTAAGGCTAGAAATATTTGCGACGCACATCTGGTTTTTAGAGAGGTCCTTGGGTTTATTAGGCGCAATTAAAAACACGGAGAAAGCGGGTACGCGCCCATTAGGAAAAATCGAACATCTGTCTAATAGAACAGGCTGGGTTTTCCCATGCACAAGGTCACTCACGAACCACGTTGGTCGGAGGTTTCCTACTCGTCACTTCTCCTACGACTCTCGGAGAGTCAAGTCGCAGACTTCTCCTGCTACATCAGGAGGGTCAAGTCAACTTACTTCTTCTACATACGACAACGTCGAAGTCTAACATCAAAATCTAGTGTCTATCAAGTATCCTCTAGTGCTACGTCCACTAACATACGAAATTCGATTGTACGAACCTTGCTCTATTAGTCATATCTATCTCATATTCGTGCGACAAGGTGTTATCGACGATTTGTATCTAATCAACAGTGTAGTTTAAGTGTTGGAAATGTATATTATATAATTCTGTGAATCACAGTGTTATATAAACTTAATCACCCCTATTATCTTAACGGAAATCAGGGGATCGATCAACTCGTGGTGTCGATTAGTATAATCGTAACGGGAATTTACGACTCCCGTTGACGTCTCTCCTCGCGATTGCGTCTCCCCGCGATTGGTCGAAATAACAATCTCTGCTTCCAATGCGTAAAAACTCATATGTAAATGGGACCCGAGCGTAGTTACCTCCTCGTGGTGGGTCCCGGTAATTGGTATCGTTTTCCAAATAATAATACACCAAGTACTATTTCGAATATTAGTATTATTATTCGAAAACGATATCAAGCTAAAAACTACTTGAATATAGTCTGGTCTTGATCACCCAAAATAGTTTTGGTGATCTAAACTGGACTAATACCCCCCCGCGGGGGCAACGTGGGACATCGTGGGACATCGCAGGACACCGTGGGATGCGAGCGTATTAGCTTTAATTAATCATAAGATAGATACCTATGTTATGTACATTGTAAGCTCATTCTGTACAAAGATACTTATCTATCTTGGAACGACAAATAAAGATCTCGTCTCTCCTGATCCCCTCGCTTACCATACTGGACAAATTGTTCCCACGATATATCGGTTCGCGGTCAGTCAGTTCTTTCAAACTGTCGCGTGGCGTACTCGCTCGCGTGTATTTCGGGTGCGTGCGGGTCAATGTGCTCTAGACAACTCTTCGGATTCGTAAGTCGCCCAAGGACAGCTCTGTCTTGGTGACTGCTCAACGTTTGCATCGGATCACGGGAGTTGTCGTCGTGCCGGTGATGCTTGCTAATCTGTTGGGGATTCAGTCGTGGATCTGCAGTCCTGTCCGATTGGTACTTCGGTACTCGGTCAGGGACCAGCAATTTCACGTCCTCCGTAATCCTGTTCGGCCCCGCGGGAGTGGACCCCACTGTTCAGTTGAGGTATTGCCTTCGTAATCCTGTTCAGCGGTCCCTCCCCGTGAGTGGACCCCACTGTTCAGTTGGGGCCTCGTGCCTTGGTAATCCTGTTCAGCGTTCCCTCCCTGTGAGTGGACCCCACTGTTCAGTTGGGGCCTCTTGCCTTCGTAATCCTGTTCAGCGGTCCCTCCCCGGGTTCCACTTGTTCAGTTGGAGTGTGTCAAGTTGCTGGCCTATGTGCTGGATCCACGGCTGAATTACTAGTGGATCACTGGCATCATCTGTCTGCGCCATCGACCGCGAATCGTGTAAGTTTCGAACGGCGAAACAGGAATCGAGTTACGGCCAATTCTTGGGCTTTCCGTTGAACCTCGGGGTTATCTCGTGTACGGGGGTACGTCGCGTAGGTTTGTTAGTTCTTTCGAGAGATCGCGATCTCGTCCGTTTCGGGACAGTGTCAGTAGCTTCATCTTCTTCTTTTCGCTCCAAGTTAGATAAATGTGTCTTTGATACCGAATGTTGCCAGTAGGGATGCGAATTATTGTTTATTTGTACTGATCGATGTAATCGTTGTGTGGGAGATAGATGATGCGTTACGTATGCCTTGTTCTACGTTTGTAAAGATTCATGTTAGCGCTGCGTTGGAGATATGTGTTTCGCAGTTAGACTACGAAACAACTATTTCTTTACGCAGGCCCATGGTCAAGTAGTGTCAAAACTGGACATTCTGCCAATAGGTTGAATGTCGAGATCGATGTCTAGTGTTAAATAACCCATGGGCGGGTCTCGTGCGTAGTCACCTCCTTTTGGTGAGACCTGGTAATTGGCATCGTTTTCCAAAAATTAATCAGTCGATTAATCTTTGGAAAACGATACCAAGCCAAGAACTACGCAACAGTCCAGTTTGGATCAACAAAAGCCCCTAAGATCATTTTGGATGATCTACACTGGACTGCACTATTAATTTATAACATTTAAGCCATTAATTTACAATATTTACGTCATGAATTTACAACAATAAGTCACAAATTCATAACATTTAAGCTATTAATTTTTACATTGATACCATTAATTCCTAACACTCAAACTATTAATTTATAACACTTAAGCTATTAATTTATAACATTTAAGAAAATAATTAACAACGATTAAACTATTAATTTATAACAATTGAAACAATAATTGGCACATTTAAAACATTAATTTATAAGAATCAAACCATTCCTCGAGGAATCAGTAAGTCTCGCGCTAATAGCCCAATACATCGATAGATTTAACGAAGAAATACGTAACCGCGATTACAACCAATTAGATCATATTATTTGCTACATAATTAATAACTGTATCACGTACACCGATGCAGGCGGTATTGAAGAAATAAAGCCATTTTATGTTACAACTATAACGAGTAAATTTAATCGTTTAACTTGTGAAGAATTAAAAAGGTACATGACTTCTAAATAAGCATTAAATAAGAATCTTAAATATCGCAAACAGTGATGTAGGTGTTACTCAAGAAAAAAGAACGTTTTATTTTTTAATTAGCACGAGTAAATGAACGAATATCGATAATATAATATAACGCTTAATATGAATTTTATCTGTCTGATTATTTAATAGCTTAACTTATTTCACAGTAACGTCATCGACTGCACTTAGGCTCTTTTCCCTTTTTGTCCAAACTAATCGATAGTCGAAAACTAGTATGATGTAGGTGTGAATATAGTCTTAGTTTGTAGAAACTATTAAAATGATAAAAATGGATATCGTATTAAATCGTAAAAGATGCCAATTTACGATAAAAATTAAGAAATCGTTCAATTTGATTTTGTTACAATGGAAAAACCGTCTCCTGCTATGTCAAAAAATCGTTACCGTTTGATTAACAAACCGACGCCTTGTTATGTTATATAAGGAACACGGAGGTCGCGCGCGAGCTCTTTTGTGCCTGAAATTCCGGAGAGTGAACATCGAAGAAGAACATAAATATCAGGTAAGTAAGAAAAAATATCAAACAACAACATTGTAACTAGTAATTTATAACGTCTAAACCATTAATTTACAACACTTAAGCTATTAATTTATAACATTCAAGCCATTAATTTATAACATTTAAGGAATTAATTTATAACGTCTAAACTATTAATTTATAACATTTATGCTATTAATTTATAACATTTAAGCCATTAATTTCTAACTTTTGAACTGTTATTTTATACATTTAGCCATTAATTTATAACATTTAAGCTATTAATTTATATCATCTAAGCCATTAAATTATAACATTCAAGCTATTAATTTATAACATTTAAACTGTTAATTTATAACATTTAAACCATTAATTTACAGCATTTAATGTGTTATTTTATACATTTAAGCCATTAATTTATAACATTTAAGCTATTAATTTATAACATTTAAGCCATTAATTTCTAACTTTTGAACTGTTATTTTATACATTTTGCCAATAATTTATAACATTTAAACTATTAATTTATATCATCTAAGCCATTAAATTATAACATTTAAGCTATTAATTTACAACATCTAGGCCACTAATTTACAATATTTAAACTATTAATTTATATCATCTAAGCCATTAATTTATAATATTTAAGCCATTAATCTAAAACAATTCCTCCATTAATTCTTAACAACTATACCAATAATTTATAACCATATTCTCCCATTAATTCAAAGTAATTGTGCTCTTAATTTATAACAGTTGTACCATTAATCGGAAGCAACTCTACATTCATTGATTTAAATCAGTACCATCAATGTGAGTGAATTAATGATTTATATTGTATTATTTTATTAACGAAATCTTTCAGGTCCCTGGATTGCTATTTTATTTCTATATAGCATTATTTTTTAATTTTAAATACAGTACTTAATTTCTCATTTCACTATTTTGTATAAAAGCAGTGGTAACGCTGAGTGTAATTTTAAGATGTAATTTTCCATGTCTGCTAAAAACCAAGGAAACAACACCATATTCATGGAATCAAGGAAGCAAGTGTAGTTTAACCGAAGGCAACGACATCTTATCTGTAGCTGCACATGAGTCATAGGACATTTCAAATAGTGTTGTTGTTTTGCCTCGGAGTACCAAAACCGTTAGATTACAAGTAATTTAAAAACAAATAAACTCCGGACAAAACAATGCCGCCGCTACAATGTCGCTTTATTATAAAATAATTTTACATCTCTGCTTCCAATGCGTAAAAACTCATATGTAAATGGGACCCGAGCGTAGTTACCTCCTCGTGGTGTGTCCCGGTAATTGGTATCGTTTTCCAAATAATAATACACCAAGTACTATTTCGAATATTAGTATTATTATTCGAAAACGATATCAAGCTAAAAACTCCTTGAATATAGTCTGGTCTTGATCACCCAAAATAGTTTTGGTGATCTAAACTGGACTAATACCCCCCCGCGGGGGCAACGTGGGACATCGTGGGACATCGCAGGACACCGTGGGATGCGAGCGTATTAGCTTTAATTAATCATAAGATAGATACCTATGTTATGTATATTGTAAGCTCATTCTGTACAAAGATACTTATCTATCTTGGAACGACAAATAAAGCTCTTGTCTCTCTTGATCCCCTAGCTTACCATACTGGAAAAATTGTTCCCACGATATATCGGTTCGCGATCAGTCAGTTCTTTCAAACTGTCGCGTGGCGTACTCGCTCGCGTGTATTTCGGGTGCGTGCGGGTCAATGTGCTCTAGACAACTCTTCGGATTCGTAAGTCGCCCAAGGACAGCTCTGTCTTGGTGACTGCTCAACGTTTGCATCGGATCACGGGAGTTGTCGTCGTGCCGGTGATGCTTGCTAATCTGTTGGGGATTCAGTCGTGGATCTGCAGTCCTGTCCGATTGGTACTTCGGTACTCGGTCAGGGACCAGCAATTTCACGTCCTCCGTAATCCTGTTCAGGCCCCGCGGGAGAGGACCCCACTGTTCAGTTGAGGTATTGCCTTCGTAATCCTGTTCAGCGGTCCCTCCCCGTGAGTGGACCCCACTGTTCAGTTGGGGCCTCGTACCTTGGTAATCCTGTTCAGCGGTCCCTCCCTGTGAGTGGACCCCACTGATCAGTTGGGGCCTCTTGCCTTCGTAATCCTGTTCAGCGGTCCCTCCCCGGGTTCCGCTTGTTCAGTTGGAGTGTGTCAAGTTGCTGGCCTATGTGCTGGATCCACGGCTGAATTACTAGTGGATCACTGGCATCATCTGTCGGCGCCATCGACCGCGACTCGTGTAAGTTTCGAACGGCGAAACAGGAATCGAGTTACGGCCAATTCTTGGGCTTTCCGTTGAACCTCGGTGTTATCTCGTGTACGGGGGTACGTCGCGTAGGTTTGTTAGTTCTTTCGAGAGATCGCGATCTCGTCCGTTTCGGGACAGTGTCAGTAGCTTCATCTTCTTCTTTTCGCTCCAAGTTAGATAAATGTGTCTTTGATACCGAATGTTGCCAGTAGGGATGCGAATTATTGTTTATTTGTACTGATCGATGTAATCGTGGTGTGGGAGATAGATGATGCGTTACGTATGCCTTGTTCTACGTTTGTAAAGATTCATGTTAGCGCTGCGTTGGAGATATGTGTTTCGCAGTTAGACTACGAAACAACTATTTCTTTACGCAGGCCCATGGTCAAGTAGTGTCAAAACTGGACATTCTGCCAATAGGTTGAATGTCGAGAAGGATGTGTAGTGTTAAATAACCCATGGGCGGGTCTCGTGCGTAGTCACCTCCTCGTGGTGAGACCTGGTAGTTGGCATCGGTTTCCAAAAATTAATCAGTCGATTAATCTTTGGAAAACGATACCAAGCCAAGAACTACGCAACAGTCCAGTTTGGATCAACAAAAGCCGCTAAGATCATTTTGGATGATCTACACTGGACTGCACTATTAATTTATAACATTTAAGCCATTAAATTACAATATTTACGTCATGAATTTACAACAATAAGTCACAAATTCGTAACATTTAAGCTATTAATTTTCACATTTATACCATTAATTCCTAACACTCAAACTATTATTTTATAACACTTAAGCTATTAATTTAGAACATTTAAGCAAATAATTAACAACGATTAAACTATTAATTTATAACAATTGAAACAATAATTGGCACATTTAAAACATTAATTTATAAGAATCAAACCATTCCTCGAGGAATCAGTAAGTCTGGCGCTAATAGCCCAATACATCGATAGATTTAACGAAGAAATACGTAACCGCGATTACAGCCAATTAGATCATATTATTTGCTACATAATTAATAACTGTATCACGTACAGCGATGCAGGCGGTATTGAAGAAATAAAGCCATTTTATGTTACAACTATAACGAGTAAATTTAATCGTTTAACTTGTGAGGAATTAAGAAGGTACCTGACTTCTAAATAAGCATTAAATAAGAATCTTAAATATCGCAAACAGTGATGTAGGTGTTACTCAAGAAAAAAGAACGTTTTATTTTTTTAATTAGTACGAGTAAATGAACGAATATCGATAATATAATATCACGCTTAATATGAATTTTATCTGTCTGATTATTTAATAGCTTAACTTATTTCACAGTAACGTCATCGACTGTCCTTAGGCTCTTTTCCCATTTTGTCCAAACTAATCGATACTCGAAAACTAGTATCATGTAGGTGTGAATTTAGTCTTAGTTTGTAGAAACTATTAAAATGATAAAAATGGATATCGTATTAAATCGTAAAAGATGCCAATTTACGATAAAAATTAAGAAATCGTTCAATTTGATTTTGTTACAATGGAAAAACCGTCTCCTGCTATGTCAAAAAATCGTTACCGTTTGATTAACAAACCGACGCCTTGTTAAGTTATATAAGGAACACGGAAGTCGCGCGCGAGCTCTTTTGTGCCTGAAATTCCGGAGAGTGAACATCGAAGAAGAACATAAATATCAGGTAAGTAAGAAAAAATATCAAACAACAACATTGTAACTAGTAATTTATAACGTCTAAACCATTAATTTACAACACTTAAGCTATTAATTTATAACATTCAAGCCATTAATTTATAACATTTAAGGAATTAATTTATATCGTCTAAACTATTAATTTATAACATTTATGCTATTAATTTATAACATTTAAGCCATTAATTTCTAACTTTTGAACTGTTATTTTATACATTTAGCCATTAATTTATAACATTTAAACTATTAATTTATATCATCTAAGCCATTAAATTATAACATTCAAGCTATTAATTTATAACATTTAAACTGTTAATTTATAACATTTAAACCATTAATTTACAGCATTTAATGTGTTATTTTATACATTTAAGCCATTAATTTATAACATTTAAGCTATTAATTTATAACATCTAAGCCACTAATTTACAATATTTAAACTATTAATTTATATCATCTAAGCCATTAATTTATAATATTTAAGCCATTATTCTAAAACAATTCCTCCATTAATTCTTAACAACTATACCAATAATTTATAACCATATTCTCCCATTAATTCAAAGTAATTGTGCTCTTAATTTATAACAGTTGTACCATTAATCGGAAGCAACTCTGCATTCATTGATTTAAATCAGTACCATCAATGTGAGTGAATTAATGATTTATATTGTATTATTTTATTTACGAAATCTTTCAGGTCCCTGGATTGCTATTTTATTTCTATATAGCATTATTTTTTAATTTTAAATACAGTACTTAATTTCTCATTTCACTATTTTGTATAAAAGCAGTGGTAACGCAGAGTGTAATTTTAAGATGTAATTTTCCATGTCTGCTAAAAACCAAGGAAACAACACCATATTCATGGAATCAAGGAAGCAAGTGTAGTTTAACCGAAGGCAACGACATCTTATCTGTAGCTGCACATGAGTCATAGGACATTTCAAATAGTGTTGTTGTTCTGCCTCGGAGTACCAAAACCGTTAGATTACAAGTAATTTAAAAACAAATAAACTCCGGACAAAACAATGCCGCCGCTACAATGTCGCTTTATTATAAAATAATTTTACATCTCTGCTTCCAATGCGTAAAAACTCATATGTAAATGGGACCCGACCGTAGTTACCTCCTCGTGGTGGGTCCCGGTAATTGGTATCGTTTTCCAAATAATCATACACCAAGTACTATTTCGAATATTAGTATTATTATTCGAAAACGATATCAAGCTAAAAACTACTTGAATATAGTCTGGTCTTGATCACCGAAAATAGTTTTGGTGATCTAAACTGGACTAATACCCCCCCGCGGGGGCAACGTGGGACATCGTGGGACATCGCAGGACACCGTGGGATGCGAGCGTATTAGCTTTAATTAATCATAAGATAGATACCTATGTTATGTACATTGTAAGCTCATTCTGTACAAAGATACTTATCTATCTTGGAACGACAGATAAAGATCTCGTCTCTCTTGATCCCCTCGCATACCATACTGGAAAAATTGTTCCCACGATATATCGGTTCGCGATCAGTCAGTTCTTTCAAACTGTAGCGTGGCGTACTCGCTCGCGTGTATTTCGGGTGCGTGCGGGTCAATGTGCTCTAGACAACTCTTCGGATTCGTAAGTCGCCCAAGGACAGCTCTGTCTTGGTGACTGCTCAACGTTTGCATCGGATCACGGGAGTTGTCGTCGTGCCGGTGATGCTTGCTAATCTGTTGGGGATTCACTCGTGGATCTGCAGTCCTGTCCGATTGGTACTTGGGTACTCGATCAGAGACCACCAATTTCACATCCTCCGTAATCCTGTTCGGCCCCGCGGGAGTGGACCCCACTGCTCAGTTGAGGTATTGCCTTCGTAATCCTGTTCAGCGGTCTCTCCCCGTGAGTGGACCCCACTGTTCAGTTGGGGCCTCGTGCCTTGGTAATCCTGTTCAGCGGTCCCTCCCTGTGAGTGGACCCCACTGTTCAGTTGGGGCCTCTTGCCTTCGTAATCCTGTTCAGCGGTCCCTCCCCGGGTTCCACTTGTTCAGTTGGAGTGTGTCAAGTTGCTGGCCTATGTGCTGGATCCACGGCTGAATTACTAGTGGATCACTGGCATCATCTGTCGGCGCCATCGACCGCGACTCGTGTAAGTTTCGAACGGCGAAACAGGAATCGAGTTACGGCCAATTCTTGGGCTTTCCGTTGAACCTCGGGGTTATCTCGTGTACGGGGGTACGTCGCGTAGGTTTGTTAGTTCTTTCGAGAGATCGCGATCTCGTCCGTTTCGGGACAGTGTCAGTAGCTTCATCTTCTTCTTTTCGCTCCAAGTTAGATAAATGTGTCTTTGATACCGAATGTTGCCAGTAGGGATGCGAATTATTGTTTATTTGTACTGATCGATGTAATCGTTGTGTGGGAGATAGATGATGCGTTACGTATGCCTTGTTCTACGTTTGTAAAGATTCATGTTAGCGCTGCGTTGGAGATATGTGTTTCGCAGTTAGACTACGAAACAACTATTTCTTTACGCAGGCCCATGGTCAAGTAGTGTCGAAACTGGACATTCTGCCAATAGGTTGAATGTCGAGATCGATGTGTAGTGTTAAATAACCCATGGGCGGGTCTCGTGCGTAGTCACCTCCTCGTGGTGAGACCTGGTAATTGGCATCGTTTTCCAAAAATTAATCAGTCGATTAATCTTTGGAAAACGATACCAAGCCAAGAAATACGCAACAGTCCAGTTTGGATCAACAAAAGCCCCTAAGATCATTTTGGATGATCTACACTGGACTGCACTATTAATTTATAACATTTAAGCCATTAATTTACAATATTTACGTCATGAATTTACAACAATAAGTCACAAATTCATAACATTTAAGCTATTAATTTTTACATTTATACCATTAATTCCTAACACTCAAACTATTAATTTATAACACTTAAGCTATTAATTTATAACATTTAAGCAAATAATTAACAACGATTAAACTATTAATTTATAACAATTGAAACAATAATTGGCACATTTAAAACATTAATTTATAAGAATCAAACCATTCCTCGAGGAATCAGTAAGTCTCGCGCTAATAGCCCAATACATCGATAGATTTAACGAAGAAATACGTAACCGCGATTACAACCAATTAGATCATATTATTTGCTACATAATTAATAACTGTATCACGTACAGCGATGCAGGCGGTATTGAAGAAATAAAGCCATTTTATGTTACAACTATAACGAGTAAATTTAATCGTTTAACTTGTGAAGAATTAAAAAGCTACCTGACTTCTAAATAAGCATTAAATAAGAATCTTAAATATCGCAAACAGTGATGTAGGTGTTACTCAAGAAAAAAGAACGTTTTATTTTTTAATTAGCACGAGTAAATGAACGAATATCGATAATATAATATAACGCTTAATATGAATTTTATCTGTCTGATTATTTAATAGCTTAACTTATTTCACAGTAACGTCATCGACTGCACTTAGGCTCTTTTCCCTTTTTGTCCAAACTAATCGATAGTCGAAAACTAGTATCATGTAGGTGTGAATATAGTCTTAGTTTGTAGAAACTATTAAAATGATAAAAATGGATATCGTATTAAATCGTAAAAGATGCCAATTTACGATAAAAATTAAGAAATCGTTCAATTTGATTTTGTTACAATGGAAAAACCGTCTCCTGCTATGTCAAAAAATCGTTACCGTTTGATTAACAAACCGACGCCTTGTTATGTTATATAAGGAACACGGAGGTCGCGCGCGAGCTCTTTTGTGCCTGAAATTCCGGAGAGTGAACATCGAAGAAGAACATAAATATCAGGTAAGTAAGAAAAAATATCAAACAACATCATTGTAACTAGTAATTTATAACGTCTAAACCATTAATTTACAACACTTAAGCTATTAATTTATAACATTCAAGCCATTAATTTATAACATTTAAGGAATTAATTTATAACGTCTAAACTATTAATTTATAACATTTATGCTATTAATTTATAACATTTAAGCCATTAATTTCTAACTTTTGAACTGTTATTTTATACATTTAGCCATTAATTTATAACATTTAAACTATTAATTTATATCATCTAAGCCATTAAATTATAACATTCAAGCTATTAATTTATAACATTTAAACTGTTAATTTATAACATTTAAACCATTAATTTACAGCATTTAATGTGTTATTTTATACATTTAAGCCATTAATTTATAACATTTAAGCTATTAATTTATAACATTTAAGCCATTAATTTCTAACTTTTGAACTGTTATTTTATACATTTAGCCATTAATTTATAACATTTAAACTATTAATTTATATCATCTAAGCCATTAAATTATAACATTCAAGCTATTAATTTATAACATTTAAACTGTTAATTTATAACACTTAAACCATTAATTTACAGCATTTAAAGTGTTATTTTATACATTTAAGCCATTAATTTATAACATTTAAGCAATTAATTTATAACATTTAAGCTATTAATTTATAACATTTAAGCCATTAATTTCTAACTTTTGAACTGTTATTTTATACATTTTGCCAATAATTTATAACATTTAAGCTATTAATTTATATCATCTAAGCCATTAAATTATAACATTTAAGCTATTAATTTACAACATCTAAGCCACTAATTTACAATATTTAAATTATTAATTTATATCATCTAAGCCATTAATTTATAATATTTAAGCCATTAATCTAAAACAATTCCTCCATTAATTCGTAACAACTATACCAATAATTTATAACCATATTCTCCCATTAATTCAAAGTAATTGTGCTCTTAATTTATAACAGTTGTACCATTAATCGGAAGCAACTCTACATTCATTGATTTAAATCAGTACCATCAATGTGAGTGAATTAATGATTTATATTGTATTATTTTATTAACGAAATCTTTCAGGTCCCTGGATTGCTATTTTATTTCTATATAGCATTATTTCTTAATTTTAAATACAGTACTTAATTTCTCATTTCACTATTTTGTATAAAAGCAGTGGTAACGCAGAGTGTAATTTTAAGATGTAATATTCCATGTCTGCTAAAAACCAAGGAAACAACACCATATTCATGGAATCAAGGAAGCAAGTGTAGTTTAACCGAAGGCAACGACATCTTATCTGTAGCTGCACATGAGTCATAGGACATTTCAAATAGTGTTGTTGTTTTGCCTCGGAGTACCAAAACCGTTAGATTACAAGTAATTTAAAAACAAATAAACTCCGGACAAAACAATGCCGCCGCTACAATGTCGCTTTATTATAAAATAAATTTACATCTCTGCTTCCAATGCGTAAAAACTCATATGTAAATGGGACCCGAGCGTAGTTACCTCCTCGTGGTGGGTCCCGGTAATTGGTATCGTTTTCCAAATAATAATACAACAAGTACTATTTCGAATATTAGTATTATTATTCGAAAACGATATCAAGCTAAAAACTACTTGAATATAGTCTGGTCTTGATCACCCAAAATAGTTTTGGTGATCTAAACTGGACTAATACCCCCCCGCGGGGGCAACGTGGGACATCGTGGGACATCGCAGGACACCGTGGGATGCGAGCGTATTAGCTTTAATTAATCATAAGATAGATACCTATGTTATGTACATTGTAAGCTCATTCTGTACAAAGATCCTTATCTATCTTGGAACGACAAATAAAGATCTCGTCTCTCTTGATCCCCTCGCTTACCATACTGGGAAAATTGTTCCCACGATATATCGGTACGCGATCACTCAGTTCTTTCAAACTGTCGCGTGGCGTTCTCGCTCGCGTGTATTTCGGGTGCGTGCGGGTCAATGTGCTCTAGACAACTCTTCGGATTCGTAAGTCGCCCAAGGACAGCTCTGTCTTGGTGACTGCTCAACGTTTGCATCGGATCACGGGAGTTGTCGTCGTGCCGGTGATGCTTGCTAATCTGTTGGGGATTCAGTCGTGGATCTGCAGTCCTGTCCGATTGGTACTTCGGTACTCGGTCAGGGACCAGCAATTTCACGTCCTCCGTAATCCTGTTCGGCCCCACGGGAGTGGACCCCACTGTTCAGTTGAGGTATTGCCTTGGTAATCCTGTTAAGCGGTCCCTCCCTGTGAGTGGACCCCACTGTTCAGTTGGGGCCTCTTGCCTTCGTAATCCTGTTCAGCGGTCCCTCCCCGGGTTCCACTTGTTCAGTTGGAGTGTGTCAAGTTGCTGGCCTATGTGCTGGATCCACGGCTGAATTACTAGTGGATCACTGGCATCATCTGTCGGCGCCATCGACCGGGACTCGTGTAAGTTTCGAACGGTGAAACAGGAATCGAGTTACGGCCAATTCTTGGGCTTTCCGTTGAACCTCGGGGTTATCTCGTGTACGGGGGTACGTCGCGTAGGTTTGTTAGTTCTTTCGAGAGATCGCGATCTCGTCCGTTTCGGGACAGTGTCAGTAGCTTCATCTTCTTCTTTTCGCTCCAAGTTAGATAAATGTGTCTTTGATACCGAATGTTGCCAGTAGGGATGCGAATTATTGTATATTTGTACTGATCGATGTAATCGTTGTGTGGGAGATAGATGATGCGATACGTATGCCTTGTTCTACGTTTGTAAAGATTCATGTTAGCGCTGCGTTGGAGATATGTGTTTCGCAGTTAGACTACGAAACAACTATTTCTTTACGCAGGCCCATGGTCAAGTAGTGTCAAAACTGGACATTCTGCCAATAGGTTGAATGTCGAGATCGATGTGTAGTGTTAATTAACCCATTTGCGGGTCTCGTGCGTAGTCACCTCCTCGTGGTGAGACCTGGTAATTGGAATCGTTTTCCAAAAATTAATCAGTCGATTAATCTTTGGAAAACGATACCAAGCCAAGAACTACGCAACAGTCCAGTTTGGATCACCAAAAGCCCCTAAGATCATTTTGGATGATCTACACTGGACTGCACTATTAATTTATAACATTTAAGCCATTAATTTACAATATTTACGTCATGAATTTACAACAATAAGTCACAAATTCATAACATTTAAGCTATTAATTTTTACATTTATACCATTAATTCCTAACACTCAAACTATTAATTTATAACACTTAAGCTATTAATTTATAACATTTAAGCAAATAATTAACAACGATTAAACTATTAATTTATAACAATTGAAACAATAATTGGCACATTTAAAACATTAATTTATAAGAATCAAACCATTCCTCGAGGAATCAGTAAGTCTCGCGCTAATAGCCCAATACATCGATAGATTTAACGAAGAAATACGTAACCGCGATTACAACCAATTAGATCATATTATTTGCTACATAATTAATAACTGTATCACGTACAGCGATGCAGGCGGTATTGAAGAAATAAAGCCATTTTATGTTACAACTATAACGAGTAAATTTAATCGTTTAACTTGTGAAGAATTAAAAAGGTACCTGACTTCTAAATAAGCATTAAATAAGAATCTTAAATATCGCAAACAGTGATGTAGGTGTTACTCAAGAAAAAAGAACGTTTTATTTTTTAATTAGCACGAGTAAATGAACGAATATCGATAATATAATATAACGCTTAATATGAATTTTATCTGTCTGATTATTTAATAGCTTAACTTATTTCACAGTAACGTCATCGACTGCACTTAGGCTCTTTTCCCTTTTTGTCCAAACTAATCGATAGTCGAAAACTAGTATCATGTAGGTGTGAATATAGTCTTAGTTTGTAGAAACTATTAAAATGATAAAAATGGATATCGTATTAAATCGTAAAAGATGCCAATTTACGATAAAAATTAAGAAATCGTTCAATTTGATTTTGTTACAATGGAAAAACCGTCTCCTGCTATGTCAAAAAATCGTTACCGTTTGATTAACAAACCGACGCCTTGTTATGTTATATAAGGAACACGGAGGTCGCACGCGAGCTCTTTTGTGCCTGAAATTCCGGAGAGTGAACATCGAAGAAGAACATAAATATCAGGTAAGTAAGAAAAAATATCAAACAACAACATTGTAACTAGTAATTTATAACGTCTAAACCATTAATTTACAACACTTAAGCTATTAATTTATAACATTCAAGCCATTAATTTATAACATTTAAGGAATTAATTTATAACGTCTAAACTATTAATTTATAACATTTATGCTATTAATTTATAACATTTAAGCCATTAATTTCTAACTTTTGAACTGTTATTTTATACATTTAGCCATTAATTTATAACATTTAAACTATTAATTTATATCATCTAAGCCATTAAATTATAACATTCAAGCTATTAATTTATAACATTTAAACTGTTAATTTATAACATTTAAACCATTAATTTACAGCATTTAATGTGTTATTTTATACATTTAAGCCATTAATTTATAACATTTAAGCTATTAATTTATAACATTTAAGCCATTAATTTCTAACTTTTGAACTGTTATTTTATACATTTAGCCATTAATTTATAACATTTAAACTATTAATTTATATCATCTAAGCCATTAAATTATAACATTCAAGCTATTAATTTATAACATTTAAACTGTTAATTTATAACACTTAAACCATTAATTTACAGCATTTAAAGTGTTATTTTATACATTTAAGCCATTAATTTATAACATTTAAGCAATTAATTTATAACATTTAAACTATTAATTTCTAACATTTAAGCCATTAAATTCTAACATTTAAGCAATTAATTGACAACATCTGAGCCACTAATTTACAACATTTAAACTGTTGTTTTATACATTTAGGCTATTATTTTATAACATTTAAGCTATTAATTAACAACATCTAAGCCATTAATTTACAACATTTAAAGTGTTATTTTATACATTTAAGCTATTAATTTATAACATTTAAGCTATTAATTTATAACATTTAAGCCATTAATTTCTAACTTTTGAACTGTTATTTTATACATTTAGCCATTAATTTATAACATTTAAACTATTAATTTATATCATCTAAGCCATTAAATTATAACATTTAAGCTATTAATTTACAACATCTAAGCCACTAATTTAAAATATTTAAACTATTAATTTATATCATCTAAGCCATTAATTTATAATATTTAAGCCATTAATCTAAAACAATTCCTCCATTAATTCTTAACAACTGTACCAATAATTTATAACCATATTCTCCCATTAATTCAAAGTAATTGTGCTCTTAATTTATAACAGTTGTACCAACTCTACATTCATTGATTTAAATCAGTACCATCAATGTGAGTGAATTAATGATTTATATTGTATTATTTTATTAACGAAATCTTTCAGGTCCCTGGATTGCTATTTTATTTCTATATAGCATTATTTTTTAATTTTAAATACAGTACTTAATTTCTCATTTCACTATTTTGTATAAAAGCAGTGGTAACGCAGAGTGTAATTTTAAGATGTAATTTTCCATGTCTGCTAAAAACCAAGGAAACAACACCATATTCATGGAATCAAGGAAGCAAGTGTAGTTTAACCGAAGGCAACGACATCTTATCTGTAGCTGCACATGAGTCATAGGACATTTCAAATAGTGTTGTTGTTTTGCCTCGGAGTACCAAAACCGTTAGATTACAAGTAATTTAAAAACAAATAATCTCGGGACAAAACAATGCCGCCGCTACAATGTCGCTTTATTATAAAATAATTTTACATCTCTGCTTCCAATGCGTAAAAACTCATATGTAAATGGGACCCGACCGTAGTTACCCCTCGTGGTGGGTCCCGGTAATTGGTATCGTTTTCCAAATAATCATACACCAAGTACTATTTCGAATATTAGTATTATTATTCGAAAACGATATCAAGCTAAAAACTACTTGAATATAGTCTGGTCTTGATCACCCAAAATAGTTTTGGTGATCTAAACTGGACTAATACCCCCCCCGCGGGGGCAACGTGGGACATCGTGGGACATCGCAGGACACCGTGGGATGCGAGCGTATTAGCTTTAATTAATCATAAGATAGATACCTATGTTATGTACATTGTAAGCTCATTCTGTACAAAGATACTTATCTATCTTGGAACGACAAATAAAGATCTCGTCTCTCTTGATCCCCTCGCTTACCATACTGGAAAAATTGTTCCCACGATATATCGGTTCGCGATCACTCAGTTCTTTCAAACTGTCGCGTGGCGTACTCGCTCGCGTGTATTTCGGGTGCTTGCGGGTCAATGTGCTCTAGACAACTCTTCGGATTCGTAAGTCGCCCAAGGACAGCTCTGACTTGGTGACTGCTCAACGTTTGCATCGGATCACGGGAGTTGTCGTTGTGCCGGTGATGCTTGCTAATCTGTTGGGGATTCACTCGTGGATCTGCAGTCCTGTCCGATTGGTACTTGGGTACTCGATCAGAGACCACCAATTTCACGTCCTCCGTAATCCCGTTCGGCCCCGCGGGAGTGGACCCCACTGTTCAGTTGAGGTATTGCCTTCTTATCCTGTTCAGCGGTCCCTCCCTGTGAGTGGACCCCACTGTTCAGTTGGGGCCTCTTGACTTCGTAATCCTGTTCAGCGGTCCCTCCCCGGGTTCCACTTGTTCAGTTGGAGTGTGTCAAGTTGCTGGCCTATGTGCTGGATCCACGGCTGAATTACTAGTGGATCACTGGCATCATCTGTCGGCGCCATCGACCGCGACTCGTGAAAGTTTCGAACGGCGAAACAGGAATCGAGTTACGGCCAATTCTTGGGCTTTCCGTTGAACCTCGGGGTTATCTCGTGTACGGGGGTACGTCGCGTAGGTTTGTTAGTTCTTTCGAGAGATCGCGATCCCGTCCGTTTCGTGACAGTGTCAGTAGCTTCATCTTCTTCTTTTCGCTCCAAGTTAGATAAATGTGTCTTTGATACCGAATGTTGCCAGTAGGGATGCGAATTATTGTTTATTTGTACTGATCGATGTAATCGTTGTGTGGGAGATAGATGATGCGTTACGTATGCCTTGTTCTACGTTTGTAAAGATTCATGTTAGCGCTGCGTTGGAGATATGTGTTTCGCAGTTAGACTACGAAACAACTATTTCTTTACGCAGGCCCATGGTCAAGTAGTGTCAAAACTGGACATTCTGCCAATAGGTTGAATGTCGAGATCGATGTGTAGTGTTAAATAACCCATGGGCGGGTCTCGTGCGTAGTCACCTCCTCGTGGTGAGACCTGGTAATTGGCATCGTTTTCCAAAAATTAATCAGTCGATTAATCTTTGGAAAACGTTACCAAGCCAAGAACTACGCAACAGTCCAGTTTGGATCAACAAAAGCCCCTAAGATCATTTTGGATGATCTACACTGGACTGCACTATTAATTTATAACATTTAAGCCATTAATTTACAATATTTACGTCATGAATTTACAACAATAAGTCACAAATTCATAACATTTAAGCTATTAATTTTTACATTTATACCATTAATTCCTAACACTCAAACTATTAATTTATAACACTTAAGCTATTAATTTATAACATTTAAGCAAATAATTAACAACGATTAAACTATTAATTTATAACAATTGAAACAATAATTGGCACATTTAAAACATTAATTTATAAGAATCAAACCATTCCTCGAGGAATCAGTAAGTCTCGCGCTAATAGCCCAATACATCGATAGATTTAACGAAGAAATACGTAACGGCGATTACAACCAATTAGATCATATTATTTGCTACATAATTAATAACTGTATCACGTACAGCGATGCAGGCGGTATTGAAGAAATAAAGCCATTTTATGTTACAACTATAACGAGTAAATTTAATCGTTTAACTTGTGAAGAATTAAAAAGCTACCTGACTTCTAAATAAGCATTAAATAAGAATCTTAAATATCGCAAACAGTGATGTAGGTGTTACTCAAGAAAAAAGAACGTTTTATTTTTTAATTAGCACGAGTAAATGAACGAATATCGATAATATAATATAACGCTTAATATGAATTTTATCTGTCTGATTATTTAATAGCTTAACTTATTTCACAGTAACGTCATCGACTGCACTTAGGCTCTTTTCCCTTTTTGTCCAAACTAATCGATAGTCGAAAACTAGTATCATGTAGGTGTGAATATAGTCTTAGTTTGTAGAAACTATTAAAATGATAAAAATGGATATCGTATTAAATCGTAAAAGATGCCAATTTACGATAAAAATTAAGAAATCGTTCAATTTGATTTTGTTACAATGGAAAAACCGTCTCCTGCTATGTCAAAAAATCGTTACCGTTTGATTAACAAACCGAGGCCTTGTTATGTTATATAAGGAACACGGAGGTCGCGCGCGAGCTCTTTTGTGCCTGAAATTCCGGAGAGTGAACATCGAAGAAGAACATAAATATAAGGTAAGTAAGAAAAAATATCAAACAACAACATTGTAACTAGTAATTTATAACGTCTAAACCATTAATTTACAACACATAAGCTATTAATTTATAACATTCAAGCCATTAATTTATAACATTTAAGGAATTAATTTATAACGTCTAAACTATTAATTTATAACATTTATGCTATTAATTTATAACATTTAAGCCATTAATTTCTAACTTTTGAACTGTTATTTTATACATTTAGCCATTAATTTATAACATTTAAACTATTAATTTATATCATCTAAGCCATTAAATTATAACATTCAAGCTATTAATTTATAACATTTAAACTGTTAATTTATAACATTTAAACCATTAATTTACAGCATTTAATGTGTTATTTTATACATTTAAGCCATTAATTTATAACATTTAAGCTATTAATTTATAACATTTAAGCCATTAATTACTAACTTTTGAACTGTTATTTTATACATTTTGCCAATAATTTATAACATTTAAACTATTAATTTATATCATCTAAGCCATTAAATTATAACATTTAAGCTATTAATTTACAACATCTAAGCCACTAATTTACAATATTTAAACTATTAATTTATATCATCTAAGCCATTAATTTATAATATTTAAGCCATTAATCTAAAACAATTCCTCCATTAATTCTTAACAACTATACCAATAATTTATAACCATATTCTCCCATTAATTCAAAGTAATTGTGCCCTTAATTTATAACAGTTGTACCATTAATCGGAAGCAACTCTACATTCATTGATTTAAATCAGTACCATCAATGTGAGTGAATTAATGATTTATATTGTATTATTTTATTAACGAAATCTTTCAGGTCCCTGGATTGCTATTTTATTTCTATATAGCATTATTTTTTAATTTTAAATACAGTACTTAATTTCTCATTTCACTATTTTGTATAAAAGCAGTGGTAACGCAGAGTGTAATTTTAAGATGTAATTTTCCATGTCTGCTAAAAACCAAGGAAACAACACCATATTCATGGAATCAAGGAAGCAAGTGTAGTTTAACCGAAGGCAACGACATCTTATCTGTAGCTGCACATGAGTCATAGGACATTTCAAAGAGTGTTGTTGTTTTGCCTCGGAGTACCAAAACCGTTAGATTACAAGTAATTTAAAAACAAATAAACTCCGGACAAAACAATGCCGCCGCTACAATGTCGCTTTATTATAAAATAATTTTACATCTCTGCTTCCAATGCGTAAAAATTCATATGTAAATGGGACCCGAGCGTAGTTACCTCCTCGTGGTGGGTCCCGGTAATTGGTATCGTTTTCCAAATAATAATACACCAAGTACTATTTCGAATATTAGTATTATTATTAATAGCTAAAAACTACTTGAATATAGTCTGGTCTTGATCACCCAAAATAGTTTTGGTGATCTAAACTGGACTAATACCCCCCGCGGGGTCAACGTGGGACATCGTGGGACATCGCAGGACACCGTGGGATGCGAGCGTATTAGCTTTAATTAATCATAAGATAGATACCTATGTTATGTACATTGTAAGCTCATTCTGTACAAAGATACTTATCTATCTTGGAACGACAAATAAAGATCTCGTCTCTCTTGATCCCCTCGCTTACCATACTGGAAAAATTGTTCCCACGATATATCGGTTCGCGATCACTCAGTTCTTTCAAACTGTCGCGTGGCGTACTCGCTCGCGTGTATTTCGGGTGCGTGCGGGTCAATGTGCTCTACACAACTCTTCGGATTCGTAAGTCGCCCAAGGACAGCTCTGTCTTGGTGACTGCTCAACGTTTGCATCGGATCACGGGAGTTGTCGAAGTGCCGGTGATGCTTGCTAATCTGTTGGGGATTCAGTCGTGGATCTGCAGTCCTGTCCGATTGGTACTTCGGTACTCGGTCAGGGACCAGCAACTTCACGTCCTCCGTAATCCTGTTCGGCCCCGCGGGAGTGGACCCCACTGTTCAGTTGAGGTATTGCCTTCGTAATCCTGTTCAGCGGTCCCTCCCCGTGAGTGGACCCCACTGTTCAGTTGGGGCCTCGTGCCTTGGTAATCCTGTTCAGCGGTCCCTCCCCGAGTTCCACTTGTTCAGTTGGAGTGTGTCAAGTTGCTGGCCTATGTGCTGGATCCACGGCTGAATTACTAGTGGATCACTGGCATCATCTGTCGGCGCCATCGACCGCGACTCGTGTAAGTTTCGAACGGCGAAACAGGAATCGAGTTACGGCCAATTCTTGGGCTTTCCGTTGAACCTCGGGGTTATCTCGTGTACGGGGGTACGTCGCGTAGGTTTGTTAGTTCTTTCGAGAGTTCGCGATCTCGTCCGTTTCGGGACAGTGTCAGTAGCTTCATCTTCTTCTTTTCGCTCCAAGTTAGATAAATGTGTCTTTGATACCGAATGTTGCCAGTAGGGATGCGAATTATTGTATATTTGTACTGATCGATGTATTCGTTTTGTGGGAGAGAGATGATGCGTTACGTATGCCTTGTTCTACGTTTGTAAAGGTTCATGTTAGCGCTGCGTTGGAGATATGTGTTTCGCAGTTAGACTACGAAACAACTATTTCTTTACGCAGGCCCATGGTCAAGTAGTGTCAAAACTGGACATTCTGCCAATAGGTTGAATGTCGAGATCGATGTGTAGTGTTAAATAACCCATGGGCGGGTCTCGTGCGTAGTCACCTCCTCGTGGTGAGACCTGGTAATTGGCATCGTTATCCAAAAATTAATCAGTCGATTAATCTTTGGAAAACGATACCAAGCCAAGAACTACGCAACAGTCCAGTTTGGATCAGAAAAAACCCACAAGATCATTTTGGATGATCTACACTGGACTGCACTATTAATTTATAACATTTAAGCCATTAATTTACAATATTTAGGTCATGAATTTACAACAGTAAGTCACAAATTCATAACATTTAAGCTATTAATTTTTACATTTATACCATTAATTCCTACCACTCAAACTATTAATTTATAACACTTAAGCTATTAATTTATAACATTTAAGCAAATGATTAACAACGATTAAACTATTAATTTATAACAATTGAAACACTAATTGGCACATTTAAAACATTAATTTATAAGAATCAAACCATTCCTCGAGGAATCAGTAAGTCTCGCGCTAATAGCCCGATACATCGATAGATTTAACGAAGAAATACGTAACCGCGATTACAGCCAATTAGATCATATTATTTGCTACATAATTAATAACTGTATCACGTACAGCGATGCAGGCGGTATTGAAGAAATAAAGCCATTTTATGTTACAACTATAACGAGTAAATTTAATCGTTTAACTTGTGAAGAATTAAAAAGGTACCTGACTTCTAAATAAGCATTAAATAAGAATCTTAAATATCGCAAACAGTGGTGTAGGTGTTACTCAAGAAAAAAGAACGTTTTATTTTTTAATTAGCACGAGGAAATGAACGAATATCGATAATATAATATAACGCTTAATATGAATTTTATCTGTCTGATTATTTAATAGCTTTACTTATTTCACAGTAACGTCATCGACTGCACTTAGGCTCTTTTCCCTTTTTGTCCAAACTAATCGATAGTCGAAAACTAGTATCATGTAGGTGTGAATATAGTCTTAGTTTGTAGAAACTATTAAAATGATAAAAATGGATATCGTATTAAATCGTAAAAGATGCCAATTTACGATAAAAATTAAGAAATCGTTCAATTTGATTTTGTTACAATGGAAAAACCGTCTCCTGCTATGTCAAAAAATCGTTACCGTTTGATTAACAAACCGACGCCTTGTTATGTTATATAAGGAACACGGAGGTCGCGCGCGAGCTCTTTTGTGCCTGAAATTCCGGAGAGTGAAAATCGAAGAAGAACATAAATATCAGGTAAGTAAGAAAAAATATCAAACAACAACATTGTAACTAGTAATTTATAACGTCTAAACCATTAATTTACAACACTTAAGCTATTAATTTATAACATTCAAGCCATTAATTTATAACATTTAAGGAATTAATTTATAACGTCTAAACTATTAATTTATAACATTTATGCTATTAATTTATAACATTTAAGCCATTAATTTCTAACTTTTGAACTGTTATTTTATACATTTAGCCATTAATTTATAACATTTAAACTATTAATTTATATCATCTAAGCCATTAAATTATAACATTCAAGCTATTAATTTATAACATTTAAACTGTTAATTTATAACATTTAAGCCATTAATTTCTAACTTTTGAACTGTTATTTTATACATTTAGCCATTAATTTATAACATTTAAACTATTAATTTATATCATCTAAGCCATTAAATTATAACATTCAAGCTATTAATTTATAACATTCAAGCCATTAATTTATAACATTTAAGGAATTAATTTATAACGTCTAAACTATTAATTTATAACATTTATGCTATTAATTTATAACATTTAAGCAATTAATTTATAACATTTAAACTATTAATTTCTAACATTTAAGCCATTAATTTCTAACATTTAAGCAATTAATTGACAACATCTGAGCCACTAATTTACAACATTTAAACTGTTGTTTTATACATTTAAGCTATTATTTTATAACATTTAAGCTATTAATTAACAACATTGTTAAGGAAATCACGAGGATTTGGAAATACAAATAACTGACTTTATTTCACACACAACAGCTATACATCTATATTCCACTCTGAAGAACGTTTTGCACGCACGCTTGTCGCCAACCGACTCTTCCAGATGCTTCTTAACGACGACTGTTTTGTCTCAACTAAGACCTGGACGCCCTCTGACCCTTACACACACACTCTCATGTACAGTGTAAATGTATCACTTCCCTAACACGCCTCCTTACATTTATACTGTACACTTAATTTTATTTACATACTTGTCGAATTAACAAAATATTTAACACTTATCGCTTTATTTACATTTCTCTTATTTTACATTCATCCATGACCTAAACCTTTCAAATTTCTCTCTACACAGTGCCTTCGTAAAAAATATCCGCAGTGTTTTCGTCTGTACTTACTTTAATTATATTTATCCTGTTTTCCTTTAAGCACTCGTGAATGTAGTGGTAATGAACTTCAATGTGTTTAGTGTTTTTTGTAAAATTTCCGTACTTTGCTACACTTATCGCTCCAGAGTTATCCTCATAAATTTTTACAGGGTTATCGTCTAGATTTACATCGAAGATTTTCATTAATTCTCTGATAGCCATTACTTCGCTCACCGCTTCCGATAGAGCTACATACTCTGCATACGTTGAGGCTTTTGTCACACACCTTTGTTTTTTAGACTTCCATCCAATTACATTTCCATACAATCTAATTACATACCCAGAAGTCGATTTCCTATCTATATGATCTCCTGCCCAATCGGCGTCCACATAACAGTCTATCGTTTCGCCCTTTTCATTGCTTTTATAATGTAGCCTTAAATCTCTTGTCCGGTGCAAATATTTCAGTATTCGCAAAGCATATTTAAAATGTGTCTCGCTACAACAATCTTGATATCTACTCAGATAATTCGCACTATAACTTTCCAAGATATTCTTTCACTTCGCCTAGATCTTTTCATTTTAAATTTATCTGTTAATAACCCTTTTTTTTTTTATTTTACTACAGATTAACAAATCGTTTACATATATTAGCAAATAAACAACATTTTCTCCCTCTCCATGAATATATAAGCACAATTCTACATTATTCTTCTTAAAACCTAATCTCGTCACATACCTATCAAAACACTCATACCAATCTCTCGGACTTTCTTTTAACCCATAAATCGCTCTCGATAATTTACAAACTCTATTCATTCATTCTACATATCATATTCTTTGCAACATCGCTCTCTTTTCTCTTTTATTTACAATGTCCTATTTTTTGTTTATCTCTTTCTTTTCCTCGCTTTGTTCTACTTTTGTTACATTTTTCGCCCTTGTTCCTCGCAGATACTTCACCTTCTCTGCTTCTATCTTCGTCATTATCCTTCTCCAATTTTCTATTCTTTTTCCTCTTCTTATAATTTTCTTCATTCTTACCATCTTCACTATTTTCACAACAAATCGCCTCCTCAAATGTACAAGGGATATCTACTTTACAATACTTTGTGTGAATCACACTGCTGTTTTCCTTTTCTGATCTTTCTTGTTCCTCTTCGCGTTCTGATGGCTTAAGTGGTTTTGGAAGCTTTTTCACAATATATGCTGGTGGCTCGTAATCATCATCTCCATCTGAATATTGTTCTTCTTCTTCATCTTCGTCAGAATCCAAATCAAGTTTGGTTTTATTGTCTGGTGGTAATCCATCTGGTACCATTTTTTCACCTACTTTAATATGTTGTTTTATATGTGTGACATAATCTGCCCTATCTCTCTCACGTTCCCTATCTCTTTCTCTTTCTCTTTCCCTGTCACGGTCCCTATCTCTTTCACGTTTCCTATCTCTTTCTCTTTCTTTTTTACTCATATCACTACATTTGGCACTGTTTACTAAGTGTTCCTTCCCTTTCAATATACTTTTCATTCTATATGTCCCATTCTCTTTGAACGCTACAGCCGTAAGTCTATTGTTTACATCTATTATTTTCGCAATATTTCCTTTTGTAATAACCATATTCTTATTATCTGTTAGTTTACCTAAACTGATCAAATTTGCGGACATTTCTTTCACATAAAAAACTTTTCTCATATTTATTTTTGTTCGCTTTCCAAATGCTTCAAAATAACTTATAACATTCCCAACTTTTGTCGCTTTTATCGGTCTATTATCGCCTAAATATATATTTACCGGTTCTTTTAGGTCAATAGATTTATCAAAATAATTTTCATTATTAATTATATGATCGGTACAACCGCTATCTAATAGCCACATTATTTCCTTCTCACTTATCTCATTCGTCTCGCTGTTGTGTGCTGCGTGCGCCGTTGCTATCCATGTGCCTGCTCCTGAGTCGCCATGCTCGCTCGTGCCGGTTGTTGATTGACGATGGAAGTTTCCACGTCCCCTGCTCGTATTGCCTTTGTTTCCTTGTCCTCTGCTGCGACCACGTGTTGGCCCATGCCAATAGCCGTTACTGCTTCCCGCTTGGACGCCATTTTGACACTCTCTCGCAAAGTGTCCTAATCTTCCACATCTGAAGCATCCTTCCTTTTTTGCAGAAAAGGCGTTGGTTTGCATTTCTCCTCGATTGGATTTATTTTTCTTCTCTGCTATTTCTATTTTATTTTTCACATACGCTACCGTTTGATCCTCTTCTTTCAATGCATCTATTATGTCCGCTATGTAGCTGTATCCTTCGGGTAACGTATTCAGCATGTAATTTAGTTTTTCCCTCTCACTCACTTGTGCGCCCGCACTTTTTAATTCATTTGTTAATTTTTCGAAATCTCTGAAAAACGATGCTGAATCACCGTAGTTATCCAGTCTTATCTTTTCCAATCTCCTTCTGCACACGATCTGTAGTGCCGTCGACTCTTTCAAGTACATTTCATCGAACTTTTTTACTATTTCATACGCCGTTTTTTCTTCCCTAACATACTCCAATTATCTATTTGTTATGGCGCTATAAATTATATTTGTCGCTTTCAGGTCCTTTTTGTCCCAGTCTTCATTGTCTCTTTCGTTCTTCATTCTTGTTATAACAATATCACATTCCTTATACTTCAAAAACATTGTGATTCTTTGCTTCCACATTCCATAATCCTCACCATCGAATATAGGTATCATGATTTCCGATCTCTCCATTTTAATTGATTCCTTATATCTTACTCAAGCGTTCCCACGTGCTCGAAGTATATCTTTTCTCTTCTTTCTTTGAACGTTTCTTCCCTTATTGAAACTCACTCGAACTAACTCGCAAGATTGAAAAGACACGCACTAAATAACTTGCAAAACTATAAACCACGCTCTGCTACCATGTTAAGGAAATCAGAGGATTTGGAAATACAAATAACTGACTTTATTTCACACACAACAGCTATACATCTATATTCCACTCTGAAGAACGTCTTGCACGCACGCTTGTCGCCAACCGACTCTTCCAGATGCTTCTTAACGACGACTGTTTTGTCTCAACTAAGACCTTTTTTTTTTTTTTTTTTTTTTTACGTGGAGAAATCCTCATGGACACCCGCGGCTGTCAAACAGCGGCGGGTAGTGTCGGACTCTTACCGACTAAAACTCCACGGTGGCCTGTCCTGACGTTTGGTCGAGGGACACCCGGGCTCTCTTGCGAAGTACTACCGGGGTGCCCCCTGTCGTCTATCTCCCTGTGTAGATCTTGAAGGGAGGCGTCCTGTTCTTGCTTGGACCGTTAGGGGGGGACCACGCCCCCTAACGCCTCGATCCTATTCTCACGCTCCTAAGGCGGCGGCTGCGCCGCGCCTTCGTGGCGTCTGATGTTCCTCTGTTGCTGCGACGTCCTCGAGGAATGGCGCGATCTTTCCCGATCTCTTTCCGCCCGCTCCTTCGCGAGCATCACTTGCTCGCAGTATGTGCGGACGGCGACGAACTCCTGGCGCCCTCTGAGCATCGCCTCGACGACCGCTTCGGGGGCTAATCTCTCGCCGATGTCGAGCCGTAGGACGCGTCGCGGTTCTGCCCACGCCGGGCAGTGCTCCAGCGTGTGTTGCGCCGTGTCCTCCTCTTCCTCGCAGTGGTGACAGATGGACGTCACCTCCCGCCGAATCCTGAGCAGGTACTCGCCGAATACTCCGTGGCCGGTGAGCACCTGCGTCGTCCTGAAGGTTAGCGGGACCCCGCCGTGTTCTCTCCAGGCGTCCCAGTTCGGAAGCACGGCGTGAACGGCGCGATGTGGCCGCACGGCGTCCTCCTCCACCAGCTGAGAGCGCCATCGCTCCCAGATCTCCGACTTCGTCTCCTCCCGAATGTTTCGGACCGTCTGGCTGTTGGACGGTGGCGTCGTCGTCGTCGAGCGCCCGTCCGAGCTCGGACCTCTCAGGTGTTCGTACACCCTTCGGAGCGCGAGGGCCTGCAGCTCGAACGGCGGGGACGCCGCCAGCACGGTCGTCGACGCGTAGGACACCGTCCTGTATCCTCTGGCGATGCGGATGGCGATCGTCCGCTGCAGTCTTCTCACCAGGACCAGGCTGCGACGACTCGCCGCCAGATCTTCGGCCCAGACGGGAGCCCCGTAGAGGACTCGGGACCGGACCACTCCCTCGTAGAGTCGGCGGACTCCCAGTCCTGCTCCGCCGATGTTCGGTAGAAGGCCGCACAAGGCGTTGGCCGCGGCCATCACCCTGGGGACCAGGAGCTCGAAGTGTGGTCCGAACGTCCATCCGCTGTCGATGGTGAGACCCAGGTATCTCATCTGGCGTTTCACCGGCACCTCTTCTCCGTCGATGGTCACGGAGAGGTCGGGAGGAGGGGTTCCTCTGCGGCGTTGGTCGAAGAACCAAAGGGCCTCGGATTTGGCCGGCGACACTCTCAGCCCGAGCATACGAATGGCGCGTACCGCGCATGCCACGGCGTTCTCCGCGTTATTTACCGCCTCGTTCCACCATCGTCCCCCGGCCAGAACCAACGTGTCGTCGGCGTAGCAGACCAGGCCCGCGCCCGGGGGCACGGGGCATCGGAGGACCGAGTCGTAGGCCGTGATCCACAGTATGGGTCCCAGGACCGAGCCCTGTGGCACGCCGCGCTCGACGCGTCTTCTCTCTTCCCCGTCTTTTCCGCTGTACAGAATCCACCGGTCTCTCAAGTACGCCCGGATCACCCCGACGAGATACGCCGGAACCTCGAAGTATCGGAGGGCTTCCACTATCCTGGCCCAGGGGATGGAGTTGAAGGCGTTCGTGACGTCTAGCGATACCGCCAATCCCACCCCTTCGCGAGTGACCGTGTCCTCGGCCATGGATCGGACTCGCCTCACTGCGTCCACCGTCGAGCGGCCTCGGCGAAATCCGTACTGGCTTTCGTGCCATCCGGGCCTCCTCTCCGTCATATGAGCCTCCAGACGGGCGGCGAAGATTCGCTCGAACAGCTTCCCCACCTCGTCGAGCAGGCATATAGGCCTGTACGCGGACGGCGAGTCCGGCGGACGATCCTCTTTCCGCAGCAGGACCAATCTCGCCGTCCGCCACGTCCGGGGGTAGACACCCTCCCTCAGGCATCTTGTGTACAGGTGTCGCAGGCGGGGAGCCATGGTGTCGATCGTCTCCGCCCACACTCGGCCTGGGATTCCGTCCGGACCCGGTGCCACGTCGCGGGATGCCATCCTTCTCGTGGCTTCGAAGAGCTCCTCTTCGGTGACTCCGAGCTCTTCGCTCCACTCCGTCGTCGTCACCGCCTCCTCGTCGTCGTCGTCGCCGAAGTAGGAGGATGGCGCTGATTGCCCCGCGTCCCTGTCTTCCGGTGGGAACAGAGTCCCGATGACCTTGTTCAGCAGCACCGGGTCCATGTTCGCGGTCAGCGGGGCGCCGTAGGTCGCAACTTCTTAGTCGCTATCTTGTAGGGCCGCCCCCACGGATCGGATTCGACCGCCTCGACCAGCTCTGCCCAGCACCGAGCTTTCGCGATCTTGATCTCCCGTTGAAGAGTGCGTCTCGACTCTCTGTACGCCTCGTAGCAGCTGGAGATCTCCTCTTCGTCGCGCGTCAGCCTGCGACGGCGGGCCCTCAGGAATCTTCTGCGGGCTCGGACGCAGCTCGCTCGCAGCTCCGCGATCTCCGGTGTCCACCAGTACACGCAGCGATCGCGTCTACCGCCCGGGACGGAGTGCGGCATCGAGGCGTCGCACGCCGCGCTCATGTGTCGGCGAAGTTCTTCCGCCTCCTCGTCGACGCTTTCCAACGATGCTGCTGCTGCTGCTGTTGTCGTTGTTGTTCGTCGGGCGTCCCAACTCCAGGCGGAGACGGTGGCCGCCGCCCGCAGCAGGTCCTTGTCCCTCTCCTTGAGCCGCCATCTCGGTGGTGGGCGGGATAGATTCTCCCCTCGTCGTCGTTGTTGTTGATGACGGGCGTCGTCGTCGTTGTCGGCCTGTGTAGTCTCGGGGGCCACCTCCATCAGTATGTAGAGGTGGTCGGATAGTGTTTCCATCCCCTCGGCCACTCTCCAGTCGTGGATCCGCCTGAACAGCTCCGGGGTAGTCCACGTGACGTCGACCACGGAGGACCCTCTCCATGCCACGCAGGTGCTCGCCGAGCCTCTGTTTGCCAGCACGAGCCCGAGACCCGCGGCCCAATCGGTGAGCATCCTTCCCCGAGAGTTGGTACTGGGGTTTCCCCATTGCGTGGAATGGGCGTTAAAGTCCCCGAGGACGAGCACCTGGCGGGGAAGGCATCCCCTGACGCACTCGCCGACCCCGTCCAGGAAGTCCCCGTACGCATCCAGGCCGATGTTGGGAGAGACGTAGACGGCCACCACCGCTACTCCGGCCCATTCGACCGCGACGAAGCCGCGGCCACGATCGAGCGGAACGCCGGGGGCACTCGAGGCTGACGTCCAGGTTATCGCGGTGGATCCGTCCAGGTCCACGATCCAGTTGGGAGCGTCGGGAACGCGGTACGGCTCGGCCACCGCCGCGAGGGCGACCTCGTTCTCCCGGATGGTCTGCGAGAGCAGATCTTGCGCTCTTCTCGACCTGCCGAGGTTGCATTGCAGGAGGCGCTCGAATTACGCGGTCACCTCCATGGCCTCCTCCCGACCATCCGCCGCTGCTGCTTTGGCGGCGCTTCCTGGACTCTTTTCCGCCGCTGGCCCGCGGATTGGTCTCCTCCTCTTGGTCTTCGGGGGCGCGCAGGCCGCCCCGCCCATCCTGTGGTTGGCGGGTGCCCCGAGCGACTCGCACAGAGGGCACTTGGGAGCAGAGGCCGGACAGCCTCTGGCTCGATGTCCGGTACCGCCGCACCTGTAGCACAGATGCCCGCGATCCACACCGGACACGCATGTTGCGCGCACGTCCCCCAGCTCCAGGCACTTGAAGCACTGGAGGGGCCGCTTCGGGATCGCTCTGATCCTCGCTGTCGACCAACCCAGGGCTATTTTCCCTGCCTGGGCTAGTTTGCGGGCTCCTGCCACCGGGCATTTGATCCACGCGGACCCGAGGCCGCCCCTGGTGGCGCCGATCTCTCCGACGTGCATCTCGGCGCAGCCGCATCCTGCAGCCGAGGCCAAAGCTTGCCGCAGTTCGTCCTTTTTGACCGAGATGTCGATCCCGGTCACCCGAAGCTCGGCCATCCTGGTTGGTGTGGCGACTCTCACCGCCGTCGGATCCAGCGCCTCGGCCAGACGCGTCGCCAGCAGCGACGCCTTTCCCCTGTCCCTGTCCCCAGGGACAATGATGATTATGGCGCCCGTCATTGCCTTCCTCATGTCGACGGACTCCACGCCCACCTCCGAGAGCGGGACCTTCGCTCTGGCTGCCTCGAGCACGTCGGCGTACGACATCCTGGCTCCCTCGTTCAACGTCAGAGTCACCGCGGATGTTCGCGGTGCTCGAGGGAGCGTGACCGACTTGGGTGCCTGCGGCGGTCCTCTTTTCGCTGCGGCGGCGCTCGGTTTCGGCGCGCCTGTCGTCCTTGACTGCGGTAGCTGCTGGCGTCCGCTCGTCGCCGGCGGAGCCACGGTCGCCCCGTTTCTCGCCGTCTCGACTCCAGCGGCGGCGGCGGCGGCGGCGGCTGTCTTCTTCCGCTTCTTCCGTTGCCTTTTCCCCCTCGACTCCACCACTGTCCACGACTCGCCACCCTCCTGCTCCCTCGGGAGCGACGCAGTTTGGGAGGCACGGAGAGTAGCGGAGCGGTCCGCGCTTCGACGTGCGTCGGGGGTCCGTGGTCGTCGATTCCCGAGCAGCTCCTCGATGGTCTTGGCGATGGAGGGTCTGAGCTCCCGGACCTCCCTCTCCAGGGCATCTAGGCGTGCCCTGTCACTGTTGTCTTCCCGCGGAGGACGGCCATACTCGCACAGTGGGCCGGTGCATCGCGGACAATCCTGAACGCGAGCAGTCAATATCGCCAGCTCTTGGCGAAGGGCTGCGTTCTCTTGTTCCACCGCGGACAGCCTCCTGTCTACGACGTCGCTGTCGCGCGCCTGTCCGGTCCTTCTCCTGCAGGACTCGTGCTTCCAAGCGGCGGTGAGATAGCTCGCCGCGTCTTTCAGCGTCTTTATACACGTCCCCTTCAGGTTGGACGATATCGTCGCAACCCTCATAATTTCGGAGATGCGCATCGTCACCTCCGCGCTGACTTCCGCGGGCGAGCTCGTCCTTACCAGGATGTCCAGTTCTTCGGGCACGTCCGGGGGTTGTAATGGCGACCCTCCTCTTCTTACCCCTGGACGTCGCAGAGGCCAGCGATGAACGCAACGAGATCGAGGCGACGGACTCCTCGTCGTCGGACCTTACTCGCGTCCGCGGCCCTACTGCCACCGATGACGTGGCATAGTCAACCAGGGGCGGAGCGAGAAAAGCGCACTCCGACCTGTCCGTGCTTCTGAGCGAGCTCCTAGTGCTCCTCCTCCTTGGAGATTCCTCCGTAATCTCCATTCCATTGTCCTCGCCAGACGCAGAAACACGTCCGGGGGCCTGGCGGTCCACCCTCGAACGGCCGTGGTCGTGAGATGACGACGCAGCGGGGCCCACTTGACTACCCACGACTGCGCCGGTACTGGGGTCTCCCTCCCCTGCACCGTAAACGTTTTTAACTTGTTTCGTGTCTGCCATATTTTTAAATTGGTTGGTTGCCGGGTCGTCAACTAATCTCCATCCTGGTGCCACTCACTCTTTCGCACCCTACCCCGGTCAAGGCCGGTGCAGGGTGACGGGGAGCCCCACGAGAAGGTGAGGTGAGTGGTCTTGGCAGATATGGGCCCACCGACTTCTCCGAAATTCTCCGCAACGGATCAGCGAACCGACGGGTACCAAAGGCACCGACCAGCCGCCACCCGACTATAGGAGAACATCAGATCCATCGGGGTTTCCCAGGGCGTGGTCCTACGACCTGAGAACCCATACCCGCCTCGAGCTCCCCGTCTCAACTAAGACCTGGACGCCCTCTGACCCTTACACACACACTCTCATGTACAGTGTAAATGTATCACTTCCCTAACAAACATCTAAGCCATTAATTTACAACATTTAAAGTGTTATTTTATACATTTAAGCTATTAATTTATAACATTTAAGCTATTAATTTATAACATTTAAGCCATTAATTTCTAACTTTTGAACTGTTATTTTATACATTTAGCCATTAATTTATAACATTTAAACTATTAATTTATATCATCTAAGCCATTAATTTATAATATTTAAGCCATTAATCTAAAACAATTCCTTCATTAATTCTTAACAACTATACCAATAATTTATAACCATATTCTCCCATTAATTCAAAGTAATTGTGCTCTTAATTTATAACAGTTGTACCATTAATCGGAAGCAACTCTACATTCATTGATTTAAATCAGTACCATCAATGTGAGTGAATTAATGATTTATATTGTATTATTTTATTAACGAAATCTTTCAGGTCCCTGGATTGCTATTTTATTTCTATATAGCATTATTTTTTAATTTTAAATACAGTACTTAATTTCTCATTTCACTATTTTGTATAAAAGCAGTGGTACCGCAGAGTGTAATTTTAAGATGTAATTTTCCATGTCTGCTAAAAACCAAGGAAGCAACACCATATTCATGGAATCAAGGAAGCAAGTGTAGTTTAACCGAAGGCAACGACATCTTATCTGTAGCTGCACATGAGTCATAGGACATTTCAAGTAGTGTTGTTGTTTTGCCTCGGAGTACCAAAACCGTTAGATTACAAGTAATTTAAAAACAAATAAACTCCGGACAAAACAATGCCGCCGCTACAATGTCGCTTTATTATAAAATAATTTTACATCTCTGCTTCCAATGCGTAAAAACTCATATGTAAATGGGACCCGAGCGTAGTTACCTCCTCGTGGTGGGTCCCGGTAATTGGTATCGTTTTCCAAATAATAATACACCAAGTACTATTTCGAATATTAGTATTATTATTCGAAAACGATATCAAGCTAAAAACTACTTGAATATAGTCTGGTCTTGATCACCCAAAATAGTTTTGGTGATCTAAACTGGACTAATACCCCCCCGCGGGGGCAACGTGGGACATCGTGGGACATCGCAGGACACCATGGGATGCGAGCGTATTAGCTTTAATTAATCATAAGATAGATACCTATGTTATGTACATTGTAAGCTCATTCTGTACAAAGATACTTATCTATCTTGGAACGACAAATAAAGATCTCGTCTCTCTTGATCCCCTCGCTTACCATACTGGAAAAATTGTTCCCACGATATATCGGTTCGCGATCACTCAGTTCTTTCAAACTGTCGCGTGGCGTACTCGCTCGCGTGTATTTCGGGTGCGTGCGGGTCAATGTGCTCTAGACAACTCTTCGGATTCGTAAGTCGCCCAAGGACAGCTCTGTCTTGGTGACTGCTCAACGTTTGCATCGGATCACGGGAGTTGTCGTCGTGCCGGTGATGCTTGCTAATCTGTTGGGGATTCAGTCGTGGATCTGCAGTCCTGTCCGATTGGTACTTCGGTACTCGGTCAGGGACCAGCAATTTCACGTCCTCCGTAATCCTGTTCGGCCCCGCGGGAGTGGACCCCACTGTTCAGTTGAGGTATTGCCTTCGTAATCCTGTTCAGCGGTCCCTCCCCGTGAGTGGACCCCACTGTTCAGTTGGGGCCTCGTGCCTTGGTAATCCTGTTCAGCGGTCCCTCCCTGTGAGTGGACCCCACTGTTCAGTTGGGGCCTCTTGCCTTCGTAATCCTGTTCAGCGGTCCCTCCCCGGGTTCCACTTGTTCAGTTGGAGTGTGTCAAGTTGCTGGCCTATGTGCTGGATCCACGGCTGAATTACTAGTGGATCACTGGCATCATCTGTCGGCGCCATCGACCGCGACTCGTGTAAGTTTCGAACGGCGAAACAGGAATCGAGTTACGGCCAATTCTTGGGCTTTCCGTTGAACCTCGGGGTTATCTCGTGTACGGGGGTACGTCGCGTAGGTTTGTTAGTTCTTTCGAGAGATCGCGATCTCGTCCGTTTCGGGACAGTGTCAGTAGCTTCATCTTCTTCTTTTCGCTCCAAGTTAGATAAATGTGTCTTTGATACCGAATGTTGCCAGTAGGGATGCGAATTATTGTTTATTTGTACTGATCGATGTAATCGTTGTGTGGGAGATAGATGATGCGTTACGTATGCCTTGTTCTACGTTTGTAAAGATTCATGTTAGCGCTGCGTTGGAGATATGTGTTTCGCAGTTAGACTACGAAACAACTATTTCTTTACGCAGGCCCATGGTCAAGTAGTGTCGAAACTGGACATTCTGCCAATAGGTTGAATGTCGAGATCGATGTGTAGTGTTAAATAACCCATGGGCGGGTCTCGTGCGTAGTCACCTCCTCGTGGTGAGACCTGGTAATTGGCATCGTTTTCCAAAAATTAATCAGTCGATTAATCTTTGGAAAACGATACCAAGCCAAGAACTACGCAACAGTCCAGTTTGGATCAACAAAAGCCCCTAAGATCATTTTGGATGATCTACACTGGACTGCACTATTAATTTATAACATTTAAGCCATTAATTTACAATATTTACGTCATGAATTTACAACAATAAGTCACAAATTCATAACATTTAAGCTATTAATTTTTACATTTATACCATTAATTCCTAACACTCAAACTATTAATTTATAACACTTAAGCTATTAATTTATAACATTTAAGCAAATAATTAACAACGATTAAACTATTAATTTATAACAATTGAAACAATAATTGGCACATTTAAAACATTAATTTATAAGAATCAAACCATTCCTCGAGGAATCAGTAAGTCTCGCGCTAATAGCCCAATACATCGATAGATTTAACGAAGAAATACGTAACCGCGATTACAACCAATTAGATCATATTATTTGCTACATAATTAATAACTGTATCACGTACAGCGATGCAGGCGGTATTGAAGAAATAAAGCCATTTTATGTTACAACTATAACGAGTAAATTTAATCGTTTAACTTGTGAAGAATTAAAAAGGTACCTGACTTCTAAATAAGCATTAAATAAGAATCTTAAATATCGCAAACAGTGATGTAGGTGTTACTCAAGAAAAAAGAACGTTTTATTTTTTAATTAGCACGAGTAAATGAACGAATATCGATAATATAATATAACGCTTAATATGAATTTTATCTGTCTGATTATTTAATAGCTTAACTTATTTCACAGTAACGTCATCGACTGCACTTAGGCTCTTTTCCCTTTTTGTCCAAACTAATCGATAGTCGAAAACTAGTATCATGTAGGTGTGAATATAGTCTTAGTTTGTAGAAACTATTAAAATGATAAAAATGGATATCGTATTAAATCGTAAAAGATGCCAATTTACGATAAAAATTAAGAAATCGTTCAATTTGATTTTGTTACAATGGAAAAACCGTCTCCTGCTATGTCAAAAAATCGTTACCGTTTGATTAACAAACCGACGCCTTGTTATGTTATATAAGGAACACGGAGGTCGCGCGCGAGCTCTTTTGTGCCTGAAATTCCGGAGAGTGAACATCGAAGAAGAACATAAATATCAGGTAAGTAAGAAAAAATATCAAACAATAACATTCTAACTAGTAATTTATAACGTCTAAACCATTAATTTACAACACTTAAGCTATTAATTTATAACATTCAAGCCATTAATTTATAACATTTAAGGAATTAATTTATAACGTCTAAACTATTAATTTATAACATTTATGCTATTAATTTATAACATTTAAGCCATTAATTTCTAACTTTTGAACTGTTATTTTATACATTTAGCCATTAATTTATAACATTTAAACTATTAATTTATATCATCTAAGCCATTAAATTATAACATTCAAGCTATTAATTTATAACATTTAAACTGTTAATTTATAACATTTAAACCATTAATTTACAGCATTTAATGTGTTATTTTATACATTTAAGCCATTAATTTATAACATTTAAGCTATTAATTTATAACATTTAAGCCATTAATTTCTAACTTTTGAACTGTTATTTTATACATTTAGCCATTAATTTATAACATTTAAACTATTAATTTATATCATCTAAGCCATTAAATTATAACATTCAAGCTATTAATTTATAACATTTAAACTGTTAAATTATAACACTTAAACCATTAATTTACAGCATTTAAAGTGTTATTTTATACATTTAAGCCATTAATTTATGACATTTAAGCAATTAATTTATAACATTTAAGCTATTAATTTATAACATTTAAGCCATTAATTTCTAACTTTTGAACTGTTATTTTATACATTTTGCCAATAATTTATAACATTTAAGCTATTAATTTATATCATCTAAGCCATTAAATTATAACATTTAAGCTATTAATTTACAACATCTAAGCCACTAATTTACAATATTTAAATTATTAATTTATATCATCTAAGCCATTAATTTATAATATTTAAGCCATTAATCTAAAACAATTCCTCCATTATTTCGTAACAACTATACCAATAATTTATAACCATATTCTCCCATTAATTCAAAGTAATTGTGCTCTTAATTTATAACAGTTGTACCATTAATCGGAAGCAACTCTACATTCATTGATTTAAATCAGTACCATCAATGTGAGTGAATTAATGATTTATATTGTATTATTTTATTAACGAAATCTTTCAGGTCCCTGGATTGCTATTTTATTTCTATATAGCATTATTTCTTAATTTTAAATACAGTACTTAATTTCTCATTTCACTATTTTGTATAAAAGCAGAGATAACGCAGAGTGTAATTTTAAGATGTAATTTTCCATGTCTGCTAAAAACCAAGGAAACAACACCATATTCATGGAATCAAGGAAGCAAGTGTAGTTTAACCGAAGGCAACGACATCTTATCTGTAGCTGCACATGAGTCATAGGACATTTCAAATAGTGTTGTTGTTTTGCCTCGGAGTACCAAAACCGTTAGATTACAAGTAATTTAAAAACAAATAAACTCCGGACAAAACAATGCCGCCGCTACAATGTCGCTTTATTATAAAATAAATTTACATCTCTGCTTCCAATGCGTAAAAACTCATATGTAAATGGGACCCGAGCGTAGTTACCTCCTCGTGGTGGGTCCCGGTAATTGGTATCGTTTTCCAAATAATAATACACCAAGTACTATTTCGAATATTAGTATTATTATTCGAAAACGATATCAAGCTAAAAACTACTTGAATATAGTCTGGTCTTGATCACCCAAAATAGTTTTGGTGATCTAAACTGGACTAATACCCCCCCGCGGGGGCAACGTGGGACATCGTGGGACATCGCAGGACACCGTGGGATGCGAGCGTATTAGCTTTAATTAATCATAAGATAGATACCTATGTTATGTACATTGTAAGCTCATTCTGTACAAAGATACTTATCGATCTTGGAACGACAAATAAAGATCTCGTCTCTCTTGATCCCCTCGCTTACGATACTGGAAAAATTGTTCCCACGATATATCGGTTCGCGATCACTCAGTTCTTTCAAACTGTCGCGTGGCGTACTCGCTCGCGTGTATTTCGGGTGCGTGCGGGTCAATGTGCTCTAGACAACTCTTCGGATTCGTAAGTCGCCCAAGGACAGCTCTGTCTTGGTGACTGCTCAACGTTTGCATCGGATCACGGGAGTTGTCGTCGTGCCGGTGATGCTTGCTAATCTGTTGGGGATTCAGTCGTGGATCTGCAGTCCTGTCCGATTGGTACTTCGGTACTCGGTCAGGGACCAGCAATTTCACGTCCTCCGTAATCCTGTTCGGCCCCACGGGAGTGGACCCCACTGTTCAGTTGAGGTATTGCCTTGGTAATCCTGTTAAGCGGTCCCTCCCTGTGAGTGGACCCCACTGTTCAGTTGGGGCCTCTTGCCTTCGTAATCCTGTTCAGCGGTCCCTCCCCGGGTTCCACTTGTTCAGTTGGAGTGTGTCAAGTTGCTGGCCTATGTGCTGGATCCACGTCTGAATTACTAGTGGATCACTGGCATCATCTGTCGGCGCCATCGACCGGGACTCGTGTAAGTTTCGAACGGTGAAACAGGAATCGAGTTACGGCCAATTCTTGGGCTTTCCGTTGAACCTCGGGGTTATCTCGTGTACGGGGGTACGTCGCGTAGGTTTGTTAGTTCTTTCGAGAGATCGCGATCTCGTCCGTTTCGGGACAGTGTCAGTAGCTTCATCTTCTTCTTTTCGCTCCAAGTTAGATAAATGTGTCTTTGATACCGAATGTTGCCAGTAGGGATGCGAATTATTGTATATTTGTACTGATCGATGTAATCGTTGTGTGGGAGATAGATGATGCGATACGTATGCCTTGTTCTACGTTTGTAAAGATTCATGTTAGCGCTGCGTTGGAGATATGTGTTTCGCAGTTAGACTACGAAACAACTATTTCTTTACGCAGGCCCATGGTCAAGTAGTGTCAAAACTGGACATTCTGCCAATAGGTTGAATGTCGAGATCGATGTGTAGTGTTAATTAACCCATTTGCGGTTCTCGTGCGTAGTCACCTCCTCGTGGTGAGACCTGGTAATTGGAATCGTTTTCCAAAAATTAATCAGTCGATTAATCTTTGGAAAACGATACCAAGCCAAGAACTACGCAACAGTCCAGTTTGGATCACCAAAAGCCCCTAAGATCATTTTGGATGATCTACACTGGACTGCATTATTAATTTATAACATTTAAGCCATTAATTTACAATATTTACGTCATGAATTTACAACAATAAGTCACAAATTCATAACATTTAAGCTATTAATTTTTACATTTATACCATTAATTCCTAACACTCAAACTATTAATTTATAACACTTAAGCTATTAATTTATAACATTTAAGCAAATAATTAACAACGATTAAACTATTAATTTATAACAATTGAAACAATAATTGGCACATTTAAAACATTAATTTATAAGAATCAAACCATTCCTCGAGGAATCAGTAAGTCTCGCGCTAATAGCCCAATACATCGATAGATTTAACGAAGAAATACGTAACCGCGATTACAACCAATTAGATCATATTATTTGCTACATAATTAATAACTGTATCACGTACAGCGATGCAGGCGGTATTGAAGAAATAAAGCCATTTTATGTTACAACTATAACGAGTAAATTTAATCGTTTAACTTGTGAAGAATTAAAAAGGTACCTGACTTCTAAATAAGCATTAAATAAGAATCTTAAATATCGCAAACAGTGATGTAGGTGTTACTCAAGAAAAAAGAACGTTTTATTTTTTAATTAGCACGAGTAAATGAACGAATATCGATAATATAATATAACGCTTAATATGAATTTTATCTGTCTGATTATTTAATAGCTTAACTTATTTCACAGTAACGTCATCGACTGCACTTAGGCTCTTTTCCCTTTTTGTCCAAACTAATCGATAGTCGAAAACTAGTATCATGTAGGTGTGAATATAGTCTTAGTTTGTAGAAACTATTAAAATGATAAAAATGGATATCGTATTAAATCGTAAAAGATGCCAATTTACGATAAAAATTAAGAAATCGTTCAATTTGATTTTGTTACAATGGAAAAACCGTCTCCTGCTATGTCAAAAAATCGTTACCGTTTGATTAACAAACCAACGCCTTGTTATGTTATATAAGGAACACGGAGGTCGCACGCGAGCTCTTTTGTGCCTGAAATTCCGGAGAGTGAACATCGAAGAAGAACATAAATATCAGGTAAGTAAGAAAAAATATCAAACAACAACATTGTAACTAGTAATTTATAACGTCTAAACCATTAATTTACAACACTTAAGCTATTAATTTATAACATTCAAGCCATTAATTTATAACATTTAAGGAATTAATTTATAACGTCTAAACTATTAATTTATAACATTTATGCTATTAATTTATAACATTTAAGCCATTAATTTCTAACTTTTGAACTGTTATTTTATACATTTAGCCATTAATTTATAACATTTAAACTATTAATTTATATCATCTAAGCCATTAAATTATAACATTCAAGCTATTAATTTATAACATTTAAACTGTTAATTTATAACATTTAAACCATTAATTTACAGCATTTAATGTGTTATTTAATACATTTAAGCCATTAATTTATAACATTTAAGCTATTAATTTATAACATTTAAGCCATTAATTTCTAACTTTTGAACTGTTATTTTATACATTTAGCCATTAATTTATAACATTTAAACTATTAATTTATATCATCTAAGCCATTAAATTATAACATTCAAGCTATTAATTTATAACATTTAAACTGTTAATTTATAACACTTAAACCATTAATTTACAGCATTTAAAGTGTTATTTTATACATTTAAGCCATTAATTTATAACATTTAAGCAATTAATTTATAACATTTAAGCTATTAATTTATAACATTTAAGCCATTAATTTCTAACTTTTGAACTGTTATTTTATACATTTTGCCAATAGTTTATAACATTTAAGCTATTAATTTATATCATCTAAGCCATTAAATTATAACATTTAAGCTATTAATTTACAACATCTAAGCCACTAATTTACAATATTTAAACTATTAATTTATATCATCTAAGCCATTAATTTATAATATTTAAGCCATTAATCTAAAACAATTCCTCCATTAATTCGTAACAACTATACCAATAATTTATAACCATATTCTCCCATTAATTCAAAGTAATTGTGCTCTTAATTTATAACAGTTGTACCATTAATCGGAAGCAACTCTACATTCATTGATTTAAATCAGTACCATCAATGTGAGTGAATTAATGATTTATATTGTATTATTTTATTAACGAAATCTTTCAGGTCCCTGGATTGCTATTTTATTTCTATATAGCATTATTTCTTAATTTTAAATACAGTACTTAATTTCTCATTTCACTATTTTGTATAAAAGCAGTGGTAACGCAGAGTGTAATTTTAAGATGTAATATTCCATGTCTGCTAAAAACCAAGGAAACAACACCATATTCATGGAATCAAGGAAGCAAGTGTAGTTTAACCGAAGGCAACGACATCTTATCTGTAGCTGCACATGAGTCATAGGACATTTCAAATAGTGTTATTGTTTTGCCTCGGAGTACCAAAACCGTTAGATTACAAGTAATTTAAAAACAAATAAACTCCGGACAAAACAATGCCGCCGCTACAATGTCGCTTTATTATAAAATAAATTTACATCTCTGCTTCCAATGCGTAAAAACTCATATGTAAATGGGACCCGAGCGTAGTTACCTCCTCGTGGTGGGTCCCGGTAATTGGTATCGTTTTCCAAATAATAATACAACAAGTACTATTTCGAATATTAGTATTATTATTCGAAAACGATATCAGGCTAAAAACTACTTGAATATAGTCTGGTCTTGATCACCCAAAATAGTTTTGGTGATCTAAACTGGACTAATACCCCCCCCCCCGCGGGGGCAACGTGGGACATCGTGGGACATCGCAGGACACCGTGGGATGCGAGCGTATTAGCTTTAATTAATCATAAGATAGATACCTATGTTATGTACATTGTAAGCTCATTCTGTACAAAGATCCTTATCTATCTTGGAACGACAAATAAAGATCTCGTCTCTCTTGATCCCCTCGCTTACCATACTGGGAAAATTGTTCCCACGATATATCGGTACGCGATCACTCAGTTCTTTCAAACTGTCGCGTGGCGTTCTCGCTCGCGTGTATTTCGGGTGCGTGCGGGTCAATGTGCTCTAGACAACTCTTCGGATTCGTAAGTCGCCCAAGGACAGCTCTGTCTTGGTGACTGCTCAACGTTTGCATCGGATCACGGGAGTTGTCGTCGTGCCGGTGATGCTTGCTAATCTGTTGGGGATTCAGTCGTGGATCTGCAGTCCTGTCCGATTGGTACTTCGGTACTCGGTCAGGGACCAGCAATTTCACGTCCTCCGTAATCCTGTTCGGCCCCACGGGAGTGGACCCCACTGTTCAGTTGAGGTATTGCCTTGGTAATCCTGTTAAGCGGTCCCTCCCTGTGAGTGGACCCCACTGTTCAGTTGGGGCCTCTTGCCTTCGTAATCCTGTTCAGCGGTCCCTCCCCGGGTTCCACTTGTTCAGTTGGAGTGTGTCAAGTTGCTGGCCTATGTGCTGGATCCACGTCTGAATTACTAGTGGATCACTGGCATCATCTGTCGGCGCCATCGACCGGGACTCGTGTAAGTTTCGAACGGTGAAACAGGAATCGAGTTACGGCCAATTCTTGGGCTTTCCGTTGAACCTCGGGGTTATCTCGTGTACGGGGGTACGTCGCGTAGGTTTGTTAGTTCTTTCGAGAGATCGCGATCTCGTCCGTTTCGGGACAGTGTCAGTAGCTTCATCTTCTTCTTTTCGCTCCAAGTTAGATAAATGTGTCTTTGATACCGAATGTTGCCAGTAGGGATGCGAATTATTGTATATTTGTACTGATCGATGTAATCGTTGTGTGGGAGATAGATGATGCGATACGTATGCCTTGTTCTACGTTTGTAAAGATTCATGTTAGCGCTGCGTTGGAGATATGTGTTTCGCAGTTAGACTACGAAACAACTATTTCTTTACGCAGGCCCATGGTCAAGTAGTGTCAAAACTGGACATTCTGCCAATAGGTTGAATGTCGAGATCGATGTGTAGTGTTAATTAACCCATTTGCGGGTCTCGTGCGTAGTCACCTCCTCGTGGTGAGACCTGGTAATTGGAATCGTTTTCCAAAAATTAATCAGTCGATTAATCTTTGGAAAACGATACCAAGCCAAGAACTACGCAACAGTCCAGTTTGGATCACCAAAAGCCCCTAAGATCATTTTGGATGATCTACACTGGACTGCACTATTAATTTATAACATTTAAGCCATTAATTTACAATATTTACGTCATGAATTTACAACAATAAGTCACAAATTCATAACATTTAAGCTATTAATTTTTACATTTATACCATTAATTCCTAACACTCAAACTATTAATTTATAACACTTAAGCTATTAATTTATAACATTTAAGCAAATAATTAACAACGATTAAACTATTAATTTATAACAATTGAAACAATAATTGGCACATTTAAAACATTAATTTATAAGAATCAAACCATTCCTCGAGGAATCAGTAAGTCTCGCGCTAATAGCCCAATACATCGATAGATTTAACGAAGAAATACGTAACCGCGATTACAACCAATTAGATCATATTATTTGCTACATAATTAATAACTGTATCACGTACAGCGATGCAGGCGGTATTGAAGAAATAAAGCCATTTTATGTTACAACTATAACGAGTAAATTTAATCGTTTAACTTGTGAAGAATTAAAAAGGTACCTGACTTCTAAATAAGCATTAAATAAGAATCTTAAATATCGCAAACAGTGATGTAGGTGTTACTCAAGAAAAAAGAACGTTTTATTTTTTAATTAGCACGAGTAAATGAACGAATATCGATAATATAATATAACGCTTAATATGAATTTTATCTGTCTGATTATTTAATAGCTTAACTTATTTCACAGTAACGTCATCGACTGCACTTAGGCTCTTTTCCCTTTTTGTCCAAACTAATCGATAGTCGAAAACTAGTATCATGTAGGTGTGAATATAGTCTTAGTTTGTAGAAACTATTAAAATGATAAAAATGGATATCGTATTAAATCGTAAAAGATGCCAATTTACGATAAAAATTAAGAAATCGTTCAATTTGATTTTGTTACAATGGAAAAACCGTCTCCTGCTATGTCAAAAAATCGTTACCGTTTGATTAACAAACCGACGCCTTGTTATGTTATATAAGGAACACGGAGGTCGCACGCGAGCTCTTTTGTGCCTGAAATTCCGGAGAGTGAACATCGAAGAAGAACATAAATATCAGGTAAGTAAGAAAAAATATCAAACAACAACATTGTAACTAGTAATTTATAACGTCTAAACCATTAATTTACAACACTTAAGCTATTAATTTATAACATTCAAGCCATTAATTTATAACATTTAAGGAATTAATTTATAACGTCTAAACTATTAATTTATAACATTTATGCTATTAATTTATAACATTTAAGCCATTAATTTCTAACTTTTGAACTGTTATTTTATACATTTAGCCATTAATTTATAACATTTAAACTATTAATTTATATCATCTAAGCCATTAAATTATAACATTCAAGCTATTAATTTATAACATTTAAACTGTTAATTTATAACATTTAAACCATTAATTTACAGCATTTAATGTGTTATTTTATACATTTAAGCCATTAATTTATAACATTTAAGCTATTAATTTATAACATTTAAGCCATTAATTTCTAACTTTTGAACTGTTATTTTATACATTTAGCCATTAATTTATAACATTTAAACTATTAATTTATATCATCTAAGCCATTAAATTATAACATTCAAGCTATTAATTTATAACATTTAAACTGTTAATTTATAACACTTAAACCATTAATTTACAGCATTTAAAGTGTTATTTTATACATTTAAGCCATTAATTTATAACATTTAAGCAATTAATTTATAACATTTAAACTATTAATTTCTAACATTTAAGCCATTAAATTCTAACATTTAAGCAATTAATTGACAACATCTGAGCCACTAATTTACAACATTTAAACTGTTGTTTTATACATTTAGGCTATTATTTTATAACATTTAAGCTATTAATTAACAACATCTAAGCCATTAATTTACAACATTTAAAGTGTTATTTTATACATTTAAGCTATTAATTTATAACATTTAAGCTATTAATTTATAACATTTAAGCCATTAATTTCTAACTTTTGAACTGTTATTTTATACATTTAGCCATTAATTTATAACATTTAAACTATTAATTTATATCATCTAAGCCATTAAATTATAACATTTAAGCTATTAATTTACAACATCTAAGCCACTAATTTAAAATATTTAAACTATTAATTTATATCATCTAAGCCATTAATTTATAATATTTAAGCCATTAATCTAAAACAATTCCTCCATTAATTCTTAACAACTGTACCAATAATTTATAACCATATTCTCCCATTAATTCAAAGTAATTGTGCTCTTAATTTATAACAGTTGTACCATTAATCGGAAGCAACTCTACATTCATTGATTTAAATCAGTACCATCAATGTGAGTGAATTAATGATTTATATTGTATTATTTTATTAACGAAATCTTTCAGGTCCCTGGATTGCTATTTTATTTCTATATAGCATTATTTTTTAATTTTAAATACAGTACTTAATTTCTCATTTCACTATTTTGTATAAAAGCAGTGGTAAAGCAGAGTGTAATTTTAAGATGTAATTTTCCATGTCTGCTAAAAACCAAGGAAACAACACCATATTCATGGAATCAAGGAAGCAAGTGTAGTTTAACCGAAGGCAACGACATCTTATCTGTAGCTGCACATGAGTCATAGGACATTTCAAATAGTGTTGTTGTTTTGCCTCGGAGTACCAAAACCGTTAGATTACAAGTAATTTAAAAACAAATAATCTCGGGACAAAACAATGCCGCCGCTACAATGTCGCTTTATTATAAAATAATTTTACATCTCTGCTTCCAATGCGTAAAAACTCATATGTAAATGGGACCCGACCGTAGTTACCCCTCGTGGTGGGTCCCGGTAATTGGTATCGTTTTCCAAATAATCATACACCAAGTACTATTTCGAATATTAGTATTATTATTCGAAAACGATATCAAGCTAAAAACTACTTGAATATAGTCTGGTCTTGATCACCCAAAATAGTTTTGGTGATCTAAACTGGACTAATACCCCCCCGCGGGGGCAACGTGGGACATCGTGGGACATCGCAGGACACCGTGGGATGCGAGCGTATTAGCTTTAATTAATCATAAGATAGATACCTATGTTATGTACATTGTAAGCTCATTCTGTACAAAGATACTTATCTATCTTGGAACGACAAATAAAGATCTCGTCTCTCTTGATCCCCTCGCTTACCATACTGGAAAAATTGTTCCCACGATATATCGGTTCGCGATCACTCAGTTCTTTCAAACTGTCGCGTGGCGTATTCGCTCGCGTGTATTTCGGGTGCTTGCGGGTCAATGTGCTCTAGACAACTCTTCGGATTCGTAAGTCGCCCAAGGACAGCTCTGACTTGGTGACTGCTCAACGTTTGCATCGGATCACGGGAGTTGTCGTTGTGCCGGTGATGCTTGCTAATCTGTTGGGGATTCACTCGTGGATCTGCAGTCCTGTCCGATTGGTACTTGGGTACTCGATCAGAGACCACCAATTTCACGTCCTCCGTAATCCTGTTCGGCCCCGCGGGAGTGGACCCCACTGTTCAGTTGAGGTATTGCCTTCTTATCCTGTTCAGCGGTCCCTCCCTGTGAGTGGACCCCACTGTTCAGTTGGGGCCTCTTGACTTCGTAATCCTGTTCAGCGGTCCCTCCCCGGGTTCCACTTGTTCAGTTGGAGTGTGTCAAGTTGCTGGCCTATGTGCTGGATCCACGGCTGAATTACTAGTGGATCACTGGCATCATCTGTCGGCGCCATCGACCGCGACTCGTGAAAGTTTCGAACGGCGAAACAGGAATCGAGTTACGGCCAATTCTTGGGCTTTCCGTTGAACCTCGGGGTTATCTCGTGTACGGGGGTACGTCGCGTAGGTTTGTTAGTTCTTTCGAGAGATCGCGATCCCGTCCGTTTCGTGACAGTGTCAGTAGCTTCATCTTCTTCTTTTCGCTCCAAGTTAGATAAATGTGTCTTTGATACCGAATGTTGCCAGTAGGGATGCGAATTATTGTTTATTTGTACTGATCGATGTAATCGTTGTGTGGGAGATAGATGATGCGTTACGTATGCCTTGTTCTACGTTTGTAAAGATTCATGTTAGCGCTGCGTTGGAGATATGTGTTTCGCAGTTAGACTACGAAACAACTATTTCTTTACGCAGGCCCATGGTCAAGTAGTGTCAAAACTGGACATTCTGCCAATAGGTTGAATGTCGAGATCGATGTGTAGTGTTAAATAACCCATGGGCGGGTCTCGTGCGTAGTCACCTCCTCGTGGTGAGACCTGGTAATTGGCATCGTTTTCCAAAAATTAATCAGTCGATTAATCTTTGGAAAACGTTACCAAGCCAAGAACTACGCAACAGTCCAGTTTGGATCAACAAAAGCCCCTAAGATCATTTTGGATGATCTACACTGGACTGCACTATTAATTTATAACATTTAAGCCATTAATTTACAATATTTACGTCATGAATTTACAACAATAAGTCACAAATTCATAACATTTAAGCTATTAATTTTTACATTTATACCATTAATTCCTAACACTCAAACTATTAATTTATAACACTTAAGCTATTAATTTATAACATTTAAGCAAATAATTAACAACGATTAAACTATTAATTTATAACAATTGAAACAATAATTGGCACATTTAAAACATTAATTTATAAGAATCAAACCATTCCTCGAGGAATCAGTAAGTCTCGCGCTAATAGCCCAATACATCGATAGATTTAACGAAGAAATACGTAACGGCGATTACAACCAATTAGATCATATTATTTGCTACATAATTAATAACTGTATCACGTACAGCGATGCAGGCGGTATTGAAGAAATAAAGCCATTTTATGTTACAACTATAACGAGTAAATTTAATCGTTTAACTTGTGAAGAATTAAAAAGCTACCTGACTTCTAAATAAGCATTAAATAAGAATCTTAAATATCGCAAACAGTGATGTAGGTGTTACTCAAGAAAAAAGAACGTTTTATTTTTTAATTAGCACGAGTAAATGAACGAATATCGATAATATAATATAACGCTTAATATGAATTTTATCTGTCTGATTATTTAATAGCTTAACTTATTTCACAGTAACGTCATCGACTGCACTTAGGCTCTTTTCCCTTTTTGTCCAAACTAATCGATAGTCGAAAACTAGTATCATGTAGGTGTGAATATAGTCTTAGTTTGTAGAAACTATTAAAATGATAAAAATGGATATCGTATTAAATCGTAAAAGATGCCAATTTACGATAAAAATTAAGAAATCGTTCAATTTGATTTTGTTACAATGGAAAAACCGTCTCCTGCTATGTCAAAAAATCGTTACCGTTTGATTAACAAACCGAGGCCTTGTTATGTTATATAAGGAACACGGAGGTCGCGCGCGAGCTCTTTTGTGCCTGAAATTCCGGAGAGTGAACATCGAAGAAGAACATAAATATAAGGTAAGTAAGAAAAAATATCAAACAACAACATTGTAACTAGTAATTTATAACGTCTAAACCATTAATTTACAACACATAAGCTATTAATTTATAACATTCAAGCCATTAATTTATAACATTTAAGGAATTAATTTATAACGTCTAAACTATTAATTTATAACATTTATGCTATTAATTTATAACATTTAAGCCATTAATTTCTAACTTTTGAACTGTTATTTTATACATTTAGCCATTAATTTATAACATTTAAACTATTAATTTATATCATCTAAGCCATTAAATTATAACATTCAAGCTATTAATTTATAACATTTAAACTGTTAATTTATAACATTTAAACCATTAATTTACAGCATTTAATGTGTTATTTTATACATTTAAGCCATTAATTTATAACATTTAAGCTATTAATTTATAACATTTAAGCCATTAATTACTAACTTTTGAACTGTTATTTTATACATTTTGCCAATAATTTATAACATTTAAACTATTAATTTATATCATCTAAGCCATTAAATTATAACATTTAAGCTATTAATTTACAACATCTAAGCCACTAATTTACAATATTTAAACTATTAATTTATATCATCTAAGCCATTAATTTATAATATTTAAGCCATTAATCTAAAACAATTCCTCCATTAATTCTTAACAACTATACCAATAATTTATAACCATATTCTCCCATTAATTCAAAGTAATTGTGCCCTTAATTTATAACAGTTGTACCATTAATCGGAAGCAACTCTACATTCATTGATTTAAATCAGTACCATCAATGTGAGTGAATTAATGATTTATATTGTATTATTTTATTAACGAAATCTTTCAGGTCCCTGGATTGCTATTTTATTTCTATATAGCATTATTTTTTAATTTTAAATACAGTACTTAATTTCTCATTTCACTATTTTGTATAAAAGCAGTGGTAACGCAGAGTGTAATTTTAAGATGTAATTTTCCATGTCTGCTAAAAACCAAGGAAACAACACCATATTCATGGAATCAAGGAAGCAAGTGTAGTTTAACCGAAGGCAACGACATCTTATCTGTAGCTGCACATGAGTCATAGGACATTTCAAAGAGTGTTGTTGTTTTGCCTCGGAGTACCAAAACCGTTAGATTACAAGTAATTTAAAAACAAATAAACTCCGGACAAAACAATGCCGCCGCTACAATGTCGCTTTATTATAAAATAATTTTACATCTCTGCTTCCAATGCGTAAAAATTCATATGTAAATGGGACCCGAGCGTAGTTACCTCCTCGTGGTGGGTCCCGGTAATTGGTATCGTTTTCCAAATAATAATACACCAAGTACTATTTCGAATATTAGTATTATTATTAATAGCTAAAAACTACTTGAATATAGTCTGGTCTTGATCACCCAAAATAGTTTTGGTGATCTAAACTGGACTAATACCCCCCGCGGGGTCAACGTGGGACATCGTGGGACATCGCAGGACACCGTGGGATGCGAGCGTATTAGCTTTAATTAATCATAAGATAGATACCTATGTTATGTACATTGTAAGCTCATTCTGTACAAAGATACTTATCTATCTTGGAACGACAAATAAAGATCTCGTCTCTCTTGATCCCCTCGCTTACCATACTGGAAAAATTGTTCCCACGATATATCGGTTCGCGATCACTCAGTTCTTTCAAACTGTCGCGTGGCGTACTCGCTCGCGTGTATTTCGGGTGCGTGCGGGTCAATGTGCTCTACACAACTCTTCGGATTCGTAAGTCGCCCAAGGACAGCTCTGTCTTGGTGACTGCTCAACGTTTGCATCGGATCACGGGAGTTGTCGAAGTGCCGGTGATGCTTGCTAATCTGTTGGGGATTCAGTCGTGGATCTGCAGTCCTGTCCGATTGGTACTTCGGTACTCGGTCAGGGACCAGCAACTTCACGTCCTCCGTAATCCTGTTCGGCCCCGCGGGAGTGGACCCCACTGTTCAGTTGAGGTATTGCCTTCGTAATCCTGTTCAGCGGTCCCTCCCCGTGAGTGGACCCCACTGTTCAGTTGGGGCCTCGTGCCTTGGTAATCCTGTTCAGCGGTCCCTCCCCGAGTTCCACTTGTTCAGTTGGAGTGTGTCAAGTTGCTGGCCTATGTGCTGGATCCACGGCTGAATTACTAGTGGATCACTGGCATCATCTGTCGGCGCCATCGACCGCGACTCGTGTAAGTTTCGAACGGCGAAACAGGAATCGAGTTACGGCCAATTCTTGGGCTTTCCGTTGAACCTCGGGGTTATCTCGTGTACGGGGGTACGTCGCGTAGGTTTGTTAGTTCTTTCGAGAGTTCGCGATCTCGTCCGTTTCGGGACAGTGTCAGTAGCTTCATCTTCTTCTTTTCGCTCCAAGTTAGATAAATGTGTCTTTGATACCGAATGTTGCCAGTAGGGATGCGAATTATTGTATATTTGTACTGATCGATGTATTCGTTTTGTGGGAGAGAGATGATGCGTTACGTATGCCTTGTTCTACGTTTGTAAAGGTTCATGTTAGCGCTGCGTTGGAGATATGTGTTTCGCAGTTAGACTACGAAACAACTATTTCTTTACGCAGGCCCATGGTCAAGTAGTGTCAAAACTGGTCATTCTGCCAATAGGTTGAATGTCGAGATCGATGTGTAGTGTTAAATAACCCATGGGCGGGTCTCGTGCGTAGTCACCTCCTCGTGGTGAGACCTGGTAATTGGCATCGTTTTCCAAAAATTAATCAGTCGATTAATCTTTGGAAAACGATACCAAGCCAAGAACTACGCAACAGTCCAGTTTGGATCAGAAAAAACCCACAAGATCATTTTGGATGATCTACACTGGACTGCACTATTAATTTATAACATTTAAGCCAATAATTTACAATATTTAGGTCATGAATTTACAACAGTAAGTCACAAATTCATAACATTTAAGCTATTAATTTTTACATTTATACCATTAATTCCTACCACTCAAACTATTAATTTATAACACTTAAGCTATTAATTTATAACATTTAAGCAAATGATTAACAACGATTAAACTATTAATTTATAACAATTGAAACACTAATTGGCACATTTAAAACATTAATTTATAAGAATCAAACCATTCCTCGAGGAATCAGTAAGTCTCGCGCTAATAGCCCAATACATCGATAGATTTAACGAAGAAATACGTAACCGCGATTACAACCAATTAGATCATATTATTTGCTACATAATTAATAACTGTATCACGTACAGCGATGCAGGCGGTATTGAAGAAATAAAGCCATTTTATGTTACAACTATAACGAGTAAATTTAATCGTTTAACTTGTGAAGAATTAAAAAGGTACCTGACTTCTAAATAAGCATTAAATAAGAATCTTAAATATCGCAAACAGTGATGTAGGTGTTACTCAAGAAAAAAGAACGTTTTATTTTTTAATTAGCACGAGTAAATGAACGAATATCGATAATATAATATAACGCTTAATATGAATTTTATCTGTCTGATTATTTAATAGCTTAACTTATTTCACAGTAACGTCATCGACTGCCCTTAGGCTCTTTTCCCTTTTTGTCCAAACTAATCGATAGTCGAAAACTAGTATCATGTAGGTGTGAATTTAGACTTAGTTTGTAGAAACTATTAAAATGATAAAAATGGATATCGTATTAAATCGTAAAAGATGCCAATTTACGATAAAAATTAAGAAATCGTTCAATTTGATTTTGTTACAATGGAAAAACCGTCTCCTGCTATGTCAAAAAATCGTTACCATTTGATTAACAAACCGACGCCTTGTTATGTTATATAAGGAACACGGAGGTCGCGCGCGAGCTCTTTTGTGCCTGAAATTCCGGAGAGTGAACATCGAAGAAGAACATAAATATCAGGTAAGTAAGAAAAAATATCAAACAACAACATTGTAACTAGTAATTTATAACGTCTAAACCATTAATTTACAACACTTAAGCTATTAATTTATAACATTCAAGCCATTAATTTATAACATTTAAGGAATTAATTTATAACGTCTAAACTATTAATTTATAACATTTATGCTATTAATTTATAACATTTAAGCCATTAATTTCTAACTTTTGAACTGTTATTATATACATTTAGCCATTAATTTATAACATTTAAACTATTAATTTATATCATCTAAGCCATTAAATTATAACATTCAAGCTATTAATTTATAACATTTAAACTGTTAATTTATAACATTTAAACCATTAATTTACAGCATTTAATGTGTTATTTTATACATTTAAGCCATTAATTTATAACATTTAAGCTATTAATTTATAACATTTAAGCCATTAATTTCTAACTTTTGAACTGTTATTTTATACATTTTGCCAATTATTTATAACATTTAAACTATTAATTTATATCATCTAAGCCATTAAATTATAACATTTAAGCTATTAATTTACAACATCTAAGCCACTAATTTACAATATTTAAACTATTAATTTATATCATCTAAGCCATTAATTTATAATATTTAAGCCATTAATCTAAAACAATTCCTCCATTAATTCTTAACAACTATACCAATAATTTATAACCATATTCTCCCATTAATTCAAAGTAATTGTGCTCTTAATTTATAACAGTTGTACCATTAATCGGAAGCAACTCTACATTCATTGATTTAAATCAGTACCATCAATGTGAGTGAATTAATGATTTATATTGTATTATTTTATTAACGAAACCTTTCAGGTCCCTGGATTGCTATTTTATTTCTATATAGCATTATTTTTTAATTTTAAATACAGTACTTAATTTCTCATTTCACTATTTTGTATAAAAGCAGTGGTAAAGCAGAGTGTAATTTTAAGATGTAATTTTCCATGTCTGCTAAAAACCAAGGAAACAACACCATATTCATGGAATCAAGGAAGCAAGTGTAGTTTAACCGAAGGCAACGACATCTTATCTGTAGCTGCACATGAGTCATAGGACATTTCAAATAGTGTTGTTGTTTTGCCTCGGAATACCAAAACCGTTAGATTACAAGTAATTTAAAAACAAATAAACTCCGGACAAAACAATGCCGCCGCTACAATGTCGCTTTATTATAAAATAATTTTACATCTCTGCTTCCAATGCGTAAAAACTCATATGTAAATGGGACCCGAGCGTAGTTACCTCCTCGTGGTGGGTCCCGGTAATTGGTATCGTTTTCCAAATAATAATACACCAAGTACTATTTCGAATATTAGTATTATTATTCGAAAACGATATCAAGCTAAAAACTACTTGAATATAGTCTGGTCTTGATCACCCAAAATAGTTTTGGTGATCTAAACTGGACTAATACCCCCCGCGGGGGCAACGTGGGACATCGTGGGACATCGCAGGACACCGTGGGATGCGAGCGTATTAGCTTTAATTAATCATAAGATAGATACCTATGTTATGTACATTGTAAGCTCATTCTGTACAAAGATACTTATCTATCTTGGAACGACAAATAAAGATCTCGTCTCTCTTGATCCCCTCGCTTACCATACTGGAAAAATTGTTCCCACGATATATCGGTTCGCGATCACTCAGTTCTTTCAAACTGTCGCGTGGCGTACTCGTTCGCGTGTATTTCGGGTGCGTGCGGGTCAATGTGCTCTAGACAACTCTTCGGATTCCTAAGTCGCCCAAGGACAGCTCTGTCTTGGTGACTGCTCAACGTTTGCATCGGATCACGGGAGTTGTCGTCGTGCCGGTGATGCTTGCTAATCTGTTGGGGATTCAGTCGTGGATCTGCAGTCCTGTCCGATTGGTACTTCGGTACTCGGTCAGGGACCAGCAATTTCACGTCCTCCGTAATCCTGTTCGGCCCCGCGGGAGTGGACCCCACTGTTCAGTTGAGGTATTGCCTTCGTAATCCTGTTCAGCGGTCGCTCCCTGTGAGTGGACCCCACTGTTCAGTTGGGGCCTCTTGCCTTCGTAATCCTGTTCAGCGGTCCCTCCCCGGGTTCCACTTGTTCAGTTGGAGTGTGTCAAGTTGCTGGCCTATGTGCTGGATCCACGGCTGAATTACTAGTGGATCACTGGCATCATCTGTCGGCGCCATCGACCGCGACTCTTGTAAGTTTCGAACGGCGAAACAGGAATCGAGTTACGGCCAATTCTTGGGCTTTCCGTTGAACCTCGGGGTTATCTCGTGTACGGGGGTACGTCGCGTAGGTTTGTTAGTTCTTTCGAGAGATCGCGATCTCGTCCGTTTCGGGACAGTGTCAGTAGCTTCATCTTCTTCTTTTCGCTCCAAGTTAGATAAATGTGTCTTTGATACCGAATGTTGCCAGTAGGGATGCGAATTATTGTTTATTTGTACTGATCGATGTAATCGTTGTGTGGGAGATAGATGATGCGTTACGTATGTCTTGTTCTACGTTTGTAAAGATTCATGTTAGCGCTGCGTTGGAGATATGTGTTTCGCAGTTAGACTACGAAACAACTATTTCTTTACGCAGGCCCATGGTGAAGTAGTGTCAAAACTGGACATTCTGCCAATAGGTTGAATGTCGAGATCGATGTGTAGTGTTAAATAACCCATGGGCGGGTCTCGTGCGTAGTCACCTCCTCGTGGTGAGACCTGGTAATTGGCATCGTTTTCCAAAAATTAATCAGTCGATTAATCTTTGGAAAACGATACCAAGCCAAGAACTACGCAACAGTCCAGTTTGGATCAGCAAAAGCCCCTAAGATCATTTTGGATGAAATACACTGGGTGCACTATTAATTTATAACATTTAAGCCATTAATTTACAACATTTACGTCATGAATTTACAACAATACGTGACAAATTCATAACATTTAAGCTATTAATTTTTACATTTATACCATTAATTCCTAACATTCAAACTATTAATTCATAACACTTAAGCTATTAATTTATAACATTTAAGCAAATAATTAACAACGATTAAACTACTAATTTATAACAATTGAAACATTAATTGGCACATTTAAAACATTAATTTATAAGAATCAAACCATTCCTCGAGGAATCAGTAAGTCTCGCGCTAATAGCCCGATACATCGATAGATTTAACGAAGAAATACGTAACCGCGATTACAGCCAATTAGATCATATTATTTGCTACATAATTAATAACTGTATCACGTACAGCGATGCAGGCGGTATTGAAGAAATAAAGCCATTTTATGTTACAACTATAACGAGTAAATTTAATCGTTTAACTTGTGAAGAATTAAAAAGGTACCTGACTTCTAAATAAGCATTAAATAAGAATCTTAAATATCGCAAACAGTGGTGTAGGTGTTACTCAAGAAAAAAGAACGTTTTATTTTTTAATTAGCACGAGGAAATGAACGAATATCGATAATATAATATAACGCTTAATATGAATTTTATCTGTCTGATTATTTAATAGCTTTACTTATTTCACAGTAACGTCATCGACTGCACTTAGGCTCTTTTCCCTTTTTGTCCAAACTAATCGATAGTCGAAAACTAGTATCATGTAGGTGTGAATATAGTCTTAGTTTGTAGAAACTATTAAAATGATAAAAATGGATATCGTATTAAATCGTAAAAGATGCCAATTTACGATAAAAATTAAGAAATCGTTCAATTTGATTTTGTTACAATGGAAAAACCGTCTCCTGCTATGTCAAAAAATCGTTACCGTTTGATTAACAAACCGACGCCTTGTTATGTTATATAAGGAACACGGAGGTCGCGCGCGAGCTCTTTTGTGCCTGAAATTCCGGAGAGTGAAAATCGAAGAAGAACATAAATATCAGGTAAGTAAGAAAAAATATCAAACAACAACATTGTAACTAGTAATTTATAACGTCTAAACCATTAATTTACAACACTTAAGCTATTAATTTATAACATTCAAGCCATTAATTTATAACATTTAAGGAATTAATTTATAACGTCTAAACTATTAATTTATAACATTTATGCTATTAATTTATAACATTTAAGCCATTAATTTCTAACTTTTGAACTGTTATTTTATACATTTAGCCATTAATTTATAACATTTAAACTATTAATTTATATCATCTAAGCCATTAAATTATAACATTCAAGCTATTAATTTATAACATTTAAACTGTTAATTTATAACATTTAAGCCATTAATTTCTAACTTTTGAACTGTTATTTTATACATTTAGCCATTAATTTATAACATTTAAACTATTAATTTATATCATCTAAGCCATTAAATTATAACATTCAAGCTATTAATTTATAACATTCAAGCCATTAATTTATAACATTTAAGGAATTAATTTATAACGTCTAAACTATTAATTTATAACATTTATGCTATTAATTTATAACATTTAAGCAATTAATTTATAACATTTAAACTATTAATTTCTAACATTTAAGCCATTAATTTCTAACATTTAAGCAATTAATTGACAACATCTGAGCCACTAATTTACAACATTTAAACTGTTGTTTTATACATTTAAGCTATTATTTTATAACATTTAAGCTATTAATTAACAACATTGTTAAGGAAATCACGAGGATTTGGAAATACAAATAACTGACTTTATTTCACACACAACAGCTATACATCTATATTCCACTCTGAAGAACGTTTTGCACGCACGCTTGTCGCCAACCGACTCTTCCAGATGCTTCTTAACGACGACTGTTTTGTCTCAACTAAGACCTGGACGCCCTCTGACCCTTACACACACACTCTCATGTACAGTGTAAATGTATCACTTCCCTAACACGCCTCCTTACATTTATACTGTACACTTAATTTTATTTACATACTTGTCGAATTAACAAAATATTTAACACTTATCGCTTTATTTACATTTCTCTTATTTTACATTCATCCATGACCTAAACCTTTCCAATTTCTCTCTACACAGTGCCTTCGTAAAAAATATCCGCAGTGTTTTCGTCTGTACTTACTTTAATTATATTTATCCTGTTTTCCTTTAAGCACTCGTGAATGTAGTGGTAATGAACTTCAATGTGTTTAGTGTTTTTTGTAAAATTTCCGTACTTTGCTACACTTATCGCTCCAGAGTTATCCTCATAAATTTTTACAGGGTTATCGTCTAGATTTACATCGAAGATTTTCATTAATTCTCTGATAGCCATTACTTCGCTCACCGCTTCCGATAGAGCTACATACTCTGCATACGTTGAGGCTTTTGTCACACACCTTTGTTTTTTAGACTTCCATCCAATTACATTTCCATACAATCTAATTACATACCCAGAAGTCGATTTCCTATCTATATGATCTCCTGCCCAATCGGCGTCCACATAACAGTCTATCGTTTCGCCCTTTTCATTGCTTTTATAATGTAGCCTTAAATCTCTTGTCCGGTGCAAATATTTCAGTATTCGCAAAGCATATTTAAAATGTGTCTCGCTACAACAATCTTGATATCTACTCAGATAATTCGCACTATAACTTTCCAAGATATTCTTTCACTTCGCCTAGATCTTTTCATTTTAAATTTATCTGTTAATAACCCTTTTTTTTTATTTTACTACAGATTAACAAATCGTTTACATATATTAGCAAATAAACAACATTTTCTCCCTCTCCATGAATATATAAGCACAATTCTACATTATTCTTCTTAAAACCTAATCTCGTCACATACCTATCAAAACACTCATACCAATCTCTCGGACTTTCTTTTAACCCATAAATCGCTCTCGATAATTTACAAACTCTATTCATTCATTCTACATATCATATTCTTTGCAACATCGCTCTCTTTTCTCTTTTATTTACAATGTCCTATTTTTTGTTTATCTCTTTCTTTTCCTCGCTTTGTTCTACTTTTGTTACATTTTTCGCCCTTGTTCCTCGCAGATACTTCACCTTCTCTGCTTCTATCTTCGTCATTATCCTTCTCCAATTTTCTATTCTTTTTCCTCTTCTTATAATTTTCTTCATTCTTACCATCTTCACTATTTTCACAACAAATCGCCTCCTCAAATGTACAAGGGATATCTACTTTACAATACTTTGTGTGAATCACACTGCTGTTTTCCTTTTCTGATCTTTCTTGTTCCTCTTCGCGTTCTGATGGCTTAAGTGGTTTTGGAAGCTTTTTCACAATATATGCTGGTGGCTCGTAATCATCATCTCCATCTGAATATTGTTCTTCTTCTTCATCTTCGTCAGAAACCAAATCAAGTTTGGTTTTATTGTCTGGTGGTAATCCATCTGGTACCATTTTTTCACCTACTTTAATATGTTGTTTTATATGTGTGACATAATCTGCCCTATCTCTCTCACGTTCCCTATCTCTTTCTCTTTCCCTTTCCCTGTCACGGTCCCTATCTCTTTCACGTTTCCTATCTCTTTCTCTTTCTTTTTTACTCATATCACTACATTTGGCACTGTTTACTAAGTGTTCCTTCCCTTTCAATATACTTTTCATTCTATATGTCCCATTCTCTTTGAACGCTACAGCCGTAAGTCTATTGTTTACATCTATTATTTTCGCAATATTTCCTTTTGTAATAACCATATTCTTATTATCTGTTAGTTTACCTAAACTGATCAAATTTGCGGACATTTCTTTCACATAAAAAACTTTTCTCATATTTATTTTTGTTCGCTTTCCAAATGCTTCAAAATAACTTATAACATTCCCAACTTTTGTCGCTTTTATCGGTCTATTATCGCCTAAATATATATTTACCGGTTCTTTTAGGTCAATAGATTTATCAAAATAATTTTCATTATTAATTATATGATCGGTACAACCGCTATCTAATAGCCACATTATTTCCTTCTCACTTATCTCATTCGTCTCGCTGTTGTGTGCTGCGTGCGCCGTTGCTATCCATGTGCCTGCTCCTGAGTCGCCATGCTCGCTCGTGCCGGTTGTTGATTGACGATGGAAGTTTCCACGTCCCCTGCTCGTATTGCCTTTGTTTCCTTGTCCTCTGCTGCGACCACGTGTTGGCCCATGCCAATAGCCGTTACTGCTTCCCGCTTGGACGCCATTTTGACACTCTCTCGCAAAGTGTCCTAATCTTCCACATCTGAAGCATCCTTCCTTTTTTGCAGAAAAGGCGTTGGTTTGCATTTCTCCTCGATTGGATTTATTTTTCTTCTCTGCTATTTCTATTTTATTTTTCACATACGCTACCGTTTGATCCTCTTCTTTCAATGCATCTATTATGTCCGCTATGTAGCTGTATCCTTCGGGTAACGTATTCAGCATGTAATTTAGTTTTTCCCTCTCACTCACTTGTGCGCCCGCACTTTTTAATTCATTTGTTAATTTTTCGAAATCTCTGAAAAACGATGCTGAATCACCGTAGTTATCCAGTCTTATCTTTTCCAATCTCCTTCTGCACACGATCTGTAGTGCCGTCGACTCTTTCAAGTACATTTCATCGAACTTTTTTACTATTTCATACGCCGTTTTTTCTTCCCTAACATACTCCAATTATCTATTTGTTATGGCGCTATAAATTATATTTGTCGCTTTCAGGTCCTTTTTGTCCCAGTCTTCATTGTCTCTTTCGTTCTTCATTCTTGTTATAACAATATCACATTCCTTATACTTCAAAAACATTGTGATTCTTTGCTTCCACATTCCATAATCCTCACCATCGAATATAGGTATCATGATTTCCGATCTCTCCATTTTAATTGATTCCTTATATCTTACTCAAGCGTTCCCACGTGCTCGAAGTATATCTTTTCTCTTCTTTCTTTGAACGTTTCTTCCCTTATTGAAACTCACTCGAACTAACTCGCAAGATTGAAAAGACACGCACTAAATAACTTGCAAAACTATAAACCACGCTCTGCTACCATGTTAAGGAAATCAGAGGATTTGGAAATACAAATAACTGACTTTATTTCACACACAACAGCTATACATCTATATTCCACTCTGAAGAACGTCTTGCACGCACGCTTGTCGCCAACCGACTCTTCCAGATGCTTCTTAACGACGACTGTTTTGTCTCAACTAAGACCTTTTTTTTTTTTTTTTTTTTTTTACGTGGAGAAATCCTCATGGACACCCGCGGCTGTCAAACAGCGGCGGGTAGTGTCGGACTCTTACCGACTAAAACTCCACGGTGGCCTGTCCTGACGTTTGGTCGAGGGACACCCGGGCTCTCTTGCGAAGTACTACCGGGGTGCCCCCTGTCGTCTATCTCCCTGTGTAGATCTTGAAGGGAGGCGTCCTGTTCTTGCTTGGACCGTTAGGGGGGGACCACGCCCCCTAACGCCTCGATCCTATTCTCACGCTCCTAAGGCGGCGGCTGCGCCGCGCCTTCGTGGCGTCTGATGTTCCTCTGTTGCTGCGACGTCCTCGAGGGATGGCGCGATCTTTCCCGATCTCTTTCCGCCCGCTCCTTCGCGAGCATCACTTGCTCGCAGTATGTGCGGACGGCGACGAACTCCTGGCGCCCTCTGAGCATCGCCTCGACGACCGCTTCGGGGGCTAATCTCTCGCCGATGTCGAGCCGTAGGACGCGTCGCGGTTCTGCCCACGCCGGGCAGTGCTCCAGCGTGTGTTGCGCCGTGTCCTCCTCTTCCTCGCAGTGGTGACAGATGGACGTCACCTCCCGCCGAATCCTGAGCAGGTACTCGCCGAATACTCCGTGGCCGGTGAGCACCTGCGTCGTCCTGAAGGTTAGCGGGACCCCGCCGTGTTCTCTCCAGGCGTCCCAGTTCGGAAGCACGGCGTGAACGGCGCGATGTGGCCGCACGGCGTCCTCCTCCACCAGCTGAGAGCGCCATCGCTCCCAGATCTCCGACTTCGTCTCCTCCCGAATGTTTCGGACCGTCTGGCTGTTGGACGGTGGCGTCGTCGTCGTCGAGCGCCCGTCCGAGCTCGGACCTCTCAGGTGTTCGTACACCCTTCGGAGCGCGAGGGCCTGCAGCTCGAACGGCGGGGACGCCGCCAGCACGGTCGCCGACGCGTAGGACACCGTCCTGTATCCTCTGGCGATGCGGATGGCGATCGTCCGCTGCAGTCTTCTCACCAGGACCAGGCTGCGACGACTCGCCGCCAGATCTTCGGCCCAGACGGGAGCCCCGTAGAGGACTCGGGACCGGACCACTCCCTCGTAGAGTCGGCGGACTCCCAGTCCTGCTCCGCCGATGTTCGGTAGAAGGCCGCACAAGGCGTTGGCCGCGGCCATCACCCTGGGGACCAGGAGCTCGAAGTGTGGTCCGAACGTCCATCCGCTGTCGATGGTGAGACCCAGGTATCTCATCTGGCGTTTCACCGGCACCTCTTCTCCGTCGATGGTCACGGAGAGGTCGGGAGGAGGGGTTCCTCTGCGGCGTTGGTCGAAGAACCAAAGGGCCTCGGATTTGGCCGGCGACACTCTCAGCCCGAGCATACGAATGGCGCGTACCGCGCATGCCACGGCGTTCTCCGCGTTATTTACCGCCTCGTTCCACCATCGTCCCCCGGCCAGAACCAACGTGTCGTCGGCGTAGCAGACCAGGCCCGCGCCCGGGGGCACGGGGCATCGGAGGACCGAGTCGTAGGCCGTGATCCACAGTATGGGTCCCAGGACCGAGCCCTGTGGCACGCCGCGCTCGACGCGTCTTCTCTCTTCCCCGTCTTTTCCGCTGTACAGAATCCACCGGTCTCTCAAGTACGCCCGGATCACCCCGACGAGATACGCCGGAACCTCGAAGTATCGGAGGGCTTCCACTATCCTGGCCCAGGGGATGGAGTTGAAGGCGTTCGTGACGTCTAGCGATACCGCCAATCCCACCCCTTCGCGAGTGACCGTGTCCTCGGCCATGGATCGGACTCGCCTCACTGCGTCCACCGTCGAGCGGCCTCGGCGAAATCCGTACTGGCTTTCGTGCCATCCGGGCCTCCTCTCCGTCATATGAGCCTCCAGACGGGCGGCGAAGATTCGCTCGAACAGCTTCCCCACCTCGTCGAGCAGGCATATAGGCCTGTACGCGGACGGCGAGTCCGGCGGACGATCCTCTTTCCGCAGCAGGACCAATCTCGCCGTCCGCCACGTCCGGGGGTAGACACCCTCCCTCAGGCATCTTGTGTACAGGTGTCGCAGGCGGGGAGCCATGGTGTCGATCGTCTCCGCCCACACTCGGCCTGGGATTCCGTCCGGACCCGGTGCCACGTCGCGGGATGCCATCCTTCTCGTGGCTTCGAAGAGCTCCTCTTCGGTGACTCCGAGCTCTTCGCTCCACTCCGTCGTCGTCACCGCCTCCTCGTCGTCGTCGTCGCCGAAGTAGGAGGATGGCGCTGATTGCCCCGCGTCCCTGTCTTCCGGTGGGAACAGAGTCCCGATGACCTTGTTCAGCAGCACCGGGTCCATGTTCGCGGTCAGCGGGGCGCCGTAGGTCGCAACTTCTTAGTCGCTATCTTGTAGGGCCGCCCCCACGGATCGGATTCGACCGCCTCGACCAGCTCTGCCCAGCACCGAGCTTTCGCGATCTTGATCTCCCGTTGAAGAGTGCGTCTCGACTCTCTGTACGCCTCGTAGCAGCTGGAGATCTCCTCTTCGTCGCGCGTCAGCCTGCGACGGCGGGCCCTCAGGAATCTTCTGCGGGCTCGGACGCAGCTCGCTCGCAGCTCCGCGATCTCCGGTGTCCACCAGTACACGCAGCGATCGCGTCTACCGCCCGGGACGGAGTGCGGCATCGAGGCGTCGCACGCCGCGCTCATGTGTCGGCGAAGTTCTTCCGCCTCCTCGTCGACGCTTTCCAACGATGCTGCTGCTGCTGCTGTTGTCGTTGTTGTTCGTCGGGCGTCCCAACTCCAGGCGGAGACGGTGGCCGCCGCCCGCAGCAGGTCCTTGTCCCTCTCCTTGAGCCGCCATCTCGGTGGTGGGCGGGATAGATTCTCCCCTCGTCGTCGTTGTTGTTGATGACGGGCGTCGTCGTCGTTGTCGGCCTGTGTAGTCTCGGGGGCCACCTCCATCAGTATGTAGAGGTGGTCGGATAGTGTTTCCATCCCCTCGGCCACTCTCCAGTCGTGGATCCGCCTGAACAGCTCCGGGGTAGTCCACGTGACGTCGACCACGGAGGACCCTCTCCATGCCACGCAGGTGCTCGCCGAGCCTCTGTTTGCCAGCACGAGCCCGAGACCCGCGGCCCAATCGGTGAGCATCCTTCCCCGAGAGTTGGTACTGGGGTTTCCCCATTGCGTGGAATGGGCGTTAAAGTCCCCGAGGACGAGCACCTGGCGGGGAAGGCATCCCCTGACGCACTCGCCGACCCCGTCCAGGAAGTCCCCGTACGCATCCAGGCCGATGTTGGGAGAGACGTAGACGGCCACCACCGCTACTCCGGCCCATTCGACCGCGACGAAGCCGCGGCCACGATCGAGCGGAACGCCGGGGGCACTCGAGGCTGACGTCCAGGTTATCGCGGTGGATCCGTCCAGGTCCACGATCCAGTTGGGAGCGTCGGGAACGCGGTACGGCTCGGCCACCGCCGCGAGGGCGACCTCGTTCTCCCGGATGGTCTGCGAGAGCAGATCTTGCGCTCTTCTCGACCTGCCGAGGTTGCATTGCAGGAGGCGCTCGAATTACGCGGTCACCTCCATGGCCTCCTCCCGACCATCCGCCGCTGCTGCTTTGGCGGCGCTTCCTGGACTCTTTTCCGCCGCTGGCCCGCGGATTGGTCTCCTCCTCTTGGTCTTCGGGGGCGCGCAGGCCGCCCCGCCCATCCTGTGGTTGGCGGGTGCCCCGAGCGACTCGCACAGAGGGCACTTGGGAGCAGAGGCCGGACAGCCTCTGGCTCGATGTCCGGTACCGCCGCACCTGTAGCACAGATGCCCGCGATCCACACCGGACACGCATGTTGCGCGCACGTCCCCCAGCTCCAGGCACTTGAAGCACTGGAGGGGCCGCTTCGGGATCGCTCTGATCCTCGCTGTCGACCAACCCAGGGCTATTTTCCCTGGCTGGGCTAGTTTGCGGGCTCCTGCCACCGGGCATTTGATCCACGCGGACCCGAGGCCGCCCCTGGTGGCGCCGATCTCTCCGACGTGCATCTCGGCGCAGCCGCATCCTGCAGCCGAGGCCAAAGCTTGCCGCAGTTCGTCCTTTTTGACCGAGATGTCGATCCCGGTCACCCGAAGCTCGGCCATCCTGGTTGGTGTGGCGACTCTCACCGCCGTCGGATCCAGCGCCTCGGCCAGACGCGTCGCCAGCAGCGACGCCTTTCCCCTGTCCCTGTCCCCAGGGACAATGATGATTATGGCGCCCGTCATTGCCTTCCTCATGTCGACGGACTCCACGCCCACCTCCGAGAGCGGGACCTTCGCTCTGGCTGCCTCGAGCACGTCGGCGTACGACATCCTGGCTCCCTCGTTCAACGTCAGAGTCACCGCGGATGTTCGCGGTGCTCGAGGGAGCGTGACCGACTTGGGTGCCTGCGGCGGTCCTCTTTTCGCTGCGGCGGCGCTCGGTTTCGGCGCGCCTGTCGTCCTTGACTGCGGTAGCTGCTGGCGTCCGCTCGTCGCCGGCGGAGCCACGGTCGCCCCGTTTCTCGCCGTCTCGACTCCAGCGGCGGCGGCGGCGGCGGCGGCTGTCTTCTTCCGCTTCTTCCGTTGCCTTTTCCCCCTCGACTCCACCACTGTCCACGACTCGCCACCCTCCTGCTCCCTCGGGAGCGACGCAGTTTGGGAGGCACGGAGAGTAGCGGAGCGGTCCGCGCTTCGACGTGCGTCGGGGGTCCGTGGTCGTCGATTCCCGAGCAGCTCCTCGATGGTCTTGGCGATGGAGGGTCTGAGCTCCCGGACCTCCCTCTCCAGGGCATCTAGGCGTGCCCTGTCACTGTTGTCTTCCCGCGGAGGACGGCCATACTCGCACAGTGGGCCGGTGCATCGCGGACAATCCTGAACGCGAGCAGTCAATATCGCCAGCTCTTGGCGAAGGGCTGCGTTCTCTTGTTCCACCGCGGACAGCCTCCTGTCTACGACGTCGCTGTCGCGCGCCTGTCCGGTCCTTCTCCTGCAGGACTCGTGCTTCCAAGCGGCGGTGAGATAGCTCGCCGCGTCTTTCAGCGTCTTTATACACGTCCCCTTCAGGTTGGACGATATCGTCGCAACCCTCATAATTTCGGAGATGCGCATCGTCACCTCCGCGCTGACTTCCGCGGGCGAGCTCGTCCTTACCAGGATGTCCAGTTCTTCGGGCACGTCCGGGGTTGTAATGGCGACCCTCCTCTTCTTACCCCTGGACGTCGCAGAGGCCAGCGATGAACGCAACGAGATCGAGGCGACGGACTCCTCGTCGTCGGACCTTACTCGCGTCCGCGGCCCTACTGCCACCGATGACGTGGCATAGTCAACCAGGGGCGGAGCGAGAAAAGCGCACTCCGACCTGTCCGTGCTTCTGAGCGAGCTCCTAGTGCTCCTCCTCCTTGGAGATTCCTCCGTAATCTCCATCCCATTGTCCTCGCCAGACGCAGAAACACGTCCGGGGGCCTGGCGGTCCACCCTCGAACGGCCGTGGTCGTGAGATGACGACGCAGCGGGGCCCACTTGACTACCCACGACTGCGCCGGTACTGGGGTCTCCCTCCCCTGCACCGTAAACGTTTTTAACTTGTTTCGTGTCTGCCATATTTTTAAATTGGTTGGTTGCCGGGTCGTCAACTAATCTCCATCCTGGTGCCACTCACTCTTTCGCACCCTACCCCGGTCAAGGCCGGTGCAGGGTGACGGGGAGCCCCACGAGAAGGTGAGGTTAGTGGTCTTGGCAGATATGGGCCCACCGACTTCTCCGAAATTCTCCGCAACGGATCAGCGAACCGACGGGTACCAAAGGCACCGACCAGCCGCCACCCGACTATAGGAGAACATCAGATCCATCGGGGTTTCCCAGGGCGTGGTCCTACGACCTGAGAACCCATACCCGCCTCGAGCTCCCCGTCTCAACTAAGACCTGGACGCCCTCTGACCCTTACACACACACTCTCATGTACAGTGTAAATGTATCACTTCCCTAACAAACATCTAAGCCATTAATTTACAACATTTAAAGTGTTATTTTATACATTTAAGCTATTAATTTATAACATTTAAGCTATTAATTTATAACATTTAAGCCATTAATTTCTAACTTTTGAACTGTTATTTTATACATTTAGCCATTAATTTATAACATTTAAACTATTAATTTATATCATCTAAGCCATTAATTTATAATATTTAAGCCATTAATCTAAAACAATTCCTTCATTAATTCTTAACAACTATACCAATAATTTATAACCATATTCTCCCATTAATTCAAAGTAATTGTGCTCTTAATTTATAACAGTTGTACCATTAATCGGAAGCAACTCTACATTCATTGATTTAAATCAGTACCATCAATGTGAGTGAATTAATGATTTATATTGTATTATTTTATTAACGAAATCTTTCAGGTCCCTGGATTGCTATTTTATTTCTATATAGCATTATTTTTTAATTTTAAATACAGTACTTAATTTCTCATTTCACTATTTTGTATAAAAGCAGTGGTAACGCAGAGTGTAATTTTAAGATGTAATTTTCCATGTCTGCTAAAAACCAAGGAAACAACACCATATTCATGGAATCAAGGAAGCAAGTGTAGTTTAACCGAAGGCAACGACATCTTATCTGTAGCTGCACATGAGTCACAGGACATTTCAAGTAGTGTTGTTGTTTTGCCTCGGAGTACCAAAACCGTTAGATTACAAGTAATTTAAAAACAAATAAACTCCGGACAAAACAATGCCGCCGCTACAATGTCGCTTTATTATAAAATAATTTTACATCTCTGCTTCCAATGCGTAAAAACTCATATGTAAATGGGACCCGAGCGTAGTTACCTCCTCGTGGTGGGTCCCGGTAATTGGTATCGTTTTCCAAATAATAATACACCAAGTACTATTTCGAATATTAGTATTATTATTCGAAAACGATATCAAGCTAAAAACTACTTGAATATAGTCTGGTCTTGATCACCCAAAATAGTTTTGGTGATCTAAACTGGACTAATACCCCCCCGCGGGTGCAACGTGGGACATCGTGGGACATCGCAGGACACCGTGGGATGCGAGCGTATTAGCTTTAATTAATCATAAGAAAGATACCTATGTTATGTACATTGTAAGCTCATTCTGTACAAAGATACTTATCTATCTTGGAACGACAAATAAAGATCTCGTCTCTCTTGATCCCCTCGCTTACCATACTGGAAAAATTGTTCCCACGATATATCGGTTCGCGATCACTCAGTTCTTTCAAACTGTCGCGTGGCATACTCGCTCGCGTGTATTTCGGGTGCGTGCGGGTCAATGTGCTCTAGACAACTCTTCGGATTCGTAAGTCGCCCAAGGACAGCTCTGTCTTGGTGACTGCTCAACGTTTGCATCGGATCACGGGAGTTGTCGTCGTGCCGGTGATGCTTGCTAATCTGTTGGGGATTCAGTCGTGGATCTGCAGTCCTGTCCGATTGGTACTTCGGTACTCGGTCAGGGACCAGCAATTTCACGTCCTCCGTAATCCTGTTCGGCCCCGCGGGAGTGGACCCCACTGTTCAGTTGAGGTATTGCCTTCGTAATCCTGTTCAGCGGTTCCTCCCCGTGAGTGGACCCCACTGTTCAGTTGGGGCCTCGTGCCTTGGTAATCCTGTTCAGCGGTCCCTCCCTGTGAGTGGACCCCACTGTTCAGTTGGGGCCTCTTGCCTTCGTAATCCTGTTCAGCGGTCCCTCCCCGGGTTCCACTTGTTCAGTTGGAGTGTGTCAAGTTGCTGGCCTATGTGCTGGATCCACGGCTGAATTACTAGTGGATCACTGGCATCATCTGTCGGCGCCATCGACCGCGACTCGTGTAAGTTTCGAACGGCGAAACAGGAATCGAGTTACGGCCAATTCTTGGGCTTTCCGTTGAACCTCGGGGTTATCTCGTGTACGGGGGTACGTCGCGTAGGTTTGATAGTTCTTTCGAGAGATCGCGATCTCGTCCGTTTCGGGACAGTGTCAGTAGCTTCATCTTCTTCTTTTCGTTCCAAGTTAGATAAATGTGTCTTTGATACCGAATGTTGCCAGTAGGGATGCGAATTATTGTATATTTGTACTGATCGATGTAATCGTTGTGTGGGAGATAGATGATGCGTTACGTATGCCTTGTTCTACGTTTGTAAAGATTCATGTTCGCGCTGCGTTGGAGATATGTGTTTCGCAGTTAGACTACGAAACAACTATTTCTTTACGCAGGCCCATGGTCAAGTAGTGTCAAAACTGGACATTCTGCCAATAGGTTGAATGTCGAGATCGATGTGTAGTGTTAAATAACCCATGGGCGGGTCTCGTGCGTAGTCACCTCCTCGTGGTGAGACCTGGTAATTGGCATCGTTTTCCAAAAATTAATCAGTCGATTAATCTTTGGAAAACGATACCAAGCCAAGAACTACGCAACAGTCCAGTTTGGATCAACAAAAGCCCCTAAGATCATTTTGGATGATCTACACTGGACTGCACTATTAATTTATAACATTTAAGCCATTAATTTACAATATTTACGTCATGAATTTACAACAATAAGTCACAAATTCATAACATTTAAGCTATTAATTTTTACATTTATACCATTAATTCCTAACACTCAAACTATTAATTTATAACACTTAAGCTATTAATTTATAACATTTAAGCAAATAATTAACAACGATTAAACTATTAATTTATAACAATTGAAACAATAATTGGCACATTTAAAACATTAATTTATAAGAATCAAACCATTCCTCGAGGAATCAGTAAGTCTCGCGCTAATGGCCCAATACATCGATAGATTTAACGAAGAAATACGTAACCGCGATTACAACCAATTAGATCATATTATTTGCTACATAATTAATAACTGTATCACGTACAGCGATGCAGGCGGTATTGAAGAAATAAAGCCATTTTATGTTACAACTATAACGAGTAAATTTAATCGTTTAACTTGTGAAGAATTAAAAAGGTACCTGATTTCTAAATAAGCATTAAATAAGAATCTTAAATATCGCAAACAGTGATGTAGGTGTTACTCAAGAAAAAAGAACGTTTTATTTTTTAATTAGCACGAGTAAATGAACGAATATCGATAATATAATATAACGCTTAATATGAATTTTATCTGTCTGATTATTTAATAGCTTAACTTATTTCACAGTAACGTCATCGACTGCACTTAGGCTCTTTTCCCTTTTTGTCCAAACTAATCGATAGTCGAAAACTAGTATCATGTAGGTGTGAATATAGTCTTAGTTTGTAGAAACTATTAAAATGATAAAAATGGATATCGTATTAAATCGTAAAAGATGCCAATTTACGTTAAAAATTAAGAAATCGTTCAATTTGATTTTGTTACAATGGAAAAACCGTCTCCTGCTATGTCAAAAAATCGTTACCGTTTGATTAACAAACCGACGCCTTGTTATGTTATATATGGAACACGGAGGTCGCGCGCGAGCTCTTTTGTGCCTGAAATTCCGGAGAGTGAACATCGAAGAAGAACATAAATATCAGGTAAGTAAGAAAAAATATCAAACAACAACATTGTAACTAGTAATTGATAACGTCTAAACCATTAATTTACAACACTTAAGCTATTAATTTATATCATTCAAGCCATTAATTTATAATATTTAAGGATTTAATTTATAACGTCTAAACTATTAATTTATAACATTTATGCTATTAATTTATAACATTTAAGCCATTAATTTCTAACTTTTGAACTGTTATTTTATACATTTAGCCATTAATTTATAACATTTAAACTATTAATTTATATCATCTAAGCCATTAAATTATAACATTCAAGCTATTAATTTATAACATTTAAACTGTTAATTTATAACATTTAAACCATTAATTTACAGCATTTAATGTGTTATTTTATACATTTAAGCCATTAATTTATAACATTTAAGCTATTAATTTATAACATTTAAGCCATTAATTTCTAACTTTTGAACTGTTATTTTATACATTTTGCCAATAATTTATAACATTAAAACTATTAATTTATATCATCTATGCCATTAAATTATAACATTTAAGCTATTAATTTACAACATCTAAGCCACTAATTTACAATATTTAAACTATTAATTTATATCATCTAAGCCATTAATTTATAATATTTAAGCCATTAATCTAAAACAATTCCTCCATTAATTCTTAACAACTATACCAATAATTTATAACCATATTCTCCCATTAATTCAAAGTAATTGTGCTCTTAATTTATAACAGTTGTACCATTAATCGGAAGCAACTCTACATTCATTGATTTAAATCAGTACCATCAATGTGAGTGAATTAATGATTTATATTGTATTATTTTATTAACGAAATCTTTCAGGTCCCTGGATTGCTATTTTATTTCTATATAGCATTATTTTTTAATTTTAAATACAGTACTTAATTTCTCATTTCACTATTTTGTATAAAAGCAGTGGTACCGCAGAGTGTAATTTTAAGATGTAATTTTCCATGTCTGCTAAAAACCAAGGAAGCAACACCATATTCATGGAATCAAGGAAGCAAGTGTAGTTTAACCGAAGGCAACGACATCTTATCTGTAGCTGCACATGAGTCATAGGACATTTCAAGTAGTGTTGTTGTTTTGCCTCGGAGTACCAAAACCGTTAGATTACAAGTAATTTAAAAACAAATAAACTCCGGACAAAACAATGCCGCCGCTACAATGTCGCTTTATTATAAAATAATTTTACATCTCTGCTTCCAATGCGTAAAAACTCATATGTAAATGGGACCCGAGCGTAGTTACCTCCTCGTGGTGGGTCCCGGTAATTGGTATCGTTTTCCAAATAATAATACACCAAGTACTATTTCGAATATTAGTATTATTATTCGAAAACGATATCAAGCTAAAAACTACTTGAATATAGTCTGGTCTTAATCACCCAAAATAGTTTTGGTGATCTAAACTGGACTAATACCCCCCCGCGGGTGCAACGTGGGACATCGTGGGACATCGCAGGACACCGTGGGATGCGAGCGTATTAGCTTTAATTAATCATAAGAAAGATACCTATGTTATGTACATTGTAAGCTCATTCTGTACAAAGATACTTATCTATCTTGGAACGACAAATAAAGATCTCGTCTCTCTTGATCCCCTCGCTTACCATACTGGAAAAATTGTTCCCACGATATATCGGTTCGCGATCACTCAGTTCTTTCAAACTGTCGCGTGGCGTACTCGCTCGCGTGTATTTCGGGTGCGTGCGGGTCAATGTGCTCTAGACAACTCTTCGGATTCGTAAGTCGCCCAAGGACAGCTCTGTCTTGGTGACTGCTCAACGTTTGCATCGGATCACGGGAGTTGTCGTCGTGCCGGTGATGCTTGCTAATCTGTTGGGGATTCAGTCGTGGATCTGCAGTCCTGTCCGATTGGTACTTCGGTACTCGGTCAGGGACCAGCAATTTCACGTCCTCCGTAATCCTGTTCGGCCCCGCGGGAGTGGACCCCACTGTTCAGTTGAGGTATTGCCTTCGTAATCCTGTTCAGCGGTCCCTCCCCGTGAGTGGACCCCACTGTTCAGTTGGGGCCTCGTGCCTTGGTAATCCTGTTCAGCGGTCCCTCCCTGTGAGTGGACCCCACTGTTCAGTTGGGGCCTCTTGCCTTCGTAATACTGTTCAGCGGTCCCTCCCCGGGTTCCACTTGTTCAGTTGGAGTGTGTCAAGTTGCTGGCCTATGTGCTGGATCCACGGCTGAATTACTAGTGGATCACTGGCATCATCTGTCGGCGCCATCGTCCGCGACTCGTGTAAGTTTCGAACGGCGAAACAGGAATCGAGTTACGGCCAATTCTTGGGCTTTCCGTTGAACCTCGGGGTTATCTCGTGTACGGGGGTACGTCGCGTAGGTTTGATAGTTCTTTCGAGAGATCGCGATCTCGTCCGTTTCGGGACAGTGTCAGTAGCTTCATCTTCTTCTTTTCGTTCCAAGTTAGATAAATGTGTCTTTGATACCGAATGTTGCCAGTAGGGATGCGAATTATTGTATATTTGTACTGATCGATGTAATCGTTGTGTGGGAGATAGATGATGCGTTACGTATGCCTTGTTCTACGTTTGTAAAGATTCATGTTCGCGCTGCGTTGGAAATATGTGTTTCGCAGTTAGACTACGAAACAACTATTTCTTTACGCAGGCCCATGGTCAAGTAGTGTCAAAACTGGACATTCTGCCAATAGGTTGAATGTCGAGATCGATGTGTAGTGTTAAATAACCCATGGGCGGGTCTCGTGCGTAGTCACCTCCTCGTGGTGAGACCTGGTAATTGGCATCGTTTTCCAAAAATTAATCAGTCGATTAATCTTTGGAAAACGATACCAAGCCAAGAACTACGCAACAGTCCAGTTTGGATCAACAAAAGCCCCTAAGATCATTTTGGATGATCTACACTGGACTGCACTATTAATTTATAACATTTAAGCCATTAATTTACAATATTTACGTCATGAATTTACAACAATAAGTCACAAATTCATAACATTTAAGCTATTAATTTTTACATTTATACCATTAATTCCTAACACTCAAACTATTAATTTATAACACTTAAGCTATTAATTTATAACATTTAAGCAAATAATTAACAACGATTAAACTATTAATTTATAACAATTGAAACAATAATTGGCACATTTAAAACATTAATTTATAAGAATCAAACCATTCCTCGAGGAATCAGTAAGTCTCGCGCTAATAGCCCAATACATCGATAGATTTAACGAAGAAATACGTAACCGCGATTACAACCAATTAGATCATATTATTTGCTACATAATTAATAACTGTATCACGTACAGCGATGCAGGCGGTATTGAAGAAATAAAGCCATTTTATGTTACAACTATAACGAGTAAATTTAATCGTTTAACTTGTGAAGAATTAAAAAGGTACCTGACTTCTAAATAAGCATTAAATAAGAATCTTAAATATCGCAAACAGTGATGTAGGTGTTACTCAAGAAAAAAGAACGTTTAATTTTTTAATTAGCACGAGTAAATGAACGAATATCGATAATATAATATAACGCTTAATATGAATTTTATCTGTCTGATTATTTAATAGCTTAACTTATTTCACAGTAACGTCATCGACTGCACTTAGGCTCTTTTCCCTTTTTGTCCAAACTAATCGATAGTCGAAAACTAGTATCATGTATGTGTGAATATAGTCTTAGTTTGTAGAAACTATTAAAATGATAAAAATGGATATCGTATTAAATCGTAAAAGATGCCAATTTACGATAAAAATTAAGAAATCGTTCAATTTGATTTTGTTACAATGGAAAAACCGTCTCCTGCTATGTCAAAAAATCGTTACCCTTTGATTAACAAACCGACGCCTTGTTAAGTTATACAAGGAACACGGAAGTCGCGCGCGAGCTCTTTTGTGCCTGAAATTCCGGAGAGTGAACATCGAAGAAGAACATAAATATCAGGTAAGTAAGAAAAAATATCAAACAACAACATTGTAACTAGTAATTTATAACTTCTAAACCATTAATTTACAACACTTAAGCTATTAAATTATAACATTCAAGCCATTAATTTATAACATTTAAGGAATTAATTTATAACGTCTAAACTATTAATTTATAACATTTATGCTATTAATTTATAACATTTAAGCCATTAATTTCTAACTTTTGAACTGTTATTTTATACACTTAGCCATTAATTTATAACATTTAAACTATTAATTTATATCATCTAAGCCATTAAATTATAACATTTAAGCTATTAATTTACAACATCTAAGCCACTAATTTACAATATTTAAACTATTAATTTATATCATCTAAGCCATTAATTTATAATATTTAAGCCATTAATCTAAAACAATTCCTCCATTAATTCTTAACAACTATACCAATAATTTATAATCATATTCTCCCATTAATTCAAAGTAATTGTGCTCTTAATTTATGACAGTTGTACCATTAATCGGAAGCAACTCTACATTCATTGATTTAAATCAGTACCATCAATGTGAGTGAATTAATGATTTATATTGTATTATTTTATTAAGGAAATCTTTCAGGTCCCTGGATTGCTATTTTATTTCTATATAGCATTATTTTTTAATTTTAAATACAGTACTTAATTTATCATTTCACTATTTTGTATAAAAGCAGTGGTAACGCAGAGTGTAATTTTAAGATGTAATTTTCCATGTCTGCTAAAAACCAAGGAAACAACACCATATTCATGGAATCAAGGAAGCAAGTGTAGTTTAACCGAAGGCAACGACATCTTATCTGTAGCTGCACATGAGTCATAGGACATTTCAAATAGTGTTGTTGTTTTGCCTCGGAGTACCAAAACCGTTAGATTACAAGTAATTTAAAAACAAATAAACTCCGGACAAAACAATGCCGCCGCTACAATGTCGCTTTATTATAAAATAATTTTACATCTCTGCTTCCAATGCGTAAAAACTCATATGTAAATGGGACCCGAGCGTAGTTACCTCCTCGTGGTGGGTCCCGGTAATTGGTATCGTTTTCCAAATAATAATACACCAAGTACTATTTCGAATATTAGTATTATTATTCGAAAACGATATCAAGCTAAAAACTACTTGAATATAGTCTGGTCTTGATGACCCAAAATAGTTTTGGTGATCTAAACTGGACTAATACCCCCCCGCGGGGGCAACGTGGGACATCGTGGGACATCGCAGGACACCGTGGGATGCGAGCGTATTAGCTTTAATTAATCATAAGATAGATACCTATGTTATGTACATTGTAAGCTCATTCTGTACAAAGATACTTATCTATCTTGGAACGACAAATAAAGGTCTCGTCTCTCTTGATCCCCTCGCTTACCATACTGGAAAAATTGTTCCCACGATGTATCGGTTCGCGATCACTCAGTTCTTTCAAACTGTCGCGTGGCGTACTCGCTCGCGTGTATTTCGGGTGCGTGCGGGTCAATGTGCTCTAGACAACTCTTCGGATTCGTAACTCGCCCAAGGACAGCTCTGTCTTGGTGACTGCTCAACGTTTGCATCGGATCACGGGAGTTGTCGTCGTGCCGGTGATGCTTGCTAATCTGTTGGGGATTCACTCGTGGATCTGCAGTCCTGTCCGATTGGTACTTGGGTACTCGATCAGAGACCAGCAATTTCACGTCCTCCGTAATCCTGTTCGGCCCCGCGGGAGTGGACCCCACTGTTCCGTTGAGGTATTGCCTTCGTAATCCTGTCCAGCGGTCCCTCCCCGTGAGTGGACCCCACTGTTCAGTTGGGGCCTCGTGCCTTCGTAATCCTGTTCAGCGGTCCCTCCCTGTGAGTGGACCCCACTGTTCAGTTGGGGCCTCTTGCCTTCGTAATCCTGTTCAGCGGTCCCTCCCCGGGTTCCACTTGTTCAGTTGGAGTGTGTCAAGTTGCTGGCCTATGTGCTGGATCCACGGCTGAATTACTAGTGGATCACTGGCATCATCTGTCGGCGCCATCGACCGCGACTCGTGTAAGTTTCGAACGGCGAAACAGGAATCGAGTTACGGCCAATTCTTGGGCTTTCCGTTGAACCTCGGGGTTATCTCGTGTACGGGGGTACGTCGCGTAGGTTTGTTAGTTCTTTCGAGAGATCGCGATCTCGTCCGTTTCGAGACAGTGTCAGTAGCTTCATCTTCTTCTTTTCGCTCCAAGTTAGATAAATGTGTCTTTGATACCGAATGTTGCCAGTAGGGATGCGAATTATTGTTTATTTGTACTGATCGATGTAATCGTTGTGTGGGAGGTAGGTGATGCGTTACGTATGCCTTGTTCTACGTTTGTAAAGATTCATGTTAGCGCTGCGTTGGAGATATGTGTTTCGCAGTTAGACTACGAAACAACTATTTCTTTACGCAGGCCCATGGTCAAGTAGTGTCAAAACTGGACATTCTGCCAATAGGTTGAATGTCGAGATCGATGTGTAGTGTTAAATAACCCATGGGCGGGTCTCGTGCGTAGTCACCTCCTCGTGGTGAGACCTGGTAATTGGCATCGTTTTCCAAAAATTAATCAGTCGATTAATCTTTGGAAAACGATACCAAGCCAAGAACTACGCAACAGTCCAGTTTGGATCAACAAAAGCCCCTAAGATCATTTTGGATGATCTACACTGGACTGCACTATTAATTTATAACATTTAAGCCATTAATTTACAATACTTACGTCATGAATTTACAACAATAAGTCACAAATTCATAACATTTAAGCTATTAATATTTACATTTATACCATTAATTCCTAACACTCAAACTATTAATTTATAACACTTAAGCTATTAATTTATAACATTTAAGCAAATAATTAACAACGATTAAACTATTAATTTATAACAATTGAAACAATAATTGGCACATTTAAAACATTAATTTATAAGAATCAAACCATTCCTCGAGGAATCAGTAAGTCTCGCGCTAATAGCCCAATACATCGATAGATTTAACGAAGAAATACGTAACCGCGATTACAACCAATTAGATCATATTATTTGCTACATAATTAATAACTGTATCACGTACAGCGATGCAGGCGGTATTGAAGAAATAAAGCCATTTTATGTTACAACTATAACGAGTAAATTTAATCGTTTAACTTGTGAAGAATTAAAAAGGTACCTGACTTCTAAATAAGCATTAAATAAGAATCTTAAATATCGCAAACAGTGATGTAGGTGTTACTCAAGAAAAAAGAACGTTTAATTTTTTAATTAGCACGAGTAAATGAACGAATATCGATAATATAATATAACGCTTAATATGAATTTTATCTGTCTGATTATTTAATAGCTTAACTTATTTCACAGTAACGTCATCGACTGCACTTAGGCTCTTTTCCCTTTTTGTCCAAACTAATCGATAGTCGAAAACTAGTATCATGTATGTGTGAATATAGTCTTAGTTTGTAGAAACTATTAAAATGATAAAAATGGATATCGTATTAAATCGTAAAAGATGCCAATTTACGATAAAAATTAAGAAATCGTTCAATTTGATTTTGTTACAATGGAAAAACCGTCTCCTGCTATGTCAAAAAATCGTTACCCTTTGATTAACAAACCGACGCCTTGTTAAGTTATACAAGGAACACGGAAGTCGCGCGCGAGCTCTTTTGTGCCTGAAATTCCGGAGAGTGAACATCGAAGAAGAACATAAATATCAGGTAAGTAAGAAAAAATATCAAACAACAACATTGTAACTAGTAATTTATAACTTCTAAACCATTAATTTACAACACTTAAGCTATTAAATTATAACATTCAAGCCATTAATTTATAACATTTAAGGAATTAATTTATAACGTCTAAACTATTAATTTATAACATTTATGCTATTAATTTATAACATTTAAGCCATTAATTTCTAACTTTTGAACTGTTATTTTATACACTTAGCCATTAATTTATAACATTTAAACTATTAATTTATATCATCTAAGCCATTAAATTATAACATTTAAGCTATTAATTTACAACATCTAAGCCACTAATTTACAATATTTAAACTATTAATTTATATCATCTAAGCCATTAATTTATAATATTTAAGCCATTAATCTAAAACAATTCCTCCATTAATTCTTAACAACTATACCAATAATTTATAATCATATTCTCCCATTAATTCAAAGTAATTGTGCTCTTAATTTATGACAGTTGTACCATTAATCGGAAGCAACTCTACATTCATTGATTTAAATCAGTACCATCAATGTGAGTGAATTAATGATTTATATTGTATTATTTTATTAAGGAAATCTTTCAGGTCCCTGGATTGCTATTTTATTTCTATATAGCATTATTTTTTAATTTTAAATACAGTACTTAATTTATCATTTCACTATTTTGTATAAAAGCAGTGGTAACGCAGAGTGTAATTTTAAGATGTAATTTTCCATGTCTGCTAAAAACCAAGGAAACAACACCATATTCATGGAATCAAGGAAGCAAGTGTAGTTTAACCGAAGGCAACGACATCTTATCTGTAGCTGCACATGAGTCATAGGACATTTCAAATAGTGTTGTTGTTTTGCCTCGGAGTACCAAAACCGTTAGATTACAAGTAATTTAAAAACAAATAAACTCCGGACAAAACAATGCCGCCGCTACAATGTCGCTTTATTATAAAATAATTTTACATCTCTGCTTCCAATGCGTAAAAACTCATATGTAAATGGGACCCGAGCGTAGTTACCTCCTCGTGGTGGGTCCCGGTAATTGGTATCGTTTTCCAAATAATAATACACCAAGTACTATTTCGAATATTAGTATTATTATTCGAAAACGATATCAAGCTAAAAACTACTTGAATATAGTCTGGTCTTGATGACCCAAAATAGTTTTGGTGATCTAAACTGGACTAATACCCCCCCGCGGGGGCAACGTGGGACATCGTGGGACATCGCAGGACACCGTGGGATGCGAGCGTATTAGCTTTAATTAATCATAAGATAGATACCTATGTTATGTACATTGTAAGCTCATTCTGTACAAAGATACTTATCTATCTTGGAACGACAAATAAAGGTCTCGTCTCTCTTGATCCCCTCGCTTACCATACTGGAAAAATTGTTCCCACGATGTATCGGTTCGCGATCACTCAGTTCTTTCAAACTGTCGCGTGGCGTACTCGCTCGCGTGTATTTCGGGTGCGTGCGGGTCAATGTGCTCTAGACAACTCTTCGGATTCGTAAGTCGCCCAAGGACAGCTCTGTCTTGGTGACTGCTCAACGTTTGCATCGGATCACGGGAGTTGTCGTCGTGCCGGTGATGCTTGCTAATCTGTTGGGGATTCACTCGTGGATCTGCAGTCCTGTCCGATTGGTACTTGGGTACTCGATCAGAGACCACCAATTTCACGTCCTCCGTAATCCTGTTCGGCCCCGCGGGAGTGGACCCCACTGTTCCGTTGAGGTATTGCCTTCGTAATCCTGTCCAGCGGTCCTCCCCGTGAGTGGACCCCACTGTTCAGTTGGGGCCTCGTGCCTTCGTAATCCTGTTCAGCGGTCCCTCCTGTGAGTGGACCCCACTGTCAGTTGGGCCTCTTGCCTTCGTAATCCTGTTCAGCGGTCCCTCCCCGGGTTCCACTTGTTCAGTTGGAGTGTGTCAAGTTGCTGGCCTATGTGCTGGATCCACGGCTGAATTACTAGTGGATCACTGGCATCATCTGTCGGCGCCATCGACCGCGACTCGTGTAAGTTTCGAACGGCGAAACAGGAATCGAGTTACGGCCAATTCTTGGGCTTTCCGTTGAACCTCGGGGTTATCTCGTGTACGGGGTACGTCGCGTAGGTTTGTTAGTTCTTTCGAGAGATCGCGATCTCGTCCGTTTCGAGACAGTGTCAGTAGCTTCATCTTCTTCTTTTCGCTCCAAGTTAGATAAATGTGTCTTTGATACGAATGTTGCCAGTAGGGATGCGAATTATTGTTTATTTGTACTGATCGATGTAATCGTTGTGTGGGAGGTAGGTGATGCGTTACGTATGCCTTGTTCTACGTTTGTAAAGATTCATGTTAGCGCTGCGTTGGAGATATGTGTTTTCGCAGTTAGACTACGAAACAACTATTTCTTTACGCAGGCCCATGGTCAAGTAGTGTCAAAACTGACATTCTGCCAATAGGTTGAATGTCGAGATCGATGTGTAGTGTTAAATAACCCATGGGCGGGTCTCGTGCGTAGTCACCTCCTCGTGGTGAGACTGGTAATTGGCATCGTTTTCCAAAAATTAATCAGTCGATTAATCTTTGGAAAACGATACCAAGCCAAGAACTACGCAACAGTCCAGTTTGGATCAACAAAAGCCCCTAAGATCATTTGATGATCTACACTGGACTGCACTATTAATTTATAACATTTAAGCCATTAATTTACAATACTTACGTCATGAATTTACAACAATAAGTCACAAATTCATAACATTTAAGCTATTAATATTTACATTTATACCATTAATTCCTAACACTCAAACTATTAATTTATAACACTTAAGCTATTAATTTATAACATTTAAGCAAATAATTAACAACGATTAAACTATTAATTTATAACAATTGAAACAATAATTGGCACATTTAAAACATTAATTTATAAGAATCAAACCATTCCTCGAGGAATCAGTAAGTCTCGCGCTAATAGCCCAATACATCGATAGATTTAACGAAGAAATACGTAACCGCGATTACAACCAATTAGATCATATTATTTGCTACATAATTAATAACTGTATCACGTACAGCGATGCAGGCGTATTGAAGAAATAAAGCCATTTTATGTTACAACTATAACGAGTAAATTTAATCGTTTAACTTGTGAAGAATTAAAAAGGTACCTGATTTCTAAATAAGCATTAAATAAGAATCTTAAATATCGCAAACAGTGATGTAGGTGTTACTCAAGAAAAAAGAACGTTTTATTTTTTAATTAGCACGAGTAAATGAACGAATATCGATAATATAATATAACGCTTAATATGAATTTTATCTGTCTGATTATTTAATAGCTTACTTATTTCACAGTAACGTCATCGACTGCACTTAGGCTCTTTTCCTTTTTGTCCAAACTAATCGATAGTCGAAAACTAGTATCATGTAGGTGTGAATATAGTCTTAGTTTGTAGAAACTATTAAAATGATAAAAATGGATATGGTATTAAATCGTAAAAGATGCCAATTTACGATAAAAATTAAGAAATCGTTCAATTTGATTTTGTTACAATGGAAAAACCGTCTCCTGCTATGTCAAAAAATCGTTACCGTTTGATTAACAAACCGACGCCTTGTTAAGTTATATAAGGAACACGGAAGTCGCGCGCGAGCTCTTTTGTGCCTGAAATTCCGGAGAGTGAACATCGAAGAAGAACATAAATATCAGGTAAGAAAGAAAAAATGTCAAACAACAACATTGTAACTAGTAATTTATAACGTCTAAACCATTAATTTACAACACTTAAGCTATTAATTTATAACATTCAAGCCATTAATTTATAACATTTAAGGAATTAATTTATAACGTCTAAACTATTAATTTATAACATTTATGCTATTAATTTATAACATTTAGGCCATTAATTTCTAACTTTTGAACTGTTATTTTATACATTTTGCCAATAATTTATAACATTTAAACTATTAATTTATATCATCTAAGCCATTAAATTATAACATTTAAGCTATAAATTTACAACATCTAAGCCACTAATTTACAATATTTAAACTATTAATTTATATCATCTAAGCCATTAATTTATAATATTTAAGCCATTAATCTAAAACAATTCCTCCATTAATTCTTAACAACTATAGCAATAATTTATAACCATATTCTCCCATTAATTCAAAGTAATTGTGCTCTTAATTTATAACAGTTGTACCATTAATCGGAAGCAACTCTACATTCATTGATTTAAATCAGTACCATCAATGTGAGTGAATTAATGATTTATATTGTATTATTTTATTAACGAAATCTTTCAGGTCCCTGGATTGCTATTTTATTTCTATATAGCATTATTTTTTAATTTTAAATACAGTACTTAATTTCTCATTTCACTATTTTGTATAAAAGCAGTGGTAACGCAGAGTGTAATTTTAAGATGTAATTTTCCATGTCTGCTAAAAACCAAGGAAACAACACCATATTCATGGAATCAAGGAAGCAAGTGTAGTTTAACCGAAGGCAACGACATCTTATCTGTAGTTGCACATGAGTCATAGGACATTTCAAATAGTGTTGTTGTTTTGCCTCGGAGTACCAAAACCGTTAGATTACAAGTAATTTAAAAACAAATAAACTCCGGACAAAACAATGCCGCCGCTACAATGTCGCTTTATTATAAAATAATTTTACATCTCTGCTTCCAATGCGTAAAAACTCATATGTAAATGGGACCCGAGCGTAGTTACCTCCTCGTGGTGGGTCCCGGTAATTGGTATCGTTTTCCAAATAATAATACACCAAGTACTATTTCGAATATTAGTATTATTATTCGAAAACGATATCAAGCTAAAAACTACTTGAATATAGTCTGGTCTTGATCACCCAAAATAGTTTTGGTGATCTAAACTGGACTAATACCCCCCCGCGGGGGGCAACGTGGGACATCGTGGGACATCGCAGGACACCGTGGGATGCGAGCGTATTAGCTTTAATTAATCATAAGATAGATACCTATGTTATGTACATCGTAAGCTCATTCTGTACAAAGATACTTATCTATCTTGGAACGACAAATAAAGATCTCGTCTCCCTTGATCCCCTCGCTTACCATACTGGAAAAATTGTTCCCACGATATATCGGTTCGCGATCACTCAGTTCTATCAAACTGTCGCGTGGCGTACTCGCTCGCGTGTATTTCGGGTGCGTGCGGGTCAATGTGCTCTAGACAACTCTTCGGATTCGTAAGTCGCCCAAGGACAGCTCTGTCTTGGTGACTGCTCAACGTTTGCATCGGATCACGGGAGTTGTCGACGTGCCGGTGATGCTTGCTAATCTGTTGGGGATTCACTCGTGGATCTGCAGTCCTGTCCGATTGGTACTTGGGTACTCGATCAGAGACCACCAATTTCACGTCCTCCGTAATCCTGTTCGGCCCCGCGGGAGTGGACCCCACTGTTCAGTTGGGGCCTCGTGCCTTGGTAATCCTGTTCAGCGGTCCCTCCCTGTGAGTGGACCCCACTGTTCAGTTGGGGCCTCTTGCCTCGTAATCCTGTTCAGCGGTCCCTCCCCGTGTTCCACTTGTTCAGTTGGAGTGTGTCAAGTTGCTGCCCTATGTGCTGGATCCACGGCTGAATTACTAGTGGATCACTGGCATCATCTGTCGGCGCCATCGACCGCGACTTGTGTAAGTTTCGAACGGCGAAACAGGAATCGAGTTACGGCCAATTCTTGGGCTTTCCGTTGAACCTCGGGGTTATCTCGTGTACGGGGGTACGTCGCGTAGGTTTGTTAGTTCTTTCGAGAGATCGCGATCTCGTCCGTTTCGGGACAGTGTCAGTAGCTTCATCTTCTTCTTTTCGCTCCAAGTTAGATAAATGTGTCTTTGATACCGAATGTTGCCAGTAGGGATGCGAATTATTGTATATTTGTACTGATCGATGTAATCGTTGTGTGGGAGATAGATGATGCGTTACGTATGCCTTGTTCTACGTTTGTAAAGATTGGGGTTAGCGCTGCGTTGGAGATATGTGTTTCGCAGTTAGACTACGAAACAACTATTTCTTTACGCAGGCCCATGGTCAAGTAGTGTCAAAACTGGACATTCTGCCAATAGGTTGAATGTCGAGATCGATGTGTAGTGTTAAATAACCCATGGGCGGGTCTCGTGCGTAGTCACCTCCTCGTGGTGAGACCTGGTAATTGGCATCGTTTTCCAAAAATTAATCAGTCGATTAATCTTTGGAAAACGATACCAAGCCAAGAACTACGCAACAGTCCAGTTTGGATCAACAAAAGCCCCTAAGATCATTTTGGATGATCTACACTGGACTGCACTATTAATTTATAACATTTAAGCCATTAATTTACAATATTTACGTCATGAATTTACAACAATAAGTCACAAATTCATAACATTTAAGCTATTAATTTTTACATTTATACCATTAATTCCTAACACTCAAACTATTAATTTATAACACTTAAGCTATTAATTTATAACATTTAAGCAAATAATTAACAACGATTAAACTATTAATTTATAACAATTGAAACAATAATTGGCACATTTAAAACATTAATTTATAAGAATCAAACCATTCCTCGAGGAATCAGTAAGTCTCGCGCTAATAGCCCAATACATCGATAGATTTAACGAAGAAATACGTAACCGCGATTGCAACCAATTAGATCATATTATTTGCTACATAATTAATAACTGTATCACGTACAGCGATGCAGGCGGTATTGAAGAAATAAAGCCATTTTATGTTACAACTATAACGAGTAAATTTAATCGTTTAACTTGTGAAGAATTAAAAAGGTACCTGACTTCTAAATCAGCATTAAATAAGAATCTTAATTATCGCAAACAGTGATGTAGGTGTTACTCAAGAAAAAAGAACGTTTTATTTTTTAATTAGCACGAGTAAATGAACGAATATCGATAATATAATATAACGCTTAATATGAATTTTATCTGTCTGATTATTTAATAGCTTAACTTATTTCACAGTAACGTCATCGACTGCACTTAGGCTCTTTTCCCTTTTTGTCCAAACTAATCGATAGTCGAAAACTAGTATCATGTAGGTGTGAATATAGTCTTAGTTTGTAGAAACTATTAAAATGATAAAAATGGATATCGCATTAAATCGTAAAAGATGCCAATTTACGATAAAAATTAAGAAATCGTTCAATTTGATTTTGTTACAATGGAAAAACCGTCTCCTGCTATGTCAAAAAATCGTTACCGTTTGATTAACAAACCGACGCCTTGTTATGTTATATAAGGAACACGGAGGTCGCGCGCGAGCTCTTTTGTGCCTGAAATTCCGGAGAGTGAACATCGAAGAAGAACATAAATATCAGGTAAGTAAGAAAAAATATCAAACAACAACATTGTAACTAGTAATTTATAACGTCTAAACCATTAATTTACAACACTTAAGCTATTAATTTATAACATTCAAGCCATTAATTTATAACATTTAAGGAATTAATTTATAACGTCTAAACTATTAATTTATAACATTTATGCTATTAATTTATAACATTTAAGCCATTAATTTCTAACTTTTGAACTGTTATTTTATACATTTAGCCATTAATTTATAACATTTAAACTATTAATTTATATCATCTAAGTCATTAAATTATAACATTCAAGCTATTAATTTATAACATTTAAACTGTTAATTTATAACATTTAAACCATTAATTTACAGCATTTAATGTGTTATTTTATACATTTAAGCCATTAATTTATAACATTTAAGCTATTAATTTATAACATTTAAGCCATTAATTTCTAACTTTTGAACTGTTATTTTATACATTTTGCCAATAATTTATAACATTTAAACTATTAATTTATAACATCTACGCCATTAAATTATAACATTTAAGCTATTAATTTACAACATCTAAGCCACTAATTTACAATATTTAAACTATTAATTTATATCATCTAAGCCATTAATTTATAATATTTAAGCCATTAATCTAAAACAATTCCTCCATTAATTCTTAACAACTATACCAATAATTTATAACCATATTCTCCCATTAATTCAAAGTAATTGTGCTCTTAATTTATAACAGTTGTACCATTAATCGGAAGCAACTCTACATTCATTGATTTAAATCAGTACCATCAATGTGAGTGAATTAATGATTTATATTGTATTATTTTATTAACGAAATCTTTCAGGTCCCTGGATTGCTATTTTATTTCTATATAGCATTATTTTTTAATTTTAAATACAGTACTTAATTTCTCATTTCACTATTTTGTATAAAAGCAGTGGTAACGCAGAGTGTAATTTTAAGATGTAATTTTCCATGTCTGCTAAAAACCAAGGAAACAACACCATATTCATGGAATCAAGGAAGCAAGTGTAGTTTAACCGAAGGCAACGACATCTTATCTGTAGCTGCACATGAGTCATAGGACATTTCAAATAGTGTTGTTGTTTTGCCTCGGAGTACCAAAACCGTTAGATTACAAGTAATTTAAAAACAAATAAACTCCGGACAAAACAATGCCGCCGCTACAATGTCGCTTTATTATAAAATAATTTTACATCTCTGCTTCCAATGCGTAAAAACTCATATGTAAATGGGACCCGAGCGCAGTTACCTCCTCGTGGTGGGTCCCGGTAATTGGTATCGTTTTCCAAATAATAATACACCAAGTACTATTTCGAATATTAGTATTGTTATTCGAAAACGATATCAAGCTAAAAACTACTTGAATATAGTCTGGTCTTGATCACCCAAAATAGTTTTGGTGATCTAAACTGGACTAATACCCCCCCGCGGGGGCAACGTGGGACATCGTGGGACATCGCAGGACACCGTGGGATGCGAGCGTATTAGCTTTAATTAATCATAAGATAGATACCTATGTTATGTACATTGTAAGCTCATTCTGTACAAAGATACTTATCTATCTTGGAACGACAAATAAAGATCTCGTCTCTCTTGATCCCCTCGCTTACCATACTGGAAAAATTGTTCCCACGATATATCGGTTCGCGATCACTCAGTTCTTTCAAACTGTCGCGTGGCGTACTCGCTCGCGTGTATTTCGGGTGCGTGCGGGTCAATGTGCTCTAGACAACTCTTCGGATTCGTAAGTCGCCCAAGGACAGCTCTGTCTTGGTGACTGCTCAACGTTTGCATCGGATCACGGGAGTTGTCGTCGTGCCGGTGATGCTTGCTAATCTGTTGGGGATTCAGTCGTGGATCTGCAGTCCTGTCCGATTGGTACTTCGGTACTCGGTCAGGGACCAGCAATTTCACGTCCTCCGTAATCCTGTTCGGCCCCGCGGGAGTGGACCCCACTGTTCAGTTGAGGTATTGCCTTCGTAATCCTGTTCAGCGGTCCCTCCCCGTGAGTGGACCCCACTGTTCAGTTGGGGCCTCGTGCCTTGGTAATCCTGTTCAGCGGTCCCTCCCTGTGAGTGGACCCCACTGTTCAGTTGGGGCCTCTTGCCTTCGTAATCCTGTTCAGCGGTCCCTCCCCGGGTTCCACTTGTTCAGTTGGAGTGTGTCAAGTTGCTGGCCTATGTGCTGGATCCACGGCTGAATTACTAGTGGATCACTGGCATCATCTGTCGGCGCCATCGACCGCGACTCGTGTAAGTTTCGAACGGCGAAACAGGAATCGAGTTACGGCCAATTCTTGGGCTTTCCGTTGAACCTCGGGGTTATCTCGTTTACGGGGGTACGTCGCGTAGGTTTGTTAGTTCTTTCGAGAGATCGCGATCTCGTCCGTTTCGGGACAGTGTCAGTAGCTTCATCTTCTTCTTTTCGCTCCAAGTTAGATAAATGTGTCTTTGATACCGAATGTTGCCAGTAGGGATGCGAATTATTGTATATTTGTACTGATCGATGTAATCGTTGTGTGGGAGATAGATGATGCGTTACGTATGCCTTGTTCTACGTTTGTAAAGATTCATGTTAGCGCTGCGTTGGAGATATGTGTTTCGCAGTTAGACTACGAAACAACTATTTCCTTACGCAGGCCCATGGTCAAGTAGTGTCAAAACTGGACATTCTGCCAATAGGTTGAATGTCGAGATCGATGTGCAGTGTTAAATAACCCATGGGCGGGTCTCGTGCGTAGTCACCTCCTCGTGGTGAGACCTGGTAATTGGCATCGTTTTCCAAAAATTAATCAGTCGATTAATCTTTGGAAAACGATACCAAGCCAAGAACTACGCAACAGTCCAGTTTGGATCAACAAAAGCCCCTGAGATCATTTTGGATGATCTACACTGGACTGCACTATTAATTTATAACATTTAAGCCATTAATTTACAATATTTACGTCATGAATTTACAACAATAAGTCACAAATTCATAACATTTAAGCTATTAATTTTTACATTTATACCATTAATTCCTAACACTCAAACTATTAATTTATAACACCTAAGCTATTAATTTATAACATTTAAGCAAATAATTAACAACGATTAAACTATTAATTTATAACAATTGAAACAATAATTGGCACATTTAAAACATTAATTTATAAGAATCAAACCATTCCTCGAGGAATCAGTAAGTCTCGCGCTAATAGCCCAATACATCGATAGATTTAACGAAGAAATACGTAACCGCGATTGCAACCAATTAGATCATATTATTTGCTACATAATTAATAACTGTATCACGTACAGCGATGCAGGCGGTATTGAAGAAATAAAGCCATTTTATGTTACAACTATAACGAGTAAATTTAATCGTTTAACTTGTGAAGAATTAAAAAGGTACCTGACTTCTAAATAAGCATTAAATAAGAATCTTAAATATCGCAAACAGTGATGTAGGTGTTACTCAAGAAAAAAGAACGTTTTATTTTTTAATTAGCACGAGTAAATGAACGAATATCGATAATATAATATAACGCTTAATATGAATTTTATCTGTCTGATTATTTAATAGCTTAACTTATTTCACAATAACGTCATCGACTGCACTTAGGCTCTTTTCCCTTTTTGTCCAAACTAATCGATAGTCGAAAACTAGTATCATGTAGGTGTGAATATAGTCTTAGTTTGTAGAAACTATTAAAATGATAAAAATGGATATCGCATTAAATCGTAAAAGATGCCAATTTACGATAAAAATTAAGAAATCGTTCAATTTGATTTTGTAACAATGGAAAAGCCGTCTCCTGCTATGTCAAAAAATCGTTACCGTTTGATTAACAAACCGACGCCTTGTTATGTTATATAAGGAACACGGAGGTCGCGCGCGAGCTCTTTTGTGCCTGAAATTCCGGAGAGTGAACATCGAAGAAGAACATAAATATCAGGTAAGTAAGAAAAAATATCAAACAACAACATTGTAACTAGTAATTTATAACGTCTAAACGATTAATTTACAACACTTAAGCTATTAATTTATAACATTCAAGCCATTAATTTATAACATTTAAGGAATTAATTTATAACGTCTAAACTATTAATTTATAACATTTATGCTATTAATTTATAACATTTAAGCCATTAATTTCTAACTTTTGAACTGTTATTTTATACATTTAGCCATTAATTTATAACATTTAAACTATTAATTTATATCATCTAAGTCATTAAATTATAACATTCAAGCTATTAATTTATAACATTTAAACTGTTAATTTATAACATTTAAACCATTAATTTACAGCATTTAATGTGTTATTTTATACATTTAAGCCATTAATTTATAACATTTAAGCTATTAATTTATAACATTTAAGCCATTAGTTTCTAACTTTTGAACTGTTATTTTATACATTTTGCCAATAATTTATAACATTTAAACTATTAATTTATATCATCTAAGCCATTAAATTATAACATTTAAGCTATTAATTTACAACATCTAAGCCACTAATTTACAATATTTAAACTATTAATTTATATCATCTAAGCCATTAATTTATAATATTTAAGCCATTAATATGAAACAATTCCTCCATTAATTCTTAACAACTATACCAATAATTTATAACCATATTCTCCCATTAATTCAAAGTAATTGTGCTCTTAATTTATAACAGTTGTACCATTAATCGGAAGCAACTCTACATTCATTGATTTAAATCAGTACCACCAATGTGAGTGAATTAATGATTTATATTGTATTATTTTATTAACGAAATCTTTCAGATCCCTGGATTGCTATTTTATTTCTATATAGCATTATTTTTTAATTTTAAATACAGTACTTAATTTCTCATTTCACTATTTTGTATAAAAGCAGTGGTAACGCAGAGTGTAATTTTAAGATGTAATTTTCCATGTCTGCTAAAAACCAAGGAAACAACACCATATTCATGGAATCAAGGAAGCAAGTGTAGTTTAACCGAAGGCAACGACATCTTATCTGTAGCTGCACATGAGTCATAGGACATTTCAAATAGTGTTGTTGTTTTGCCTCGGAGTACCAAAACCGTTAGATTACAAGTAATTTAAAAACAAATAAACTCCGGACAAAACAATGCCGCCGCTACAATGTCGCTTTATTATAAAATAATTTTACATCTCTGTTACGTCGCCTAAAACATCTGCGCTGCAGCTCTCGCGACCGGCCAGCCGACGGCCTGCGTAACGTCATTTCGACCCTCAATAAACCTGTGGACCAACCATAACTTTCTCTTGCATTGTGTACACATGTATCTGCATTCCATCCGTCGTCCTGAAAGCTTTCTTAAGGCTAGAAATATTTGCGACGCACATCTGGTTTTTAGAGAGGTCCTTGGGTTTATTAGGCGCAATTAAAAACACGAAGAAAGCGGGTACGCGCCCATTAGGAAAAATCGAACATCTGTCTAATAGAACAGGCTGGGTTTTCCCATGCACAAGGTCACTCACGAACCACGTTGGTCGGTGGTTTCCTACTCGTCACTTCTCCTACGACTCTCGGAGAGTCAAGTCGCAGACTTCTCCTGCTACATCAGGAGGGTCAAGTCAACTTACTTCTTCTACATACGACAACGTCGAAGTCTAACATCAAAATCTAGTGTCTATCAAGTATCCTCTAGTGCTACGTCCACTAACATACGAAATTCGATTGTACGAACCTTGCTCTATTAGTCATATCTATCTCATATTCGTGCGACAAGGTGTTATCGACGATTTGTATCTACTCAACAGTGTAGTTTAAGTGTTGGAAATATATATTTTATAATTCTGTGAATCACAGTGTTATATAAACTTAATCACCCCTATTATCTTAACGGAAATCAGGGGATCGATCAACTCGTGGTGTCGATTAGTATAATCGTAACGGGAATTTACGACTCCCGTTGACGTCTCTCCTCGCGATTGCGTCTCCCCGCGATTGGTCGAAATAACATGGTCCTTCGAGCCGGATTTTGCGCCATTAAAAAGTGCATTGACCAGTGACTATACAGTGTCGCGTGAAATCCACATTCCAACGACTTAGGCAACTAGCCAAAGGAGCTGCCATCGGAAAGGAACTCCTTCCTCGCTCAGCACATACGCGAGCCCACACCGCACTGTAACGAGTAGCTACCGATTCCTAGATCAACGTCCATTTGATTAAGGTAAACTCGTTCCTGCCATTAAACTCAAATATGGCCCACGCTGAACCGATCAGCACACTGCGGCGGAGACGAAGCATCTTAGTCCGCCGACTCGCGACCACGAAGCGTCAACTCGACGAATATGAAGCGTCTGGACGGGTAGAAAAGAACTCCCTCATAGCATGCCGTAACTTCTTCGACGAGAATTGGAGGAAGATAATCGAGGTTCAGGACGAGCTGGAAGCGTTAGATGAGGGGGAAATTGCTCATGCAGACTCTTTATTGCGAGAGCATTTTAAGATTGACGTACGGATCCTGGACCTCTTTGACCTACTACCATCAACAACCCCTTCGACATTAAAAGCACGCGATTCATGCGTGAAACGCCAGCCGACGGAGAATATCGCGTCGAACCTAGCGCCGATACCGTCGCCTGACATGCGGAGCTCATCGCGTGATACTCACAACGTGTCCCCCATACGCGACCTGACGACGACCACGTTCACATCGTCAGCATCACAACAATCTGATTCAACGACACAAAACGCCTTGAATCAGCAAACCGCTCAAGATACTCTGGACCAGAAGGAACTCAATCCCGTCCAGGACAACAGCGGCCATACTCCGCCGGCAGAAAACAACGCATCGAATCCAACGTCGATATCGTCGCCTGACACGCGGATCTCATCGCCTAATCCGCGCGGCACATTGCGTGAAACTCGCACCTCATCGCCTACACGCGTCCTGAAGACAACACTTCACGATTCTCTGGATCAATAGAGAGAGAAAACCTCACCAGGCGACAAGATGTCGCAAACATTCTTTCCGAAGCTGTTACAGGATGGGCGATGCCCAGCAACTGTAATTCAAAACGACGAGAGGAGCGGGTCAAATCCCGTCAAGGATACCGAAGCCAATCTAGAAGCGAAACCTACAGAAGACTCTCCGAAATTCACGATGATAGAATTATCTGGGAACAGACGTTCCTTTATCAACACTTCGACGGTTAATAACCTGTTCTGCATACCGTCACACGCAACATTTGGCATAAACATCGTATCGGAGACTCTCATTCATTCTCCGGGACATTCCGTGAAGAGTCCTCACTCTCCATGGCCGACAGGGGCCACAGCTGCGAATAACCCGAAGCGAAATAATATCTACGTTATTGCTACCGTGAATAATTACGTAATTGATATTGATAGTTTTCAGAACACTCCTTCGGAACCCAATACCCTGCCACAGAGCGCTGCCTCGAACAAGTCTCTGATTTTGCCTTTTGCGGATAATTGGTCCACGCCGGTCCAACAACCACGCATCATCAAGACGGCGCGACACAAATGGGTCAGCGGGGGGAGTCCTGTTCCCCAACCAACCATAGATCTTCTTCACGTTTCCACAACGCATCTACATGCGAATTTCACTTTCCGTTGTGAAATCGGAGACATATATAACGACACCTCCTGGGACGAGGTGTTCCACGACACTTCATGGGCCGAGCTGTTTCACGACACGTCCTGGTTCGTGAACTTCAACAGAAACTATCTAGGCAATGCCGAGGACCACGACGATCCAGAACGCAAGGAAGACAACATATCCTCAACGCAACGGCCTCTCGGCCGTATTATCGAATACATTCTGGCGGAGACGGCCTCATCCAGACAATCACAATCCACACGACAACGAGCCTCGCGGATCGAGGTGCCACGCAGCACGTCCTACGCTCGAGCTGACCCCATCCAGCAGACCACGGACAATCAGCAATCAACAAAGAGTTGGGCGGCAGCTCCAAGTAACTCTACCTACCAGAAATTTTGATCGATACCCTCTCAACGGAGGGAGGATGTTACGTCGCCTAAAACATCTGCGCTGCAGCTCTCGCGACCGGCCAGCCGACGGCCTGCGTAACGTCATTTCGACCCTCAATAAACCTGAGGACCAACCATAACTTTCTCTTGCATTGTGTACACATGTATCTGCATTCCATCCGTCGTCCTGAAAGCTTTCTTAAGGCTAGAAATATTTGCGACGCACATCTGGTTTTTAGAGAGGTCCTTGGGTTTATTAGGCGCAATTAAAAACACGAAGAAAGCGGGTACGCGCCCATTAGGAAAAATCGAACATCTGTCTAATAGAACAGGCTGGGTTTTCCCATGCACAAGGTCACTCACGAACCACGTTGGTCGGAGGTTTCCTACTCGTCACTTCTCCTACGACTCTCGGAGAGTCAAGTCGCAGACTTCTCCTGCTACATCAGGAGGGTCAAGTCAACTTACTTCTTCTACATACGACAACGTCGAAGTCTCACATCAAAATCTAGTGTCTATCAAGTATCCTCTAGTGCTACGTCCACTAACATACGAAATTCGATTGTACGAACCTTGCTCTATTAGTCATATCTATCTCATATTCGTGCGACAAGGTGTTATCGACGATTTGTATCTACTCAACAGTGTAGTTTAAGTGTTGGAAATGTATATTATATAATTCTGTGAATCACAGTGTTATATAAACTTAATCACCCCTATTATCTTAACGGAAATCAGGGGATCGATCAACTCGTGGTGTCGATTAGTATAATCGTAACGGGAATTTACGACTCCCGTTGACGTCTCTCCTCGCGATTGCGTCTCCCCGCGATTGGTCGAAATAACAATCTCTGCTTCCAATGCGTAAAAACTCATATGTAAATGGGACCCGAGCGTAGTTACCTCCTCGTGGTGGGTCCCGGTAATTGGTATCGTTTTCCAAATAATAATACACCAAGTACTATTTCGAATATTAGTATTATTATTCGAAAACGATATCAAGCTAAAAACTACTTGAATATAGTCTGGTCTTGATGACCCAAAATAGTTTTGGTGATCTAAACTGGACTAATACCCCCCCGCGGGGGCAACGTGGGACATCGTGGGACATCGCAGGACACCGTGGGATGCGAGCGTATTAGCTTTAATTAATCATAAGATAGATACCTATGTTATGTACATCGTAAGCTCATTCTGTACAAAGATACTTATCTATCTTGGAACGACAAATAAAGATCTCGTCTCTCTCGATCCCCTCGCTTACCATACTGGAAAAATTGTTCCCACGATATATCGGTTCGCGATCACTCAGTTCTTTCAAACTGTCGCGTGGCGTACTCGCTCGCGTGTATTTCGGGTGCGTGCGGGTCAATGTGCTCTAGACAACTCTTCGGATTCGTAAGTCGCCCAAGGACAGCTCTGTCTTGGTGACTGCTCAACGTTTGCATCGGATCACGGGAGTTGTCGACGTGCCGGTGATGCTTGCTAATCTGTTGGGGATTCACTCGTGGATCTGCAGTCCTGTCCGATTGGTACTTGGGTACTCGATCAGAGACCACCAATTTCACGTCCTCCGTAATCCTGTTCGGCCCCGCGGGAGTGGACCCCACTGTTCAGTTGGGGCCTCGTGCCTTGGTAATCCTGTTCAGCGGTCCCTCCCTGTGAGTGGACCCCACTGTTCAGTTGGGGCCTCTTGCCTTCGTAATCCTGTTCAGCGGTCCCTCCCTGTGAGTGGACCCCACTGTTCAGTTGGGGCCTCTTGCCTTCGTAATCCTGTTCAGCGGTCCCTCCCCGGGTTCCACTTGTTCAGTTGGAGTGTGTCAAGTTGCTGGCCTATGTGCTGGATCCACGGCTGAATTACTAGTGGATCACTGGCATCATCTGTCGGCGACATCGACCGCGACTCGTGTAAGTTTCGAACGGCGAAACAGGAATCGAGTTACGGCCAATTCTTGGGCTTTCCGTTGAACCTCGGGGTTATCTCGTGTACGGGGGTACGTCGCGTAGGTTTGTTAGTTCTTTCGAGAGATCGCGATCTCGTCCGTTTCGGGACAGTGTCAGTAGCTTCATCTTCTTCTTTTCGCTCCAAGTTAGATAAATGTGTCTTTGATACCGAATGTTGCCAGTAGGGATGCGAATTATTGTATATTTGTACTGATCGATGTAATCGTTGTGTGGGAGATAGATGATGCGTTACGTATGCCTTGTTCTACGTTTGTAAAGATTGGGGTTAGCGCTGCGTTGGAGATATGTGTTTCGCAGTTAGACTACGAAACAACTATTTCTTTACGCAGGCCCATGGTCAAGTAGTGTCAAAACTGGACATTCTGCCAATAGGTTGAATGTCGAGATCGATGTGTAGTGTTAAATAACCCATGGGCGGGTCTCGTGCGTAGTCACCTCCTCGTGGTGAGACCTGGTAATTGGCATCGTTTTCCAATAATTAATCAGTCGATTAATCTTTGGAAAACGATACCAAGCCAAGAACTACGCAACAGTCCAGTTTGGATCAACAAAAGCCCCTAAGATCATTTTGGATGACCTACACTGGACTGCACTATTAATTTATAACATTTAAGCCATTAATTTACAATATTTACGTCATGAATTTACAACAATAAGTCACAAATTCATAACATTTAAGCTATTAATTTTTACATTTATACCATTAATTCCTAACACTCAAACTATTAATTTATAACACTTAAGCTATTAATTTATAACATTTAAGCAAATAATTAACAACGATTAAACTATTAATTTATAACAATTGAAACAATAATTGGCACATTTAAAACATTAATTTATAAGAATCAAACCATTCCTCGAGGAATCAGTAAGTCTCGCGCTAATAGCCCAATACATCGATAGATTTAACGAAGAAATACGTAACCGCGATTACAACCAATTAGATCATATTATTTGCTACATAATTAATAACTGTATCACGTACAGCGATGCAGGCGGTATTGAAGAAATAAAGCCATTTTATGTTACAACTATAACGAGTAAATTTAATCGTTTAACTTGTGAAGAATTAAAAAGGTACCTGACTTCTAAATAAGCATTAAATAAGAATCTTAAATATCGCAAACAGTGATGTAGGTGTTACTCAAGAAAAAAGAACGTTTTATTTTTTAATTAGCACGAGTAAATGAACGAATATGGATAATATAATATAACGCTTAATATGAATTTTATCTGTCTGATTATTTAATAGCTTAACTTATTTCACAGTAACGTCATCGACTGCCCTTAGGCTCTTTTCCCTTTTTGTCCAAACTAATCGATACTCGAAAACTAGTATCATGTAGGTGTGAATTTAGTCTTAGTTTGTAGAAACTATTAAAATGATAAAAATGGATATCGTATTAAATCGTAAAAGATGCCAATTTACGATAAAAATTAAGAAATCGTTCAATTTGATTTTGTTACAATGGAAAAACCGTCTCCTGCTATGTCAAAAAATCGTTACCGTTTGATTAACAAACCGACGCCTTGTTATGTTATATAAGGAACACGGAGGTCGCGCGCGATCTCTTTTGTGCCTGAAATTCCGGAGAGTGAACATCGAAGAAGAACATAAATATCAGGTAAGTAAGAAAAAACATCAAACAACAACATTGTAACTAGTAATTTATAACGTCTAAACCATTAATTTACAACACTTAAGCTATTAATTTATAACATTCAAGCCATTAATTTATAACATTTAAGGAATTTATTTATAACGTCTAAACTATTAATTTATAACATTTATGCTATTAATTTATAACTTTTAAGCCATTAATTTCTAACTTTTGAACTGTTATTTTATACATTTAGCCATTAATTTATAACATTTAAACTATTAATTTATATCATTTAAGCCATTAAATTATAACATTCAAGCTATTAATTTATAACATTTAAACTGTTAATTTATAACATTTAAACCATTAATTTACAGCATTTAATGTGTTATTTTATACATTTAAGCCATTAATTTATAACATTTAAGCTATTAATTTATAACATTTAAGCCATTAATTTCTAACTTTTGAACTGTTATTTTATACATTTTGCCAATAATTTATAACATTTAAACTATTAATTTATATCATCTAAGCCATTAAATTATAACATTTAAGCTATTAATTTACAACATCTAAGCCACTAATTTACAATATTTAAACTATTAATTTATATCATCTAAGCCATTAATTTATAATATTTAAGCCATTAATCTAAAACAATTCCTCCATTAATTCTTAACAACTATACCAATAATTTATAACCATATTCTCCCATTAATTCAAAGTAATTGTGCTCTTAATTTATAACAGTTGTACCATTAATCGGAAGCAACTCTACATTCATTGATTTAAATCAGTACCATCAATGTGAGTGAATTAATGATTTATATTGTATTATTTTATTAACGAAATCTTTCAGGTACCTGGATTGCTATTTTATTTCTATATAGCATTATTTTTTAATTTTAAATACAGTACTTAATTCCTCATTTCACTATTTTGTATAAAAGCAGTGGTAACGCAGAGTGTAATTTTAAGATGTAATTTTCCATGTCTGCTAAAAACCAAGGAAACAACACCATATTCATGGAATCAAGGAAGCAAGTGTAGTTTAACCGAAGCCAACGACATCATATCTGTAGCTGCACATGAGTCATAGGACATTTCAAATAGTGTTGTTGTTTTGCCTCGGAGTACCAAAACCGTTAGATTACAAGTAATTTAAAAACAAATAAACTCCGGACAAAACAATGCCGCCGCTACAATGTCGCTTTATTATAAAATAATTTTACATCTCTGCTTCCAATGCGTAAAAACTCATATGTAAATGGGACCCGAGCGTAGTTACCTCCTCGTGGTGGGTCCCGGTAATTGGTATCGTTTCCCAAATAATAATACACCAAGTACTATTTCGAATATTAGTATTATTATTCGAAAACGATATCAAGCTAAAAACTACTTGAATATAGTCTGGTCTTGATCACCCAAAATAGTTTTGGTGATCTAAACTGGACTAATACCCCCCCGCGGGGGCAACGTGGGACATCGTGGGACATCGCAGGACACCGTGGGATGCGAGCGTATTAGCTTTAATTAATCATAAGATAGATACCTATGTTATGTACATTGTAAGCTCATTCTGTACAAAGATACTTATCTATCTTGGAGCGACAAATAAAGATCTCGTCTCTCTGGATCCCCTCGCTTACCATACTGGAAAAATTGTTCCCACCATATATCGGTTCGCGATCACTCAGTTCTTTCAAACTGTCGCGTGGCGTACTCGCTCGCGTGTAATTCGGGTGCGTGCGGGTCAATGTGCTCTAGACAACTCTTCGGATTCGTAAGTCGCCCAAGGACAGCTCTGTCTTGGTGACTGCTCAACGTTTGCATCGGATCACGGGAGTTGTCGTCGTGCCGGTGATGCTTGCTAATCTGTTGGGGATTCAGTCGTGGATCTGCAGTCCTGTCCGATTGGTACTTCGGTACTCGGTCAGGGACCAGCAATTTCACGTCCTCCGTAATCCTGTTCGGCCCCGCGGGAGTGGACCCCACTGTTCAGTTGAGGTATTGCCTTCGTAATCCTGTTCAGCGGTCCCTCCCCGTGAGTGGACCCCACTGTTCAGTTGGGGCCTCGTGCCTTGGTAATCCTGTTCAGCGGTCCCTCCCTGTGAGTGGACCCCACTGTTCAGTTGGGGCCTCTTGCCTTCGTAATCCTGTTCAGCGGTCCCTCCCCGGGTTCCACTTGTTCAGTTGGAGTGTGTCAAGTTGCTGGCCTATGTGCTGGATCCACGGCTGAATTACTAGTGGATCACTGGCATCATCTGTCGGCGCCATCGACCGCGACTCGTGTAAGTTTCGAACGGCGAAACAGGAATCGAGTTACGGCCAATTCTTGGGCTTTCCGTTGAACCTCGGGGTTATCTCGTGTACGGGGGTACGTCGCGTAGGTTTGTTAGTTCTTTCGAGAGATCGCGATCTCGTCCGTTTCGGGACAGTGTCAGTAGCTTCATCTTCTTCTTTTCGCTCCAAGTTAGATAAATGTGTCTTTGATACCGAATGTTGCCAGTAGGGATGCGAATTATTGTATATTTGTACTGATCGATGAAATCGTTGTGTGGGAGATAGATGATGCGTTACGTATGCCTTGTTCTATGTTTGTAAAGATTCATGTTAGCGCTGCGTTGGAGATATGTGTTTCGCAGTTAGACTACGAAACAACTATTTCTTTACGCAGGCCCATGGTCAAGTAGTGTCAAAACTGGACATTCTGCCAATAGGTTGAATGTCGAGATCGATGTGCAGTGTTAAATAACCCATGGGCGGGTCTCGTGCGTAGTCACCTCCTCGTGGTGAGACCTGGTAATTGGCATCGTTTTCCAAAAATTAATCAGTCGATTAATCTTTGGAAAACGATACCAAGCCAAGAACTACGCAACAGTCCAGTTTGGATCAACAAAAGCCCCTGAGATCATTTTGGATGATCTACACTGGACTGCACTATTAATTTATAACATTTAAGCCATTAATTTACAATATTTACGTCATGAATTTACAACAATAAGTCACAAATTCATAACATTTAAGCTATTAATTTTTACATTTATACCATTAATTCCTAACACTCAAACTATTAATTTATAACACTTAAGCTATTAATTTATAACATTTAAGCAAATAATTAACAACGATTAAACTATTAATTTATAACAATTGAAACAATAATTGGCACATTTAAAACATTAATTTATAAGAATCAAACCATTCCTCGAGGAATCAGTAAGTCTCGCGCTAATAGCCCAATACATCGATAGATTTAACGAAGAAATACGTAACCGCGATTGCAACCAATTAGATCATATTATTTGCTACATAATTAATAACTGTATCACGTACAGCGATGCAGGCGGTATTGAAGAAATAAAGCCATTTTATGTTACAACTATAACGAGTAAATTTAATCGTTTAACTTGTGAAGAATTAAAAAGGTACCTGACTTCTAAATAAGCATTAAATAAGAATCTTAAATATCGCAAACAGTGATGTAGGTGTTACTCAAGAAAAAAGAACGTTTTATTTTTTAATTAGCACGAGTAAATGAACGAATATCGATAATATAATATAACGCTTAATATGAATTTTATCTGTCTGATTATTTAATAGCTTAACTTATTTCACAGTAACGTCATCGACTGCACTTAGGCTCTTTTCCCTTTTTGTCCAAACTAATCGATAGTCGAAAACTAGTATCATGTAGGTGTGAATATAGTCTTAGTTTGTAGAAACTATTAAAATGATAAAAATGGATATCGTATTAAATCGTAAAAGATGCCAATTTACGATAAAAATTAAGAAATCGTTCAATTTGATTTTGTTACAATGGGAAAACCGTCTCCAGCTATGTCAAAAAATCGTTACCGTTTGATTAACAAACCGACGCCTTGTTATGTTATATAAGGAACACGGAGGTCGCGCGCGAGCTCTTTTGTGCCTGAAATTCCGGAGAGTGAACATCGAAGAAGAACATAAATATCAGGTAAGTAAGAAAAAATATCAAACAACAACATTGTAACTAGTAATTTATAACGTCTAAACCATTAATTTACAACACTTAAGCTATTAATTTATAACATTCAAGCCATTAATTTATAACATTTAAGGAATTAATTTATAACGTCTAAACTATTAATTTATAACATTTATGCTATTAATTTATAACATTTAAGCCATTAATTTCTAACTTTTGAACTGTTATTTTATACATTTAGCCATTAATTTATAACATTTAAACTATTAATTTATATCATCTAAGCCATTAAATTATAACATTCAAGCTATTAATTTATAACATTTAAACTGTTAATTTATAACATTTAAACCATTAATTTACAGCATTTAATGTGTTATTTTATACATTTAAGCAATTAATTTATAACATTTAAACTATTAATTTCTAACATTTAAGCCATTAATTTCTAACATTTAAGCAATTAATTGACAACATCTGAGCCACTAATTTACAACATTTAAACTGTTGTTTTATACATTTAAGCTATTATTTTATAACATTTAAGCTATTAATTAACAACATCTAAGCCATTAATTAACAACATTTAAAGTGTTATTTTATACATTTAAGCTATTAATTTATAACATTTAAGCTATTAATTTATAACATTTAAGCCATTAATTTCTAACTTTTCAACTGTTATCATATACATTTAGCCATTAATTTATAACATTTAAACTATTAATTTATATCATCCAAGCCATTAAATTATAACATTTAAGCTATTAATTTACAACATCTAAGCCACCAATTTACAATATTTAAACTATTAATTTATATCATCTAAGCCATTAATTTATAATATTTAAGCCATTAATCTAAAACAATTCCTCCATTATTTCTTAACAACTATACCAATAATTTATAACCATATTCTCCCATTAATTCAAAGTAATTGTGCTCTTAATTTGTAACAGTTGTACCATTAATCGGAAGCAACTCTACATTCATTGATTTAAATCAGTACCATCAATGTGAGTGAATTAATGATTTATATTGTATTATTTTATTAACGAAATCTTTCAGGTCCCTGGATTGCTATTTTATTTCTATATAGCATTATTTTTTAATTTTAAATACAGTACTTAATTTCTCATTTCACTATTTTGTATAAAAGCAGTGGTAACGCAGAGTGTAATTTTAAGATGTAATTTTCCATGTCTGCTAAAAACCAAGGAAACAACACCATATTCATGGAATCAAGGAAGCAAGTGTAGTTTAACCGAAGGCAACGACATCTTATCTGTAGCTGCACATGAGTCATAGGACATTTCAAATAGTGTTGTTGTTTCGCCTCGGAGTACCAAAACCGTTAGATTACAAGTAATTTAAAAACAAATAAACTCCGGACAAAACAATGCCGCCGCTACAATGTCGCTTTATTATAAAATAATTTTACATCTCTGCTTCCAATGCGTAAAAACTCATATGTAAATGGGACCGGAGCGCAGTTACCTCCTCGTGGTGGGTCCCGGTAATTGGTATCGTTTTCCAAATAATAATACACCAAGTACTATTTCGAATATTAGTATTGTTATTCGAAAACGATATCAAGCTAAAAACTACTTGAATATAGTCTGGTCTTGATCACCCAAAATAGTTTTGGTGATCTAAGCTGGACTAATACCCCCCCGCGGGGGCAACGTGGGACATCGTGGGACATCGCAGGACACCGTGGGATGCGAGCGTATTAGCTTTAATTAATCATAAGATAGATACCTATGTTATGTACATTGTAAGCTCATTCTGTACAAAGATACTTATCTATCTTGGAACGACAAATAAAGATCTCGTCTCTCTTGATCCCCTCGCTTACCATACTGGAAAAATTGTTCCCACGATATATCGGTTCGCGATCACTCAGTTCTTTCAAACTGTCGCGTGGCGTACTCGCTCGCGTGTATTTCGGGTGCGTGCGGGTCAATGTGCTCTAGACAACTCTTCGGATTCGTAAGTCGCCCAAGGACAGCTCTGTCTTGGTGACTGCTCAACGTTTGCATCGGATCACGGGAGTTGTCGTCGTGCCGGTGATGCTTGCTAATCTGTTGGGGATTCAGTCGTGGATCTGCAGTCCTGTCCGATTGGTACTTCGGTACTCGGTCAGGGACCAGCAATTTCACGTCCTCCGTAATCCTGTTCGGCCCCGCGGGAGTGGACCCCACTGTTCAGTTGAGGTATTGCCTTCGTAATCCTGTTCAGCGGTCCCTCCCCGTGAGTGGACCCCACTGTTCAGTTGGGGTCTCGTGCCTTGGTAATCCTGTTCAGCGGTCCCTCCCTGTGAGTGGACCCCACTGTTCAGTTGGGGCCTCTTGCCTTCGTAATCCTGTTCAGCGGTCCCTCCCCGGGTTCCACTTGTTCAGTTGGAGTGTGTCAAGTTGCTGGCCTATGTGCTGGATCCACGGCTGAATTACTGGTGGATCACTGGCATCATCTGTCGGCGCCATCGACCGCGACTCGTGTAAGTTTCGAACGGCAAAACAGGAATCGAGTTACGGCCAATTCTTGGGCTTTCCGTTGAACCTCGGGGTTATCTCGTGTACGGGGGTACGTCGCGTAGGTTTGTTAGTTCTTTCGAGAGATCGCGATCTCGTCCGTTTCGGGACAGTGTCAGTAGCTTCATCTTCTTCTTTTCGTTCCAAGTTAGATAAATGTGTCTTTGATACCGAATGTTGCAAGTAGGGATGCGAATTATTGTATATTTGTACTGATCGATGTAATCGTTGTGTGGGAGATAGATGATGCGTTACGTATGCCTTGTTCTACGTTTGTAAAGATTCATGTTAGCGCTGCGTTGGAGATATGTGTTTCGCAGTTAGACTACGAAACAACTATTTCTTTACGCAGGCCCATGGTCAAGTAGTGTCAAAACTGGACATTCTGCCAATAGGTTGAATGTCGAGATCGATGTGTAGTGTTAAATAACCCATGGGCGGGTCTCGTGCGTAGTCACCTCCTCGTGGTGAGACCTGGTAATTGGCATCGTTTTCCAAAAATTAATCAGTCGATTAATCTTTGGAAAACGATACCAAGCCAAGAACTACGCAACAGTCCAGTTTGGATCAACAAAAGCCCCTAAGATCATTTTGTATGATCTACACTGGACTGCACTATTAATTTATAACATTTAAGCCATTAATTTACAATATTTACGTCATGAATTTACAACAATAAGTCACAAATTCATAACATTTAAGCTATCAATTTTTACATTTATACCATTAATTCCTAACACTCAAACTATTAATTTATAACACTTAAGCTATTAATTTATAACATTTAAGCAAATAATTAACAACGATTAAACTATTAATTTATAACAATTGAAACAATAATTGGCACATTTAAAACATTAATTTATAAGAATCAAACCATTCCTCGAGGAATCAGTAAGTCTCGCGCAAATAGCCCAATACATCGATAGATTTAACGAAGAAATACGTAACCGCGATTACAACCAATTAGATCATATTATTTGCTACATAATTAATAACTGTATCACGTACAGCGATGCAGGCGGTATTGAAGAAATAAAGCCATTTTATGTTACAACTATAACGAGTAAATTTAATCGTTTAACTTGTGAAGAATTAAAAAGGTACCTGACTTCTAAATAAGCATTAAATAAGAATCTTAAATATCGCAAACAGTGATGTAGGTGTCACTCAAGAAAAAAAAACGTTTTATTTTTTAATTAGCACGAGTAAATGAACGAATATCGATAATATAATATAACGCTTAATATGAATTTTATCTGTCTGATTATTTAATAGCTTAACTTATTTCACAGTAACGTCATCGACTGCACTTAGGCTCTTTTCCCTTTTTGTCCAAACTAATCGATTGTCGAAAACTAGTATCATGTAGGTGTGAATATAGTCTTAGTTTGTAGAAACTATTAAAATGATAAAAATGGATATCGTATTAAATCGTAAAAGATGCCAATTTACGATAAAAATTAAGAAATCGTTCAATTTGATTTTGTTACAATGGAAAAACCGTCTCCTGCTATGTCAAAAAATCGTTACCGTTTGATAACAAACCGACGCCTTGTTAAGTTATATAAGGAACACGGAAGTCGCGCGCGAGCTCTTTTGTGCCTGAAATTCCGGAGAGTGAACATCGAAGAAGAACATAAATATCAGGTAAGTAAGAAAAAATATCAAACAACAACATTGTAACTAGTAATTTATAACGTCTAAACCATTAATTTACAACACTTAAGCTATTAATTTATAACATTCAAGCCATTAATTTATAACATTTAAGGAATTAATTTATAACGTCTAAACTATTAATTTATAACATTTATGCTATTAATTTATAACATTTAAGCCATTAATTTCTAACTTTTGAACTGTTATTTTATACATTTAGCCATTAATTTATAACATATAAACTATTAATTTATATCATCTAAGCCATTAAATTATAACATTCAAGCTATTAATTTATAACATTTAAACTGTTAATTTATAACATTTAAACCATTAATTTACAGCATTTAAAGTGTTATTTTATACATTTAAGCCATTAATTTATAACATTTAAGCTATTAATTTATAACATTTAAACTATTAATTTCTAACATTTAAGCCAGTAATTTCTAACATTTAAGCAATTAATTGACAACATCTGAGCCACTAATTTACAACATTTAAACTGTTGTTTTATACATTTAAGCTATTATTTTACAACATTTAAGCTATTAATTAACAACATCTAAGCCATTAATTTACAACATCTAAAGTGTTATTTTATACATTTAAGCTATCAATTTATAACATTTAAGCTATTAATTTATAACATTTAAGCCATTAATTTCTAACTTTTGAACTGTTATTTTATATATTTAGATATTAATTTATAACATTTAAACTATTAATTTATATCATCTAAGCCATTAAATTATAACATTTAAGCTATTAATTTACAACATCTAAGCCACTAATTTACAATATTTAAACTATTAATTTATATCATCTAAGCCATTAATTTATAATATTTAAGCCATTAATCTAAAACAATTCCTCCATTAATTCTTAACAACTATACCAATAATTTATAACCATATTCTCCCATTAATTCAAAGTAATTGTGCTCTTAATTTATAACAGTTGTACCATTAATCGGAAGCAACTCTACATTCATTGATTTAAATCAGTACCATCAATGTGAGTGAATTAATGATTTATATTGTATTATTTTATTAACGAAACCTTTCAGGTCCCTGGATTGCTATTTTATTTCTATATAGCATTATTTTTTAATTTTAAATACAGTACTTAATTTCTCATTTCACTATTTTGTATAAAAGCAGTGGTAAAGCAGAGTGTTATTTTAAGATGTAATTTTCCATGTCTGCTAAAAACCAAGGAAACAACACCATATTCATGGAATCAAGGAAGCAAGTGTAGTTTAACCGAAGGCAACGACATCTTATCTGTAGCTGCACATGAGTCATAGGACATTTCAAATAGTGTTGTTGTTTTGCCTCGGAGTACCAAAACCGTTAGATTACAAGTAATTTAAAAACAAATAAACTCCGGACAAAACAATGCCGCCGCTACAATGTCGCTTTATTATAAAATAATTTTACATCTCTGCTTCCAATGCGTAAAAACTCATATGTAAATGGGACCCGAGCGTAGTTACCTCCTCGTGGTGGGTCCCGGTAATTGGTATCGATTTCCAAACAATAATACATCAAGTACTATTTCGAATATTAGTATTATTATTCGAAAACGATATCAAGCTAAAAACTACTTGAATATAGTCTGGTCTTGATCACCCAAAATAGTTTTGGTGATCTAAACTGGACTAATACCCCCCCGCGGGGGCAACGTGGGACATCGTGGGACATCGCAGGACACCGTGGGATGCGAGCGTATTAGCTTTAATTAATCATAAGATAGATACCTATGTTATGTACATTGTAAGCTCATTCTGTACAAAGATACTTATCTATCTTGGAACGACAAATAAAGATCTCGTCTCTCTTGATCCCCTCGCTTACCATACTGGAAAAATTGTTCCCACGATATATCGGTTCGCGATCACTCAGTTCTTTCAAACTGTCGCGTGGCGTACTCGCTCGCGTGTATTTCGGGTGCGTGCGGGTCAATGTGCTCTAGACAACTCTTCGGATTCGTAAGTCGCCCAAGGACAGCTCTGTCTTGGTGACTGCTCAACGTTTGCATCGGATCACTGGAGTTGTCGTCGTGCCGGTGATGCTTGCTAATCTGTTGGGGATTCAGTCGTGGATCTGCAGTCCTGTCCGATTGGTACTTCGGTACTCGGTCAGGGACCAGCAATTTCACGTCCTCCGTAATCCTGTTCGGCCCCGCGGGAGTGGACCCCACTGTTCAGTTGAGGTATTGCCTTCGTAATCCTGTTCAGCGGTCCCTCCCCGTGAGTGGACCCCACTGTTCAGTTGGGGCCTCGTGCCTTGGTAATCCTGTTCAGCGGTCCCTCCCTGTGAGTGGACCCCACTGTTCAGTTGGGGCCTCTTGCCTTCGTAATCCTGTTCAGCGGTCCCTCCCCGGGTTCCACTTGTTCAGTTGGAGTGTGTCAAGTTGCTGGCCTATGTGCTGGATCCACGGCTGAATTACTAGTGGATCACTGGCATCATCTGTCGGCGACATCGACCGCGACTCGTGTAAGTTTCGAACGGCGAAACAGGAATCGAGTTACGGCCAATTCTTGGGCTTTCCGTTGAACCTCGGGGTTATCTCGTGTACGGGGGTACGTCGCGTAGGTTTGTTAGTTCTTTCGAGAGATCGCGATCTCGTCCGTTTCGGGACAGTGTCAGTAGCTTCATCTTCTTCTTTTCGCTCCAAGTTAGATAAATGTGTCTTTGATACCGAATGTTGCCAGTAGGGATGCGAATTATTGTATATTTGTACTGATCGATGAAATCGTTGTGTGGGAGATAGATGATGCGTTACGTATGCCTTGTTCTATGTTTGTAAAGATTCATGTTAGCGCTGCGTTGGAGATATGTGTTTCGCAGTTAGACTACGAAACAACTATTTCTTTACGCAGGCCCATGGTCAAGTAGTGTCAAAACTGGACATTCTGCCAATAGGTTGAATGTCGAGATCGATGTGCAGTGTTAAATAACCCATGGGCGGGTCTCGTGCGTAGTCACCTCCTCGTGGTGAGACCTGGTAATTGGCATCGTTTTCCAAAAATTAATCAGTCGATTAATCTTTGGAAAACGATACCAAGCCAAGAACTACGCAACAGTCCAGTTTGGATCAACAAAAGCCCCTGAGATCATTTTGGATGATCTACACTGGACTGCACTATTAATTTATAACATTTAAGCCATTAATTTACAATATTTACGTCATGAATTTACAACAATAAGTCACAAATTCATAACATTTAAGCTATTAATTTTTACATTTATACCATTAATTCCTAACACTCAAACTATTAATTTATAACACTTAAGCTATTAATTTATAACATTTAAGCAAATAATTAACAACGATTAAACTATTAATTTATAACAATTGAAACAATAATTGGCACATTTAAAACATTAATTTATAAGAATCAAACCATTCCTCGAGGAATCAGTAAGTCTCGCGCTAATAGCCCAATACATCGATAGATTTAACGAAGAAATACGTAACCGCGATTGCAACCAATTAGATCATATTATTTGCTACATAATTAATAACTGTATCACGTACAGCGATGCAGGCGGTATTGAAGAAATAAAGCCATTTTATGTTACAACTATAACGAGTAAATTTAATCGTTTAACTTGTGAAGAATTAAAAAGGTACCTGACTTCTAAATAAGCATTAAATAAGAATCTTAAATATCGCAATCAGTGATGTAGGTGTTACTCAAGAAAAAAGAACGTTTTATTTTTTAATTAGCACGAGTAAATGAACGAATATCGATAATATAATATAACGCTTAATATGAATTTTATCTGTCTGATTATTTAATAGCTTAACTTATTTCACAGTAACGTCATCGACTGCACTTAGGCTCTTTTCCCTTTTTGTCCAAACTAATCGATAGTCGAAAACTAGTATCATGTAAGTGTGAATATAGTCTTAGTTTGTAGAAACTATTAAAATGATAAAAATGGATATCGTATTAAATCGTAAAAGATGCCAATTTACGATAAAAATTAAGAAATCGTTCAATTTGACTTTGTTACAATGGAAAAACCGTCTCCTGCTATGTCAAAAAATCGTTACCGTTTGATTAACAAACCGACGCCTTGTTATGTTATATAAGGAACACGGAGGTCGCGCGCGAGCTCTTTTGTGCCTGAAATTCCGGAGAGTGAACATCGAAGAAGAACATAAATATCAGGTAAGTAAGAAAAAATATCAAACAACAACATTGTAACTAGTAATTTATAACGTCTAAACCATTAATTTACAACACTTAAGCTATTAATTTATAACATTCAAGCCATTAATTTATAACATTTAAGGAATTAATTTATAACGTCTAAACTATTAATTTATAACATTTATGCTATTAATTTATAACATTTAAGCCATTAATTTCTAACTTTTGAACTGTTATTTTATACATTTAGCCATTAATTTATAACATTTAAACTATTAATTTATATCATCTAAGCCATTAAATTATAACATTCAAGCTATTAATTTATAACATTTAAACTGTTAATTTATAACATTTAAACCATTAATTTACAGCATTTAATGTGTTATTTTATACATTTAAGCCATTAATTTATAACATTTAAGCTATTAATTTATAACATTTAAGCCATTAATTTCTAACTTTTGAACTGTTATTTTATACATTTTGCCAATTATTTATAACATTTAAACTATTAATTTATATCATCTAAGCCATTAAATTATAACATTTAAGCTATTAATTTACAACATCTAAGCCACTAATTTACAATATTTAAACTATTAATTTATATCATCTAAGCCATTAATTTATAATATTTAAGCCATTAATCTAAAACAATTCCTCCATTAATTCTTAACAACTATACCAATAATTTATAACCATATTCTCCCATTAATTCAAAGTAATTGTGCTCTTAATTTATAACAGTTGTACCATTAATCGGAAGCAACTCTACATTCATTGATTTAAATCAGTACCATCAATGTGAGTGAATTAATGATTTATATTGTATTATTTTATTAACGAAACCTTTCAGGTCCCTGGATTGCTATTTTATTTCTATATAGCATTATTTTTTAATTTTAAATACAGTACTTAATTTCTCATTTCACTATTTTGTATAAAAGCAGTGGTAAAGCAGAGTGTAATTTTAAGATGTAATTTTCCATGTCTGCTAAAAACCAAGGAAACAACACCATATTCATGGAATCAAGGAAGCAAGTGTAGTTTAACCGAAGGCAACGACATCTTATCTGTAGCTGCACATGAGTCATAGGACATTTCAAATAGTGTTGTTGTTTTGCCTCGGAATACCAAAACCGTTAGATTACAAGTAATTTAAAAACAAATAAACTCCGGACAAAACAATGCCGCCGCTACAATGTCGCTTTATTATAAAATAATTTTACATCTCTGCTTCCAATGCGTAAAAACTCATATGTAAATGGGACCCGAGCGTAGTTACCTCCTCGTGGTGGGTCCCGGTAATTGGTATCGTTTTCCAAATAATAATACACCAAGTACTATTTCGAATATTAGTATTATTATTCGAAAACGATATCAAGCTAAAAACTACTTGAATATAGTCTGGTCTTGATCACCCAAAATAGTTTTGGTGATCTAAACTGGACTAATACCCCCCGCGGGGGCAACGTGGGACATCGTGGGACATCGCAGGACACCGTGGGATGCGAGCGTATTAGCTTTAATTAATCATAAGATAGATACCTATGTTATGTACATTGTAAGCTCATTCTGTACAAAGATACTTATCTATCTTGGAACGACAAATAAAGATCTCGTCTCTCTTGATCCCCTCGCTTACCATACTGGAAAAATTGTTCCCACGATATATCGGTTCGCGATCACTCAGTTCTTTCAAACTGTCGCGTGGCGTACTCGCTCGCGTGTATTTCGGGTGCGTGCGGGTCAATGTGCTCTAGACAACTCTTCGGATTCCTAAGTCGCCCAAGGACAGCTCTGTCTTGGTGACTGCTCAACGTTTGCATCGGATCACGGGAGTTGTCGTCGTGCCGGTGATGCTTGCTAATCTGTTGGGGATTCAGTCGTGGATCTGCAGTCCTGTCCGATTGGTACTTCGGTACTCGGTCAGGGACCAGCAATTTCACGTCCTCCGTAATCCTGTTCGGCCCCGCGGGAGTGGACCCCACTGTTCAGTTGAGGTATTGCCTTCGTAATCCTGTTCAGCGGTCGCTCCCTGTGAGTGGACCCCACTGTTCAGTTGGGGCCTCTTGCCTTCGTAATCCTGTTCAGCGGTCCCTCCCCGGGTTCCACTTGTTCAGTTGGAGTGTGTCAAGTTGCTGGCCTATGTGCTGGATCCACGGCTGAATTACTAGTGGATCACTGGCATCATCTGTCGGCGCCATCGACCGCGACTCTTGTAAGTTTCGAACGGCGAAACAGGAATCGAGTTACGGCCAATTCTTGGGCTTTCCGTTGAACCTCGGGGTTATCTCGTGTACGGGGGTACGTCGCGTAGGTTTGTTAGTTCTTTCGAGAGATCGCGATCTCGTCCGTTTCGGGACAGTGTCAGTAGCTTCATCTTCTTCTTTTCGCTCCAAGTTAGATAAATGTGTCTTTGATACCGAATGTTGCCAGTAGGGATGCGAATTATTGTTTATTTGTACTGATCGATGTAATCGTTGTGTGGGAGATAGATGATGCGTTACGTATGTCTTGTTCTACGTTTGTAAAGATTCATGTTAGCGCTGCGTTGGAGATATGTGTTTCGCAGTTAGACTACGAAACAACTATTTCTTTACGCAGGCCCATGGTGAAGTAGTGTCAAAACTGGACATTCTGCCAATAGGTTGAATGTCGAGATCGATGTGTAGTGTTAAATAACCCATGGGCGGGTCTCGTGCGTAGTCACCTCCTCGTGGTGAGACCTGGTAATTGGCATCGTTTTCCAAAAATTAATCAGTCGATTAATCTTTGGAAAACGATACCAAGCCAAGAACTACGCAACAGTCCAGTTTGGATCAGCAAAAGCCCCTAAGATCATTTTGGATGAAATACACTGGGTGCACTATTAATTTATAACATTTAAGCCATTAATTTACAACATTTACGTCATGAATTTACAACAATAAGTGACAAATTCATAACATTTAAGCTATTAATTTTTACATTTATACCATTAATTCCTAACATTCAAACTATTAATTCATAACACTTAAGCTATTAATTTATAACATTTAAGCAAATAATTAACAACGATTAAACTACTAATTTATAACAATTGAAACATTAATTGGCACATTTAAAACATTAATTTATAAGAATCAAACCATTCCTCGAGGAATCAGTAAGTCTCGCGCTAATAGCCCGATACATCGATAGATTTAACGAAGAAATACGTAACCGCGATTACAGCCAATTAGATCATATTATTTGCTACATAATTAATAACTGTATCACGTACAGCGATGCAGGCGGTATTGAAGAAATAAAGCCATTTTATGTTACAACTATAACGAGTAAATTTAATCGTTTAACTTGTGAAGAATTAAAAAGGTACCTGACTTCTAAATAAGCATTAAATAAGAATCTTAAATATCGCAAACAGTGGTGTAGGTGTTACTCAAGAAAAAAGAACGTTTTATTTTTTAATTAGCACGAGGAAATGAACGAATATCGATAATATAATATAACGCTTAATATGAATTTTATCTGTCTGATTATTTAATAGCTTTACTTATTTCACAGTAACGTCATCGACTGCACTTAGGCTCTTTTCCCTTTTTGTCCAAACTAATCGATAGTCGAAAACTAGTATCATGTAGGTGTGAATATAGTCTTAGTTTGTAGAAACTATTAAAATGATAAAAATGGATATCGTATTAAATCGTAAAAGATGCCAATTTACGATAAAAATTAAGAAATCGTTCAATTTGATTTTGTTACAATGGAAAAACCGTCTCCTGCTATGTCAAAAAATCGTTACCGTTTGATTAACAAACCGACGCCTTGTTATGTTATATAAGGAACACGGAGGTCGCGCGCGAGCTCTTTTGTGCCTGAAATTCCGGAGAGTGAAAATCGAAGAAGAACATAAATATCAGGTAAGTAAGAAAAAATATCAAACAACAACATTGTAACTAGTAATTTATAACGTCTAAACCATTAATTTACAACACTTAAGCTATTAATTTATAACATTCAAGCCATTAATTTATAACATTTAAGGAATTAATTTATAACGTCTAAACTATTAATTTATAACATTTATGCTATTAATTTATAACATTTAAGCCATTAATTTCTAACTTTTGAACTGTTATTTTATACATTTAGCCATTAATTTATAACATTTAAACTATTAATTTATATCATCTAAGCCATTAAATTATAACATTCAAGCTATTAATTTATAACATTTAAACTGTTAATTTATAACATTTAAGCCATTAATTTCTAACTTTTGAACTGTTATTTTATACATTTAGCCATTAATTTATAACATTTAAACTATTAATTTATATCATCTAAGCCATTAAATTATAACATTCAAGCTATTAATTTATAACATTCAAGCCATTAATTTATAACATTTAAGGAATTAATTTATAACGTCTAAACTATTAATTTATAACATTTATGCTATTAATTTATAACATTTAAGCAATTAATTTATAACATTTAAACTATTAATTTCTAACATTTAAGCCATTAATTTCTAACATTTAAGCAATTAATTGACAACATCTGAGCCACTAATTTACAACATTTAAACTGTTGTTTTATACATTTAAGCTATTATTTTATAACATTTAAGCTATTAATTAACAACATTGTTAAGGAAATCACGAGGATTTGGAAATACAAATAACTGACTTTATTTCACACACAACAGCTATACATCTATATTCCACTCTGAAGAACGTTTTGCACGCACGCTTGTCGCCAACCGACTCTTCCAGATGCTTCTTAACGACGACTGTTTTGTCTCAACTAAGACCTGGACGCCCTCTGACCCTTACACACACACTCTCATGTACAGTGTAAATGTATCACTTCCCTAACACGCCTCCTTACATTTATACTGTACACTTAATTTTATTTACATACTTGTCGAATTAACAAAATATTTAACACTTATCGCTTTATTTACATTTCTCTTATTTTACATTCATCCATGACCTAAACCTTTCAAATTTCTCTCTACACAGTGCCTTCGTAAAAAATATCCGCAGTGTTTTCGTCTGTACTTACTTTAATTATATTTATCCTGTTTTCCTTTAAGCACTCGTGAATGTAGTGGTAATGAACTTCAATGTGTTTAGTGTTTTTTGTAAAATTTCCGTACTTTGCTACACTTATCGCTCCAGAGTTATCCTCATAAATTTTTACAGGGTTATCGTCTAGATTTACATCGAAGATTTTCATTAATTCTCTGATAGCCATTACTTCGCTCACCGCTTCCGATAGAGCTACATACTCTGCATACGTTGAGGCTTTTGTCACACACCTTTGTTTTTTAGACTTCCATCCAATTACATTTCCATACAATCTAATTACATACCCAGAAGTCGATTTCCTATCTATATGATCTCCTGCCCAATCGGCGTCCACATAACAGTCTATCGTTTCGCCCTTTTCATTGCTTTTATAATGTAGCCTTAAATCTCTTGTCCGGTGCAAATATTTCAGTATTCGCAAAGCATATTTAAAATGTGTCTCGCTACAACAATCTTGATATCTACTCAGATAATTCGCACTATAACTTTCCAAGATATTCTTTCACTTCGCCTAGATCTTTTCATTTTAAATTTATCTGTTAATAACCCTTTTTTTTTTATTTTACTACAGATTAACAAATCGTTTACATATATTAGCAAATAAACAACATTTTCTCCCTCTCCATGAATATATAAGCACAATTCTACATTATTCTTCTTAAAACCTAATCTCGTCACATACCTATCAAAACATTCATACCAATCTCTCGGACTTTCTTTTAACCCATAAATCGCTCTCGATAATTTACAAACTCTATTCATTCATTCTACATATCATATTCTTTGCAACATCGCTCTCTTTTCTCTTTTATTTACAATGTCCTATTTTTTGTTTATCTCTTTCTTTTCCTCGCTTTGTTCTACTTTTGTTACATTTTTCGCCCTTGTTCCTCGCAGATACTTCACCTTCTCTGCTTCTATCTTCGTCATTATCCTTCTCCAGTTTTCTATTCTTTTTCCTCTTCTTATAATTTTCTTCATTCTTACCATCTTCACTATTTTCACAACAAATCGCCTCCTCAAATGTACAAGGGATATCTACTTTACAATACTTTGTGTGAATCACACTGCTGTTTTCCTTTTCTGATCTTTCTTGTTCCTCTTCGCGTTCTGATGGCTTAAGTGGTTTTGGAAGCTTTTTCACAATATATGCTGGTGGCTCGTAATCATCATCTCCATCTGAATATTGTTCTTCTTCTTCATCTTCGTCAGAATCCAAATCAAGTTTGGTTTTATTGTCTGGTGGTAATCCATCTGGTACCATTTTTTCACCTACTTTAATATGTTGTTTTATATGTGTGACATAATCTGCCCTATCTCTCTCACGTTCCCTATCTCTTTCTCTTTCTCTTTCCCTGTCACGGTCCCTATCTCTTTCACGTTTCCTATCTCTTTCTCTTTCTTTTTTACTCATATCACTACATTTGGCACTGTTTACTAAGTGTTCCTTCCCTTTCAATATACTTTTCATTCTATATGTCCCATTCTCTTTGAACGCTACAGCCGTAAGTCTATTGTTTACATCTATTATTTTCGCAATATTTCCTTTTGTAATAACCATATTCTTATTATCTGTTAGTTTACCTAAACTGATCAAATTTGCGGACATTTCTTTCACATAAAAAACTTTTCTCATATTTATTTTTGTTCGCTTTCCAAATGCTTCAAAATAACTTATAACATTCCCAACTTTTGTCGCTTTTATCGGTCTATTATCGCCTAAATATATATTTACCGGTTCTTTTAGGTCAATAGATTTATCAAAATAATTTTCATTATTAATTATATGATCGGTACAACCGCTATCTAATAGCCACATTATTTCCTTCTCACTTATCTCATTCGTCTCGCTGTTGTGTGCTGCGTGCGCCGTTGCTATCCATGTGCCTGCTCCTGAGTCGCCATGCTCGCTCGTGCCGGTTGTTGATTGACGATGGAAGTTTCCACGTCCCCTGCTCGTATTGCCTTTGTTTCCTTGTCCTCTGCTGCGACCACGTGTTGGCCCATGCCAATAGCCGTTACTGCTTCCCGCTTGGACGCCATTTTGACACTCTCTCGCAAAGTGTCCTAATCTTCCACATCTGAAGCATCCTTCCTTTTTTGCAGAAAAGGCGTTGGTTTGCATTTCTCCTCGATTGGATTTATTTTTCTTCTCTGCTATTTCTATTTTATTTTTCACATACGCTACCGTTTGATCCTCTTCTTTCAATGCATCTATTATGTCCGCTATGTAGCTGTATCCTTCGGGTAACGTATTCAGCATGTAATTTAGTTTTTCCCTCTCACTCACTTGTGCGCCCGCACTTTTTAATTCATTTGTTAATTTTTCGAAATCTCTGAAAAACGATGCTGAATCACCGTAGTTATCCAGTCTTATCTTTTCCAATCTCCTTCTGCACACGATCTGTAGTGCCGTCGACTCTTTCAAGTACATTTCATCGAACTTTTTTACTATTTCATACGCCGTTTTTTCTTCCCTAACATACTCCAATTATCTATTTGTTATGGCGCTATAAATTATATTTGTCGCTTTCAGGTCCTTTTTGTCCCAGTCTTCATTGTCTCTTTCGTTCTTCATTCTTGTTATAACAATATCACATTCCTTATACTTCAAAAACATTGTGATTCTTTGCTTCCACATTCCATAATCCTCACCATCGAATATAGGTATCATGATTTCCGATCTCTCCATTTTAATTGATTCCTTATATCTTACTCAAGCGTTCCCACGTGCTCGAAGTATATCTTTTCTCTTCTTTCTTTGAACGTTTCTTCCCTTATTGAAACTCACTCGAACTAACTCGCAAGATTGAAAAGACACGCACTAAATAACTTGCAAAACTATAAACCACGCTCTGCTACCATGTTAAGGAAATCAGAGGATTTGGAAATACAAATAACTGACTTTATTTCACACACAACAGCTATACATCTATATTCCACTCTGAAGAACGTCTTGCACGCACGCTTGTCGCCAACCGACTCTTCCAGATGCTTCTTAACGACGACTGTTTTGTCTCAACTAAGACCTTTTTTTTTTTTTTTTTTTTTTTACGTGGAGAAATCCTCATGGACACCCGCGGCTGTCAAACAGCGGCGGGTAGTGTCGGACTCTTACCGACTAAAACTCCACGGTGGCCTGTCCTGACGTTTGGTCGAGGGACACCCGGGCTCTCTTGCGAAGTACTACCGGGGTGCCCCCTGTCGTCTATCTCCCTGTGTAGATCTTGAAGGGAGGCGTCCTGTTCTTGCTTGGACCGTTAGGGGGGGACCACGCCCCCTAACGCCTCGATCCTATTCTCACGCTCCTAAGGCGGCGGCTGCGCCGCGCCTTCGTGGCGTCTGATGTTCCTCTGTTGCTGCGACGTCCTCGAGGGATGGCGCGATCTTTCCCGATCTCTTTCCGCCCGCTCCTTCGCGAGCATCACTTGCTCGCAGTATGTGCGGACGGCGACGAACTCCTGGCGCCCTCTGAGCATCGCCTCGACGACCGCTTCGGGGGCTAATCTCTCGCCGATGTCGAGCCGTAGGACGCGTCGCGGTTCTGCCCACGCCGGGCAGTGCTCCAGCGTGTGTTGCGCCGTGTCCTCCTCTTCCTCGCAGTGGTGACAGATGGACGTCACCTCCCGCCGAATCCTGAGCAGGTACTCGCCGAATACTCCGTGGCCGGTGAGCACCTGCGTCGTCCTGAAGGTTAGCGGGACCCCGCCGTGTTCTCTCCAGGCGTCCCAGTTCGGAAGCACGGCGTGAACGGCGCGATGTGGCCGCACGGCGTCCTCCTCCACCAGCTGAGAGCGCCATCGCTCCCAGATCTCCGACTTCGTCTCCTCCCGAATGTTTCGGACCGTCTGGCTGTTGGACGGTGGCGTCGTCGTCGTCGAGCGCCCGTCCGAGCTCGGACCTCTCAGGTGTTCGTACACCCTTCGGAGCGCGAGGGCCTGCAGCTCGAACGGCGGGGACGCCGCCAGCACGGTCGCCGACGCGTAGGACACCGTCCTGTATCCTCTGGCGATGCGGATGGCGATCGTCCGCTGCAGTCTTCTCACCAGGACCAGGCTGCGACGACTCGCCGCCAGATCTTCGGCCCAGACGGGAGCCCCGTAGAGGACTCGGGACCGGACCACTCCCTCGTAGAGTCGGCGGACTCCCAGTCCTGCTCCGCCGATGTTCGGTAGAAGGCCGCACAAGGCGTTGGCCGCGGCCATCACCCTGGGGACCAGGAGCTCGAAGTGTGGTCCGAACGTCCATCCGCTGTCGATGGTGAGACCCAGGTATCTCATCTGGCGTTTCACCGGCACCTCTTCTCCGTCGATGGTCACGGAGAGGTCGGGAGGAGGGGTTCCTCTGCGGCGTTGGTCGAAGAACCAAAGGGCCTCAGATTTGGCCGGCGACACTCTCAGCCCGAGCATACGAATGGCGCGTACCGCGCATGCCACGGCGTTCTCCGCGTTATTTACCGCCTCGTTCCACCATCGTCCCCCGGCCAGAACCAACGTGTCGTCGGCGTAGCAGACCAGGCCCGCGCCCGGGGGCACGGGGCATCGGAGGACCGAGTCGTAGGCCGTGATCCACAGTATGGGTCCCAGGACCGAGCCCTGTGGCACGCCGCGCTCGACGCGTCTTCTCTCTTCCCCGTCTTTTCCGCTGTACAGAATCCACCGGTCTCTCAAGTACGCCCGGATCACCCCGACGAGATACGCCGGAACCTCGAAGTATCGGAGGGCTTCCACTATCCTGGCCCAGGGGATGGAGTTGAAGGCGTTCGTGACGTCTAGCGATACCGCCAATCCCACCCCTTCGCGAGTGACCGTGTCCTCGGCCATGGATCGGACTCGCCTCACTGCGTCCACCGTCGAGCGGCCTCGGCGAAATCCGTACTGGCTTTCGTGCCATCCGGGCCTCCTCTCCGTCATATGAGCCTCCAGACGGGCGGCGAAGATTCGCTCGAACAGCTTCCCCACCTCGTCGAGCAGGCATATAGGCCTGTACGCGGACGGCGAGTCCGGCGGACGATCCTCTTTCCGCAGCAGGACCAATCTCGCCGTCCGCCACGTCCGGGGGTAGACACCCTCCCTCAGGCATCTTGTGTACAGGTGTCGCAGGCGGGGAGCCATGGTGTCGATCGTCTCCGCCCACACTCGGCCTGGGATTCCGTCCGGACCCGGTGCCACGTCGCGGGATGCCATCCTTCTCGTGGCTTCGAAGAGCTCCTCTTCGGTGACTCCGAGCTCTTCGCTCCACTCCGTCGTCGTCACCGCCTCCTCGTCGTCGTCGTCGCCGAAGTAGGAGGATGGCGCTGATTGCCCCGCGTCCCTGTCTTCCGGTGGGAACAGAGTCCCGATGACCTTGTTCAGCAGCACCGGGTCCATGTTCGCGGTCAGCGGGGCGCCGTAGGTCGCAACTTCTTAGTCGCTATCTTGTAGGGCCGCCCCCACGGATCGGATTCGACCGCCTCGACCAGCTCTGCCCAGCACCGAGCTTTCGCGATCTTGATCTCCCGTTGAAGAGTGCGTCTCGACTCTCTGTACGCCTCGTAGCAGCTGGAGATCTCCTCTTCGTCGCGCGTCAGCCTGCGACGGCGGGCCCTCAGGAATCTTCTGCGGGCTCGGACGCAGCTCGCTCGCAGCTCCGCGATCTCCGGTGTCCACCAGTACACGCAGCGATCGCGTCTACCGCCCGGGACGGAGTGCGGCATCGAGGCGTCGCACGCCGCGCTCATGTGTCGGCGAAGTTCTTCCGCCTCCTCGTCGACGCTTTCCAACGATGCTGCTGCTGCTGCTGTTGTCGTTGTTGTTCGTCGGGCGTCCCAACTCCAGGCGGAGACGGTGGCCGCCGCCCGCAGCAGGTCCTTGTCCCTCTCCTTGAGCCGCCATCTCGGTGGTGGGCGGGATAGATTCTCCCCTCGTCGTCGTTGTTGTTGATGACGGGCGTCGTCGTCGTTGTCGGCCTGTGTAGTCTCGGGGGCCACCTCCATCAGTATGTAGAGGTGGTCGGATAGTGTTTCCATCCCCTCGGCCACTCTCCAGTCGTGGATCCGCCTGAACAGCTCCGGGGTAGTCCACGTGACGTCGACCACGGAGGACCCTCTCCATGCCACGCAGGTGCTCGCCGAGCCTCTGTTTGCCAGCACGAGCCCGAGACCCGCGGCCCAATCGGTGAGCATCCTTCCCCGAGAGTTGGTACTGGGGTTTCCCCATTGCGTGGAATGGGCGTTAAAGTCCCCGAGGACGAGCACCTGGCGGGGAAGGCATCCCCTGACGCACTCGCCGACCCCGTCCAGGAAGTCCCCGTACGCATCCAGGCCGATGTTGGGAGAGACGTAGACGGCCACCACCGCTACTCCGGCCCATTCGACCGCGACGAAGCCGCGGCCACGATCGAGCGGAACGCCGGGGGCACTCGAGGCTGACGTCCAGGTTATCGCGGTGGATCCGTCCAGGTCCACGATCCAGTTGGGAGCGTCGGGAACGCGGTACGGCTCGGCCACCGCCGCGAGGGCGACCTCGTTCTCCCGGATGGTCTGCGAGAGCAGATCTTGCGCTCTTCTCGACCTGCCGAGGTTGCATTGCAGGAGGCGCTCGAATTACGCGGTCACCTCCATGGCCTCCTCCCGACCATCCGCCGCTGCTGCTTTGGCGGCGCTTCCTGGACTCTTTTCCGCCGCTGGCCCGCGGATTGGTCTCCTCCTCTTGGTCTTCGGGGGCGCGCAGGCCGCCCCGCCCATCCTGTGGTTGGCGGGTGCCCCGAGCGACTCGCACAGAGGGCACTTGGGAGCAGAGGCCGGACAGCCTCTGGCTCGATGTCCGGTACCGCCGCACCTGTAGCACAGATGCCCGCGATCCACACCGGACACGCATGTTGCGCGCACGTCCCCCAGCTCCAGGCACTTGAAGCACTGGAGGGGCCGCTTCGGGATCGCTCTGATCCTCGCTGTCGACCAACCCAGGGCTATTTTCCCTGCCTGGGCTAGTTTGCGGGCTCCTGCCACCGGGCATTTGATCCACGCGGACCCGAGGCCGCCCCTGGTGGCGCCGATCTCTCCGACGTGCATCTCGGCGCAGCCGCATCCTGCAGCCGAGGCCAAAGCTTGCCGCAGTTCGTCCTTTTTGACCGAGATGTCGATCCCGGTCACCCGAAGCTCGGCCATCCTGGTTGGTGTGGCGACTCTCACCGCCGTCGGATCCAGCGCCTCGGCCAGACGCGTCGCCAGCAGCGACGCCTTTCCCCTGTCCCTGTCCCCAGGGACAATGATGATTATGGCGCCCGTCATTGCCTTCCTCATGTCGACGGACTCCACGCCCACCTCCGAGAGCGGGACCTTCGCTCTGGCTGCCTCGAGCACGTCGGCGTACGACATCCTGGCTCCCTCGTTCAACGTCAGAGTCACCGCGGATGTTCGCGGTGCTCGAGGGAGCGTGACCGACTTGGGTGCCTGCGGCGGTCCTCTTTTCGCTGCGGCGGCGCTCGGTTCCGGCGCGCCTGTCGTCCTTGACTGCGGTAGCTGCTGGCGTCCGCTCGTCGCCGGCGGAGCCACGGTCGCCCCGTTTCTCGCCGTCTCGACTCCAGCGGCGGCGGCGGCGGCGGCGGCTGTCTTCTTCCGCTTCTTCCGTTGCCTTTTCCCCCTCGACTCCACCACTGTCCACGACTCGCCACCCTCCTGCTCCCTCGGGAGCGACGCAGTTTGGGAGGCACGGAGAGTAGCGGAGCGGTCCGCGCTTCGACGTGCGTCGGGGGTCCGTGGTCGTCGATTCCCGAGCAGCTCCTCGATGGTCTTGGCGATGGAGGGTCTGAGCTCCCGGACCTCCCTCTCCAGGGCATCTAGGCGTGCCCTGTCACTGTTGTCTTCCCGCGGAGGACGGCCATACTCGCACAGTGGGCCGGTGCATCGCGGACAATCCTGAACGCGAGCAGTCAATATCGCCAGCTCTTGGCGAAGGGCTGCGTTCTCTTGTTCCACCGCGGACAGCCTCCTGTCTACGACGTCGCTGTCGCGCGCCTGTCCGGTCCTTCTCCTGCAGGACTCGTGCTTCCAAGCGGCGGTGAGATAGCTCGCCGCGTCTTTCAGCGTCTTTATACACGTCCCCTTCAGGTTGGACGATATCGTCGCAACCCTCATAATTTCGGAGATGCGCATCGTCACCTCCGCGCTGACTTCCGCGGGCGAGCTCGTCCTTACCAGGATGTCCAGTTCTTCGGGCACGTCCGGGGTTGTAATGGCGACCCTCCTCTTCTTACCCCTGGACGTCGCAGAGGCCAGCGATGAACGCAACGAGATCGAGGCGACGGACTCCTCGTCGTCGGACCTTACTCGCGTCCGCGGCCCTACTGCCACCGATGACGTGGCATAGTCAACCAGGGGCGGAGCGAGAAAAGCGCACTCCGACCTGTCCGTGCTTCTGAGCGAGCTCCTAGTGCTCCTCCTCCTTGGAGATTCCTCCGTAATCTCCATCCCATTGTCCTCGCCAGACGCAGAAACACGTCCGGGGGCCTGGCGGTCCACCCTCGAACGGCCGTGGTCGTGAGATGACGACGCAGCGGGGCCCACTTGACTACCCACGACTGCGCCGGTACTGGGGTCTCCCTCCCCTGCACCGTAAACGTTTTTAACTTGTTTCGTGTCTGCCATATTTTTAAATTGGTTGGTTGCCGGGTCGTCAACTAATCTCCATCCTGGTGCCACTCACTCTTTCGCACCCTACCCGGTCAAGGCCGGTGCAGGGTGACGGGGAGCCCCACGAGAAGGTGAGGTGAGTGGTCTTGGCAGATATGGGCCCACCGACTTCTCCGAAATTCTCCGCAACGGATCAGCGAACCGACGGGTACCAAAGGCACCGACCAGCCGCCACCCGACTATAGGAGAACATCAGATCCATCGGGGTTTCCCAGGGCGTGGTCCTACGACCTGAGAACCCATACCCGCCTCGAGCTCCCCGTCTCAACTAAGACCTGGACGCCCTCTGACCCTTACACACACACTCTCATGTACAGTGTAAATGTATCACTTCCCTAACAAACATCTAAGCCATTAATTTACAACATTTAAAGTGTTATTTTATACATTTAAGCTATTAATTTATAACATTTAAGCTATTAATTTATAACATTTAAGCCATTAATTTCTAACTTTTGAACTGTTATTTTATACATTTAGCCATTAATTTATAACATTTAAACTATTAATTTATATCATCTAAGCCATTAATTTATAATATTTAAGCCATTAATCTAAAACAATTCCTTCATTAATTCTTAACAACTATACCAATAATTTATAACCATATTCTCCCATTAATTCAAAGTAATTGTGCTCTTAATTTATAACAGTTGTACCATTAATCGGAAGCAACTCTACATTCATTGATTTAAATCAGTACCATCAATGTGAGTGAATTAATGATTTATATTGTATTATTTTATTAACGAAATCTTTCAGGTCCCTGGATTGCTATTTTATTTCTATATAGCATTATTTTTTAATTTTAAATACAGTACTTAATTTCTCATTTCACTATTTTGTATAAAAGCAGTGGTAACGCAGAGTGTAATTTTAAGATGTAATTTTCCATGTCTGCTAAAAACCAAGGAAACAACACCATATTCATGGAATCAAGGAAGCAAGTGTAGTTTAACCGAAGGCAACGACATCTTATCTGTAGCTGCACATGAGTCATAGGACATTTCAAGTAGTGTTGTTGTTTTGCCTCGGAGTACCAAAACCGTTAGATTACAAGTAATTTAAAAACAAATAAACTCCGGACAAAACAATGCCGCCGCTACAATGTCGCTTTATTATAAAATAATTTTACATCTCTGCTTCCAATGCGTAAAAACTCATATGTAAATGGGACCCGAGCGTAGTTACCTCCTCGTGGTGGGTCCCGGTAATTGGTATCGTTTTCCAAATAATAATACACCAAGTACTATTTCGAATATTAGTATTATTATTCGAAAACGATATCAAGCTAAAAACTACTTGAATATAGTCTGGTCTTGATCACCCAAAATAGTTTTGGTGATCTAAACTGGACTAATACCCCCCCGCGGGTGCAACGTGGGACATCGTGGGACATCGCAGGACACCGTGGGATGCGAGCGTATTAGCTTTAATTAATCATAAGAAAGATACCTATGTTATGTACATTGTAAGCTCATTCTGTACAAAGATACTTATCTATCTTGGAACGACAAATAAAGATCTCGTCTCTCTTGATCCCCTCGCTTACCATACTGGAAAAATTGTTCCCACGATATATCGGTTCGCGATCACTCAGTTCTTTCAAACTGTCGCGTGGCATACTCGCTCGCGTGTATTTCGGGTGCGTGCGGGTCAATGTGCTCTAGACAACTCTTCGGATTCGTAAGTCGCCCAAGGACAGCTCTGTCTTGGTGACTGCTCAACGTTTGCATCGGATCACGGGAGTTGTCGTCGTGCCGGTGATGCTTGCTAATCTGTTGGGGATTCAGTCGTGGATCTGCAGTCCTGTCCGATTGGTACTTCGGTACTCGGTCAGGGACCAGCAATTTCACGTCCTCCGTAATCCTGTTCGACCCCGCGGGAGTGGACCCCACTGTTCAGTTGAGGTATTGCCTTCGTAATCCTGTTCAGCGGTTCCTCCCCGTGAGTGGACCCCACTGTTCAGTTGGGGCCTCGTGCCTTGGTAATCCTGTTCAGCGGTCCCTCCCTGTGAGTGGACCCCACTGTTCAGTTGGGGCCTCTTGCCTTCGTAATCCTGTTCAGCGGTCCCTCCCCGGGTTCCACTTGTTCAGTTGGAGTGTGTCAAGTTGCTGGCCTATGTGCTGGATCCACGGCTGAATTACTAGTGGATCACTGGCATCATCTGTCGGCGCCATCGACCGCGACTCGTGTAAGTTTCGAACGGCGAAACAGGAATCGAGTTACGGCCAATTCTTGGGCTTTCCGTTGAACCTCGGGGTTATCTCGTGTACGGGGGTACGTCGCGTAGGTTTGATAGTTCTTTCGAGAGATCGCGATCTCGTCCGTTTCGGGACAGTGTCAGTAGCTTCATCTTCTTCTTTTCGTTCCAAGTTAGATAAATGTGTCTTTGATACCGAATGTTGCCAGTAGGGATGCGAATTATTGTATATTTGTACTGATCGATGTAATCGTTGTGTGGGAGATAGATGATGCGTTACGTATGCCTTGTTCTACGTTTGTAAAGATTCATGTTCGCGCTGCGTTGGAGATATGTGTTTCGCAGTTAGACTACGAAACAACTATTTCTTTACGCAGGCCCATGGTCAAGTAGTGTCAAAACTGGACATTCTGCCAATAGGTTGAATGTCGAGATCGATGTGTAGTGTTAAATAACCCATGGGCGGGTCTCGTGCGTAGTCACCTCCTCGTGGTGAGACCTGGTAATTGGCATCGTTTTCCAAAAATTAATCAGTCGATTAATCTTTGGAAAACGATACCAAGCCAAGAACTACGCAACAGTCCAGTTTGGATCAACAAAAGCCCCTAAGATCATTTTGGATGATCTACACTGGACTGCACTATTAATTTATAACATTTAAGCCATTAATTTACAATATTTACGTCATGAATTTACAACAATAAGTCACAAATTCATAACATTTAAGCTATTAATTTTTACATTTATACCATTAATTCCTAACACTCAAACTATTAATTTATAACACTTAAGCTATTAATTTATAACATTTAAGCAAATAATTAACAACGATTAAACTATTAATTTATAACAATTGAAACAATAATTGGCACATTTAAAACATTAATTTATAAGAATCAAACCATTCCTCGAGGAATCAGTAAGTCTCGCGCTAATGGCCCAATACATCGATAGATTTAACGAAGAAATACGTAACCGCGATTACAACCAATTAGATCATATTATTTGCTACATAATTAATAACTGTATCACGTACAGCGATGCAGGCGGTATTGAAGAAATAAAGCCATTTTATGTTACAACTATAACGAGTAAATTTAATCGTTTAACTTGTGAAGAATTAAAAAGGTACCTGATTTCTAAATAAGCATTAAATAAGAATCTTAAATATCGCAAACAGTGATGTAGGTGTTACTCAAGAAAAAAGAACGTTTTATTTTTTAATTAGCACGAGTAAATGAACGAATATCGATAATATAATATAACGCTTAATATGAATTTTATCTGTCTGATTATTTAATAGCTTAACTTATTTCACAGTAACGTCATCGACTGCACTTAGGCTCTTTTCCCTTTTTGTCCAAACTAATCGATAGTCGAAAACTAGTATCATGTAGGTGTGAATATAGTCTTAGTTTGTAGAAACTATTAAAATGATAAAAATGGATATCGTATTAAATCGTAAAAGATGCCAATTTACGTTAAAAATTAAGAAATCGTTCAATTTGATTTTGTTACAATGGAAAAACCGTCTCCTGCTATGTCAAAAAATCGTTACCGTTTGATTAACAAACCGACGCCTTGTTATGTTATATATGGAACACGGAGGTCGCGCGCGAGCTCTTTTGTGCCTGAAATTCCGGAGAGTGAACATCGAAGAAGAACATAAATATCAGGTAAGTAAGAAAAAATATCAAACAACAACATTGTAACTAGTAATTTATAACGTCTAAACCATTAATTTACAACACTTAAGCTATTAATTTATATCATTCAAGCCATTAATTTATAATATTTAAGGATTTAATTTATAACGTCTAAACTATTAATTTATAACATTTATGCTATTAATTTATAACATTTAAGCCATTAATTTCTAACTTTTGAACTGTTATTTTATACATTTAGCCATTAATTTATAACATTTAAACTATTAATTTATATCATCTAAGCCATTAAATTATAACATTCAAGCTATTAATTTATAACATTTAAACTGTTAATTTATAACATTTAAACCATTAATTTACAGCATTTAATGTGTTATTTTATACATTTAAGCCATTAATTTATAACATTTAAGCTATTAATTTATAACATTTAAGCCATTAATTTCTAACTTTTGAACTGTTATTTTATACATTTTGCCAATAATTTATAACATTAAAACTATTAATTTATATCATCTATGCCATTAAATTATAACATTTAAGCTATTAATTTACAACATCTAAGCCACTAATTTACAATATTTAAACTATTAATTTATATCATCTAAGCCATTAATTTATAATATTTAAGCCATTAATCTAAAACAATTCCTCCATTAATTCTTAACAACTATACCAATAATTTATAACCATATTCTCCCATTAATTCAAAGTAATTGTGCTCTTAATTTATAACAGTTGTACCATTAATCGGAAGCAACTCTACATTCATTGATTTAAATCAGTACCATCAATGTGAGTGAATTAATGATTTATATTGTATTATTTTATTAACGAAATCTTTCAGGTCCCTGGATTGCTATTTTATTTCTATATAGCATTATTTTTTAATTTTAAATACAGTACTTAATTTCTCATTTCACTATTTTGTATAAAAGCAGTGGTACCGCAGAGTGTAATTTTAAGATGTAATTTTCCATGTCTGCTAAAAACCAAGGAAGCAACACCATATTCATGGAATCAAGGAAGCAAGTGTAGTTTAACCGAAGGCAACGACATCTTATCTGTAGCTGCACATGAGTCATAGGACATTTCAAGTAGTGTTGTTGTTTTGCCTCGGAGTACCAAAACCGTTAGATTACAAGTAATTTAAAAACAAATAAACTCCGGACAAAACAATGCCGCCGCTACAATGTCGCTTTATTATAAAATAATTTTACATCTCTGCTTCCAATGCGTAAAAACTCATATGTAAATGGGACCCGAGCGTAGTTACCTCCTCGTGGTGGGTCCCGGTAATTGGTATCGTTTTCCAAATAATAATACACCAAGTACTATTTCGAATATTAGTATTATTATTCGAAAACGATATCAAGCTAAAAACTACTTGAATATAGTCTGGTCTTAATCACCCAAAATAGTTTTGGTGATCTAAACTGGACTAATACCCCCCCGCGGGTGCAACGTGGGACATCGTGGGACATCGCAGGACACCGTGGGATGCGAGCGTATTAGCTTTAATTAATCATAAGAAAGATACCTATGTTATGTACATTGTAAGCTCATTCTGTACAAAGATACTTATCTATCTTGGAACGACAAATAAAGATCTCGTCTCTCTGGATCCCCTCGCTTACCATACTGGAAAAATTGTTCCCACGATATATCGGTTCGCGATCACTCAGTTCTTTCAAACTGTCGCGTGGCGTACTCGCTCGCGTGTATTTCGGGTGCGTGCGGGTCAATGTGCTCTAGACAACTCTTCGGATTCGTAAGTCGCCCAAGGACAGCTCTGTCTTGGTGACTGCTCAACGTTTGCATCGGATCACGGGAGTTGTCGTCGTGCCGGTGATGCTTGCTAATCTGTTGGGGATTCAGTCGTGGATCTGCAGTCCTGTCCGATTGGTACTTCGGTACTCGGTCAGGGACCAGCAATTTCACGTCCTCCGTAATCCTGTTCGGCCCCGCGGGAGTGGACCCCACTGTTCAGTTGAGGTATTGCCTTCGTAATCCTGTTCAGCGGTCCCTCCCCGTGAGTGGACCCCACTGTTCAGTTGGGGCCTCGTGCCTTGGTAATCCTGTTCAGCGGTCCCTCCCTGTGAGTGGACCCCACTGTTCAGTTGGGGCCTCTTGCCTTCGTAATACTGTTCAGCGGTCCCTCCCCGGGTTCCACTTGTTCAGTTGGAGTGTGTCAAGTTGCTGGCCTATGTGCTGGATCCACGGCTGAATTACTAGTGGATCACTGGCATCATCTGTCGGCGCCATCGACCGCGACTCGTGTAAGTTTCGAACGGCGAAACAGGAATCGAGTTACGGCCAATTCTTGGGCTTTCCGTTGAACCTCGGGGTTATCTCGTGTACGGGGGTACGTCGCGTAGGTTTGATAGTTCTTTCGAGAGATCGCGATCTCGTCCGTTTCGGGACAGTGTCAGTAGCTTCATCTTCTTCTTTTCGTTCCAAGTTAGATAAATGTGTCTTTGATACCGAATGTTGCCAGTAGGGATGCGAATTATTGTATATTTGTACTGATCGATGTAATCGTTGTGTGGGAGATAGATGATGCGTTACGTATGCCTTGTTCTACGTTTGTAAAGATTCATGTTCGCGCTGCGTTGGAAATATGTGTTTCGCAGTTAGACTACGAAACAACTATTTCTTTACGCAGGCCCATGGTCAAGTAGTGTCAAAACTGGACATTCTGCCAATAGGTTGAATGTCGAGATCGATGTGTAGTGTTAAATAACCCATGGGCGGGTCTCGTGCGTAGTCACCTCCTCGTGGTGAGACCTGGTAATTGGCATCGTTTTCCAAAAATTAATCAGTCGATTAATCTTTGGAAAACGATACCAAGCCAAGAACTACGCAACAGTCCAGTTTGGATCAACAAAAGCCCCTAAGATCATTTTGGATGATCTACACTGGACTGCACTATTAATTTATAACATTTAAGCCATTAATTTACAATATTTACGTCATGAATTTACAACAATAAGTCACAAATTCATAACATTTAAGCTATTAATTTTTACATTTATACCATTAATTCCTAACACTCAAACTATTAATTTATAACACTTAAGCTATTAATTTATAACATTTAAGCAAATAATTAACAACGATTAAACTATTAATTTATAACAATTGAAACAATAATTGGCACATTTAAAACATTAATTAATAAGAATCAAACCATTCCTCGAGGAATCAGTAAGTCTCGCGCTAATAGCCCAATACATCGATAGATTTAACGAAGAAATACGTAACCGCGATTACAACCAATTAGATCATATTATTTGCTACATAATTAATAACTGTATCACGTACAGCGATGCAGGCGGTATTGAAGAAATAAAGCCATTTTATGTTACAACTATAACGAGTAAATTTAATCGTTTAACTTGTGAAGAATTAAAAAGGTACCTGACTTCTAAATAAGCATTAAATAAGAATCTTAAATATCGCAAACAGTGATGTAGGTGTTACTCAAGAAAAAAGAACGTTTAATTTTTTAATTAGCACGAGTAAATGAACGAATATCGATAATATAATATAACGCTTAATATGAATTTTATCTGTCTGATTATTTAATAGCTTAACTTATTTCACAGTAACGTCATCGACTGCACTTAGGCTCTTTTCCCTTTTTGTCCAAACTAATCGATAGTCGAAAACTAGTATCATGTATGTGTGAATATAGTCTTAGTTTGTAGAAACTATTAAAATGATAAAAATGGATATCGTATTAAATCGTAAAAGATGCCAATTTACGATAAAAATTAAGAAATCGTTCAATTTGATTTTGTTACAATGGAAAAACCGTCTCCTGCTATGTCAAAAAATCGTTACCCTTTGATTAACAAACCGACGCCTTGTTAAGTTATACAAGGAACACGGAAGTCGCGCGCGAGCTCTTTTGTGCCTGAAATTCCGGAGAGTGAACATCGAAGAAGAACATAAATATCAGGTAAGTAAGAAAAAATATCAAACAACAACATTGTAACTAGTAATTTATAACTTCTAAACCATTAATTTACAACACTTAAGCTATTAAATTATAACATTCAAGCCATTAATTTATAACATTTAAGGAATTAATTTATAACGTCTAAACTATTAATTTATAACATTTATGCTATTAATTTATAACATTTAAGCCATTAATTTCTAACTTTTGAACTGTTATTTTATACACTTAGCCATTAATTTATAACATTTAAACTATTAATTTATATCATCTAAGCCATTAAATTATAACATTTAAGCTATTAATTTACAACATCTAAGCCACTAATTTACAATATTTAAACTATTAATTTATATCATCTAAGCCATTAATTTATAATATTTAAGCCATTAATCTAAAACAATTCCTCCATTAATTCTTAACAACTATACCAATAATTTATAATCATATTCTCCCATTAATTCAAAGTAATTGTGCTCTTAATTTATAACAGTTGTACCATTAATCGGAAGCAACTCTACATTCATTGATTTAAATCAGTACCATCAATGTGAGTGAATTAATGATTTATATTGTATTATTTTATTAAGGAAATCTTTCAGGTCCCTGGATTGCTATTTTATTTCTATATAGCATTATTTTTTAATTTTAAATACAGTACTTAATTTATCATTTCACTATTTTGTATAAAAGCAGTGGTAACGCAGAGTGTAATTTTAAGATGTAATTTTCCATGTCTGCTAAAAACCAAGGAAACAACACCATATTCATGGAATCAAGGAAGCAAGTGTAGTTTAACCGAAGGCAACGACATCTTATCTGTAGCTGCACATGAGTCATAGGACATTTCAAATAGTGTTGTTGTTTTGCCTCGGAGTACCAAAACCGTTAGATTACAAGTAATTTAAAAACAAATAAACTCCGGACAAAACAATGCCGCCGCTACAATGTCGCTTTATTATAAAATAATTTTACATCTCTGCTTCCAATGCGTAAAAACTCATATGTAAATGGGACCCGAGCGTAGTTACCTCCTCGTGGTGGGTCCCGGTAATTGGTATCGTTTTCCAAATAATAATACACCAAGTACTATTTCGAATATTAGTATTATTATTCGAAAACGATATCAAGCTAAAAACTACTTGAATATAGTCTGGTCTTGATGACCCAAAATAGTTTTGGTGATCTAAACTGGACTAATACCCCCCCGCGGGGGCAACGTGGGACATCGTGGGACATCGCAGGACACCGTGGGATGCGAGCGTATTAGCTTTAATTAATCATAAGATAGATACCTATGTTATGTACATTGTAAGCTCATTCTGTACAAAGATACTTATCTATCTTGGAACGACAAATAAAGGTCTCGTCTCTCTTGATCCCCTCGCTTACCATACTGGAAAAATTGTTCCCACGATGTATCGGTTCGCGATCACTCAGTTCTTTCAAACTGTCGCGTGGCGTACTCGCTCGCGTGTATTTCGGGTGCGTGCGGGTCAATGTGCTCTAGACAACTCTTCGGATTCGTAAGTCGCCCAAGGACAGCTCTGTCTTGGTGACTGCTCAACGTTTGCATCGGATCACGGGAGTTGTCGTCGTGCCGGTGATGCTTGCTAATCTGTTGGGGATTCACTCGTGGATCTGCAGTCCTGTCCGATTGGTACTTGGGTACTCGATCAGAGACCACCAATTTCACGTCCTCCGTAATCCTGTTCGGCCCCGCGGGAGTGGACCCCACTGTTCCGTTGAGGTATTGCCTTCGTAATCCTGTCCAGCGGTCCCTCCCCGTGAGTGGACCCCACTGTTCAGTTGGGGCCTCGTGCCTTCGTAATCCTGTTCAGCGGTCCCTCCCTGTGAGTGGACCCCACTGTTCAGTTGGGGCCTCTTGCCTTCGTAATCCTGTTCAGCGGTCCCTCCCCGGGTTCCACTTGTTCAGTTGGAGTGTGTCAAGTTGCTGGCCTATGTGCTGGATCCACGGCTGAATTACTAGTGGATCACTGGCATCATCTGTCGGCGCCATCGACCGCGACTCGTGTAAGTTTCGAACGGCGAAACAGGAATCGAGTTACGGCCAATTCTTGGGCTTTCCGTTGAACCTCGGGGTTATCTCGTGTACGGGGGTACGTCGCGTAGGTTTGTTAGTTCTTTCGAGAGATCGCGATCTCGTCCGTTTCGAGACAGTGTCAGTAGCTTCATCTTCTTCTTTTCGCTCCAAGTTAGATAAATGTGTCTTTGATACCGAATGTTGCCAGTAGGGATGCGAATTATTGTTTATTTGTACTGATCGATGTAATCGTTGTGTGGGAGGTAGGTGATGCGTTACGTATGCCTTGTTCTACGTTTGTAAAGATTCATGTTAGCGCTGCGTTGGAGATATGTGTTTCGCAGTTAGACTACGAAACAACTATTTCTTTACGCAGGCCCATGGTCAAGTAGTGTCAAAACTGGACATTCTGCCAATAGGTTGAATGTCGAGATCGATGTGTAGTGTTAAATAACCCATGGGCGGGTCTCGTGCGTAGTCACCTCCTCGTGGTGAGACCTGGTAATTGGCATCGTTTTCCAAAAATTAATCAGTCGATTAATCTTTGGAAAACGATACCAAGCCAAGAACTACGCAACAGTCCAGTTTGGATCAACAAAAGCCCCTAAGATCATTTTGGATGATCTACACTGGACTGCACTATTAATTTATAACATTTAAGCCATTAATTTACAATACTTACGTCATGAATTTACAACAATAAGTCACAAATTCATAACATTTAAGCTATTAATTTTTACATTTATACCATTAATTCCTAACACTCAAACTATTAATTTATAACACTTAAGCTATTAATTTATAACATTTAAGCAAATAATTAACAACGATTAAACTATTAATTTATAACAATTGAAACAATAATTGGCACATTTAAAACATTAATTTATAAGAATCAAACCATTCCTCGAGGAATCAGTAAGTCTCGCGCTAATAGCCCAATACATCGATAGATTTAACGAAGAAATACGTAACCGCGATTACAACCAATTAGATCATATTATTTGCTACATAATTAATAACTGTATCACGTACAGCGATGCAGGCGGTATTGAAGAAATAAAGCCATTTTATGTTACAACTATAACGAGTAAATTTAATCGTTTAACTTGTGAAGAATTAAAAAGGTACCTGATTTCTAAATAAGCATTAAATAAGAATCTTAAATATCGCAAACAGTGATGTAGGTGTTACTCAAGAAAAAAGAACGTTTTATTTTTTAATTAGCACGAGTAAATGAACGAATATCGATAATATAATATAACGCTTAATATGAATTTTATCTGTCTGATTATTTAATAGCTTAACTTATTTCACAGTAACGTCATCGACTGCACTTAGGCTCTTTTCCCTTTTTGTCCAAACTAATCGATAGTCGAAAACTAGTATCATGTAGGTGTGAATATAGTCTTAGTTTGTAGAAACTATTAAAATGATAAAAATGGATATGGTATTAAATCGTAAAAGATGCCAATTTACGATAAAAATTAAGAAATCGTTCAATTTGATTTTGTTACAATGGAAAAACCGTCTCCTGCTATGTCAAAAAATCGTTACCGTTTGATTAACAAACCGACGCCTTGTTAAGTTATATAAGGAACACGGAAGTCGCGCGCGAGCTCTTTTGTGCCTGAAATTCCGGAGAGTGAACATCGAAGAAGAACATAAATATCAGGTAAGAAAGAAAAAATGTCAAACAACAACATTGTAACTAGTAATTTATAACGTCTAAACCATTAATTTACAACACTTAAGCTATTAATTTATAACATTCAAGCCATTAATTTATAACATTTAAGGAATTAATTTATAACGTCTAAACTATTAATTTATAACATTTATGCTATTAATTTATAACATTTAGGCCATTAATTTCTAACTTTTGAACTGTTATTTTATACATTTTGCCAATAATTTATAACATTTAAACTATTAATTTATATCATCTAAGCCATTAAATTATAACATTTAAGCTATAAATTTACAACATCTAAGCCACTAATTTACAATATTTAAACTATTAATTTATATCATCTAAGCCATTAATTTATAATATTTAAGCCATTAATCTAAAACAATTCCTCCATTAATTCTTAACAACTATAGCAATAATTTATAACCATATTCTCCCATTAATTCAAAGTAATTGTGCTCTTAATTTATAACAGTTGTACCATTAATCGGAAGCAACTCTACATTCATTGATTTAAATCAGTACCATCAATGTGAGTGAATTAATGATTTATATTGTATTATTTTATTAACGAAATCTTTCAGGTCCCTGGATTGCTATTTTATTTCTATATAGCATTATTTTTTAATTTTAAATACAGTACTTAATTTCTCATTTCACTATTTTGTATAAAAGCAGTGGTAACGCAGAGTGTAATTTTAAGATGTAATTTTCCATGTCTGCTAAAAACCAAGGAAACAACACCATATTCATGGAATCAAGGAAGCAAGTGTAGTTTAACCGAAGGCAACGACATCTTATCTGTAGTTGCACATGAGTCATTGGACATTTCAAATAGTGTTGTTGTTTTGCCTCGGAGTACCAAAACCGTTAGATTACAAGTAATTTAAAAACAAATAAACTCCGGACAAAACAATGCCGCCGCTACAATGTCGCTTTATTATAAAATAATTTTACATCTCTGCTTCCAATGCGTAAAAACTCATATGTAAATGGGACCCGAGCGTAGTTACCTCCTCGTGGTGGGTCCCGGTAATTGGTATCGTTTTCCAAATAATAATACACCAAGTACTATTTCGAATATTAGTATTATTATTCGAAAACGATATCAAGCTAAAAACTACTTGAATATAGTCTGGTCTTGATCACCCAAAATAGTTTTGGTGATCTAAACTGGACTAATACCCCCCCGCGGGGGCAACGTGGGACATCGTGGGACATCGCAGGACACCGTGGGATGCGAGCGTATTAGCTTTAATTAATCATAAGATAGATACCTATGTTATGTACATCGTAAGCTCATTCTGTACAAAGATACTTATCTATCTTGGAACGACAAATAAAGATCTCGTCTCCCTTGATCCCCTCGCTTACCATACTGGAAAAATTGTTCCCACGATATATCGGTTCGCGATCACTCAGTTCTATCAAACTGTCGCGTGGCGTACTCGCTCGCGTGTATTTCGGGTGCTTGCGGGTCAATGTGCTCTAGACAACTCTTCGGATTCGTAAGTCGCCCAAGGACAGCTCTGTCTTGGTGACTGCTCAACGTTTGCATCGGATCACGGGAGTTGTCGACGTGCCGGTGATGCTTGCTAATCTGTTGGGGATTCACTCGTGGATCTGCAGTCCTGTCCGATTGGTACTTGGGTACTCGATCAGAGACCACCAATTTCACGTCCTCCGTAATCCTGTTCGGCCCCGCGGGAGTGGACCCCACTGTTCAGTTGGGGCCTCGTGCCTTGGTAATCCTGTTCAGCGGTCCCTCCCTGTGAGTGGACCCCACTGTTCAGTTGGGGCCTCTTGCCTTCGTAATCCTGTTCAGCGGTCCCTCCCCGTGTTCCACTTGTTCAGTTGGAGTGTGTCAAGTTGCTGCCTTATGTGCTGGATCCACGGCTGAATTACTAGTGGATCACTGGCATCATCTGTCGGCGCCATCGACCGCGACTTGTGTAAGTTTCGAACGGCGAAACAGGAATCGAGTTACGGCCAATTCTTGGGCTTTCCGTTGAACCTCGGGGTTATCTCGTGTACGGGGGTACGTCGCGTAGGTTTGTTAGTTCTTTCGAGAGATCGCGATCTCGTCCGTTTCGGGACAGTGTCAGTAGCTTCATCTTCTTCTTTTCGCTCCAAGTTAGATAAATGTGTCTTTGATACCGAATGTTGCCAGTAGGGATGCGAATTATTGTATATTTGTACTGATCGATGTAATCGTTGTGTGGGAGATAGATGATGCGTTACGTATGCCTTGTTCTACGTTTGTAAAGATTGGGGTTAGCGCTGCGTTGGAGATATGTGTTTCGCAGTTAGACTACGAAACAACTATTTCTTTACGCAGGCCCATGGTCAAGTAGTGTCAAAACTGGACATTCTGCCAATAGGTTGAATGTCGAGATCGATGTGTAGTGTTAAATAACCCATGGGCGGGTCTCGTGCGTAGTCACCTCCTCGTGGTGAGACCTGGTAATTGGCATCGTTTTCCAAAAATTAATCAGTCGATTAATCTTTGGAAAACGATACCAAGCCAAGAACTACGCAACAGTCCAGTTTGGATCAACAAAAGCCCCTAAGATCATTTTGGATGATCTACACTGGACTGCACTATTAATTTATAACATTTAAGCCATTAATTTACAATATTTACGTCATGAATTTACAACAATAAGTCACAAATTCATAACATTTAAGCTATTAATTTTTACATTTATACCATTAATTCCTAACACTCAAACTATTAATTTATAACACTTAAGCTATTAATTTATAACATTTAAGCAAATAATTAACAACGATTAAACTATTAATTTATAACAATTGAAACAATAATTGGCACATTTAAAACATTAATTTATAAGAATCAAACCATTCCTCGAGGAATCAGTAAGTCTCGCGCTAATAGCCCAATACATCGATAGATTTAACGAAGAAATACGTAACCGCGATTACAACCAATTAGATCATATTATTTGCTACATAATTAATAACTGTATCACGTACAGCGATGCAGGCGGTATTGAAGAAATAAAGCCATTTTATGTTACAACTATAACGAGTACATTTAATCGTTTAACTTGTGAAGAATTAAAAAGGTACCTGACTTCTAAATAAGCATTAAATAAGAATCTTAAATATCGCAAACAGTGATGTAGGTGTTACTCAAGAAAAAAGAACGTTTTATTTTTTAATTAGCACGAGTAAATGAACGAATATCGATAATATAATATAACGCTTAATATGAATTTTATCTGTCTGATTATTTAATAGCTTAACTTATTTCACAGTAACGTCATCGACTGCACTTAGGCTCTTTTCCCTTTTTGTCCAAACTAATCGATAGTCGAAAACTAGTATCATGTAGGTGTGAATATAGTCTTAGTTTGTAGAAACTATTAAAATGGTAAAAATGTATATCGTATTAAATCGTAAAAGATGCCAATTTACGATAAAAATTAAGAAATCGTTCAATTTGATTTTGTTACAATGGAAAAACCGTCTCCTGCTATGTCAAAAAATCGTTACCGTTTGATTAACAAACCGACGCCTTGTTATGTTATATAAGGAACACGGAGGTCGCGCGCGAGCTCTTTTGTGCCTGAAATTCCGGAGAGTGAACATCGAAGAAGAACATAAATATCAGGTAAGTAAGAAAAAATATCAAACAACAACATTGTAACTAGTAATTTATAACGTCTAAACCATTAATTTACAACACTTAAGCTATTAATTTATAACATTCAAGCCATTAATTTATAACATTTAAGGAATTAATTTATAACGTCTAAACTATTAATTTATAACATTTATGCTATTAATTTATAACATTTAAGCCATTAATTTCTAACTTTTGAACTGTTATTTTTTACACTTAGCCATTAATTTATAACATTTAAACTATTAATTTATATCATCTAAGCCATTAAATTATAACATTCAAGCTATTAATTTGTAACATTTAAACTGTTAATTTATAACATTTAAACCATTAATTTACAGCATTTAATGTGTTATTTTATACATTTAAGCCATTAATTTATAACATTTAAGCTATTAATTTATAACATTTAAGCCATTAATTTCTAACTTTTGAACTGTTATTTTATACATTTTGCCAATAATTTATAACATTTAAACTATTAATTTATATCATCTAAGCCATTAATTTATAATATTTAAGCCATTAATCTAAAACAATTCCTCCATTAATTCTTAACAACTATAGCAATAATTTATAACCATATTCTCCCATTAATTCAAAGTAATTGTGCTCTTAATTTATAACAGTTGTACCATTAATCGGAAGCAACTCTACATTCATTGATTTAAATCAGTACCATCAATGTGAGTGAATTAATGATTTATATTGTATTATTTTATTAAGGAAATCTTTCAGGTCCCTGGATTGCTATTTTATTTCTATATAGCATTATTTTTTAATTTTAAATACAGTACTTAATTTCTCATTTCACTATTTTGTATAAAAGCAGTGGTAACGCAGAGTGTAATTTTAAGATGTAATTTTCCATGTCTGCTAAAAACCAAGGAAACAACACCATATTCATGGAATCAAGGAAGCAAGTGTAGTTTAACCGAAGGCAACGACATCTTATCTGTAGCTGCACATGAGTCATAGGACATTTCAAATAGTGTTGTTGTTTTGCCTCGGAGTACCAAAACCGTTAGATTACAAGTAATTTAAAAACAAATAAACTCCGGACAAAACAATGCCGCCGCTACAATGTCGCTTTATTATAAAATAATTTTACATCTCTGCTTCCAATGCGTAAAAACTCATATGTAAATGGGACCCGAGCGCAGTTACCTCCTCGTGGTGGGTCCCGGTAATTGGTATCGTTTTCCAAATAATAATACACCAAGTACTATTTCGAATATTAGTATTGTTATTCGAAAACGATATCAAGCTAAAAACTACTTGAATATAGTCTGGTCTTGATCACCCAAAATAGTTTTGGTGATCTAAACTGGACTAATACCCCCCCGCGGGGGCAACGTGGGACATCGTGGGACATCGCAGGACACCGTGGGATGCGAGCGTATTAGCTTTAATTAATCATAAGATAGATACCTATGTTATGTACATTGTAAGCTCATTCTGTACAAAGATACTTATCTATCTTGGAACGACAAATAAAGATCTCGTCTCTCTTGATCCACTCGCTTACCATACTGGAAAAATTGTTCCCACGATATATCGGTTCGCGATCACTCAGTTCTTTCAAACTGTCGCGTGGCGTACTCGCTCGCGTGTATTTCGGGTGCGTGCGGGTCAATGTGCTCTAGACAACTCTTCGGATTCGTAAGTCGCCCAAGGACAGCTCTGTCTTGGTGACTGCTCAACGTTTGCATCGGATCACGGGAGTTGTCGTCGTGCCGGTGATGCTTGCTAATCTGTTGGGGATTCAGTCGTGGATCTGCAGTCCTGTCCGATTGGTACTTCGGTACTCGGTCAGGGACCAGCAATTTCACGTCCTCCGTAATCCTGTTCGGCCCCGCGGGAGTGGACCCCACTGTTCAGTTGAGGTATTGCCTTCGTAATCCTGTTCAGCGGTCCCTCCCCGTGAGTGGACCCCACTGTTCAGTTGGGGTCTCGTGCCTTGGTAATCCTGTTCAGCGGTCCCTCCCTGTGAGTGGACCCCACTGTTCAGTTGGGGCCTCTTGCCTTCGTAATCCTGTTCAGCGGTCCCTCCCCGGGTTCCACTTGTTCAGTTGGAGTGTGTCAAGTTGCTGGCCTATGTGCTGGATCCACGGCTGAATTACTAGTGGATCACTGGCATCATCTGTCGGCGCCATCGACCGCGACTCGTGTAAGTTTCGAACGGCGAAACAGGAATCGAGTTACGGCCAATTCTTGGGCTTTCCGTTGAACCTCGGGGTTATCTCGTGTACGGGGGTACGTCGCGTAGGTTTGTTAGTTCTTTCGAGAGATCGCGATCTCGTCCGTTTCGGGACAGTGTCAGTAGCTTCATCTTCTTCTTTTCGCTCCAAGTTAGATAAATGTGTCTTTGATACCGAATGTTGCCAGTAGGGATGCGAATTATTGTATATTTGTACTGATCGATGTAATCGTTGTGTGGGAGATAGATGATGCGTTACGTATGCCTTGTTCTACGTTTGTAAAGATTGGGGTTAGCGCTGCGTTGGAGATATGTGTTTCGCAGTTAGACTACGAAACAACTATTTCCTTACGCAGGCCCATGGTCAAGTAGTGTCAAAACTGGACATTCTGCCAATAGGTTGAATGTCGAGATCGATGTGTAGTGTTAAATAACCCATGGGCGGGTCTCGTGCGTAGTCACCTCCTCGTGGTGAGACCTGGTAATTGGCATCGTTTTCCAATAATTAATCAGTTGATTAATCTTTGGAAAACGATACCAAGCCAAGAACTACGCAACAGTCCAGTTTGGATCAACAAAAGCCCCTAAGATCATTTTGGATGATCTACACTGGACTGCACTATTAATTTATAACATTTAAGCCATTAATTTACAATATTTACGTCATGAATTTACAACAATAAGTCACAAATTCATAACATTTAAGCTATTAATTTTTACATTTATACCATTAATTCCTAACACTCAAACTATTAATTTATAACACTTAAGCTATTAATTTATAACATTTAAGCAAATAATTAACAACGATTAAACTATTAATTTATAACAATTGAAACAATAATTGGCACATTTAAAACATTAATTTATAAGAATCAAACCATTCCTCGAGGAATCAGTAAGTCTCGCGCTAATAGCCCAATACATCGATAGATTTAACGAAGAAATACGTAACCGCGATTGCAACCAATTAGATCATATTATTTGCTACATAATTAATAACTGTATCACGTACAGCGATGCAGGCGGTATTGAAGAAATAAAGCCATTTTATGTTACAACTATAACGAGTAAATTTAATCGTTTAACTTGTGAAGAATTAAAAAGGTACCTGACTTCTAAATAAGCATTAAATAAGAATCTTAATTATCGCAAACAGTGATGTAGGTGTTACTCAAGAAAAAAGAACGTTTTATTTTTTAATTAGCACGAGTAAATGAACGAATATCGATAATATAATATAACGCTTAATATGAATTTTATCTGTCTGATTATTTAATAGCTTAACTTATTTCACAGTAACGTCATCGACTGCACTTAGGCTCTTTTCCCTTTTTGTCCAAACTAATCGATAGTCGAAAACTAGTATCATGTAGGTGTGAATATAGTCTTAGTTTGTAGAAACTATTAAAATGATAAAAATGGATATCGCATTAAATCGTAAAAGATGCCAATTTACGATAAAAATTAAGAAATCGTTCAATTTGATTTTGTTACAATGGAAAAACCGTCTCCTGCTATGTCAAAAAATCGTTACCGTTTGATTAACAAACCGACGCCTTGTTATGTTATATAAGGAACACGGAGGTCGCGCGCGAGCTCTTTTGTGCCTGAAATTCCGGAGAGTGAACATCGAAGAAGAACATAAATATCAGGTAAGTAAGAAAAAATATCAAACAACAACATTGTAACTAGTAATTTATAACGTCTAAACCATTAATTTACAACACTTAAGCTATTAATTTATAACATTCAAGCCATTAATTTATAACATTTAAGGAATTAATTTATAACGTCTAAACTATTAATTTATAACATTTATGCTATTAATTTATAACATTTAAGCCATTAATTTCTAACTTTTGAACTGTTATTTTATACATTTAGCCATTAATTTATAACATTTAAACTATTAATTTATATCATCTAAGTCATTAAATTATAACATTCAAGCTATTAATTTATAACATTTAAACTGTTAATTTATAACATTTAAACCATTAATTTACAGCATTTAATGTGTTATTTTATACATTTAAGCCATTAATTTATAACATTTAAGCTATTAATTTATAACATTTAAGCCATTAATTTCTAACTTTTGAACTGTTATTTTATACATTTTGCCAATAATTTATAACATTTAAACTATTAATTTATAACATCTACGCCATTAAATTATAACATTTAAGCTATTAATTTACAACATCTAAGCCACTAATTTACAATATTTAAACTATTAATTTATATCATCTAAGCCATTAATTTATAATATTTAAGCCATTAATCTAAAACAATTCCTCCATTAATTCTTAACAACTATACCAATAATTTATAACCATATTCTCCCATTAATTCAAAGTAATTGTGCTCTTAATTTATAACAGTTGTACCATTAATCGGAAGCAACTCTACATTCATTGATTTAAATCAGTACCATCAATGTGAGTGAATTAATGATTTATATTGTATTATTTTATTAACGAAATCTTTCAGGTCCCTGGATTGCTATTTTATTTCTATATAGCATTATTTTTTAATTTTAAATACAGTACTTAATTTCTCATTTCACTATTTTGTATAAAAGCAGTGGTAACGCAGAGTGTAATTTTAAGATGTAATTTTCCATGTCTGCTAAAAACCAAGGAAACAACACCATATTCATGGAATCAAGGAAGCAAGTGTAGTTTAACCGAAGGCAACGACATCTTATCTGTAGCTGCACATGAGTCATAGGACATTTCAAATAGTGTTGTTGTTTTGCCTCGGAGTACCAAAACCGTTAGATTACAAGTAATTTAAAAACAAATAAACTCCGGACAAAACAATGCCGCCGCTACAATGTCGCTTTATTATAAAATAATTTTACATCTCTGCTTCCAATGCGTAAAAACTCATATGTAAATGGGACCCGAGCGCAGTTACCTCCTCGTGGTGGGTCCCGGTAATTGGTATCGTTTTCCAAATAATAATACACCAAGTACTATTTCGAATATTAGTATTGTTATTCGAAAACGATATCAAGCTAAAAACTACTTGAATATAGTCTGGTCTTGATCACCCAAAATAGTTTTGGTGATCTAAACTGGACTAATACCCCCCCGCGGGGGCAACGTGGGACATCGTGGGACATCGCAGGACACCGTGGGATGCGAGCGTATTAGCTTTAATTAATCATAAGATAGATACCTATGTTATGTACATTGTAAGCTCATTCTGTACAAAGATACTTATCTATCTTGGAACGACAAATAAAGATCTCGTCTCTCTTGATCCCCTCGCTTACCATACTGGAAAAATTGTTCCCACGATATATCGGTTCGCGATCACTCAGTTCTTTCAAACTGTCGCGTGGCGTACTCGCTCGCGTGTATTTCGGGTGCGTGCGGGTCAATGTGCTCTAGACAACTCTTCGGATTCGTAAGTCGCCCAAGGACAGCTCTGTCTTGGTGACTGCTCAACGTTTGCATCGGATCACGGGAGTTGTCGTCGTGCCGGTGATGCTTGCTAATCTGTTGGGGATTCAGTCGTGGATCTGCAGTCCTGTCCGATTGGTACTTCGGTACTCGGTCAGGGACCAGCAATTTCACGTCCTCCGTAATCCTGTTCGGCCCCGCGGGAGTGGACCCCACTGTTCAGTTGAGGTATTGCCTTCGTAATCCTGTTCAGCGGTCCCTCCCCGTGAGTGGACCCCACTGTTCAGTTGGGGCCTCGTGCCTTGGTAATCCTGTTCAGCGGTCCCTCCCTGTGAGTGGACCCCACTGTTCAGTTGGGGCCTCTTGCCTTCGTAATCCTGTTCAGCGGTCCCTCCCCGGGTTCCACTTGTTCAGTTGGAGTGTGTCAAGTTGCTGGCCTATGTGCTGGATCCACGGCTGAATTACTAGTGGATCACTGGCATCATCTGTCGGCGCCATCGACCGCGACTCGTGTAAGTTTCGAACGGCGAAACAGGAATCGAGTTACGGCCAATTCTTGGGCTTTCCGTTGAACCTCGGGGTTATCTCGTGTACGGGGGTACGTCGCGTAGGTTTGTTAGTTCTTTCGAGAGATCGCGATCTCGTCCGTTTCGGGACAGTGTCAGTAGCTTCATCTTCTTCTTTTCGCTCCAAGTTAGATAAATGTGTCTTTGATACCGAATGTTGCCAGTAGGGATGCGAATTATTGTATATTTGTACTGATCGATGTAATCGTTGTGTGGGAGATAGATGATGCGTTACGTATGCCTTGTTCTACGTTTGTAAAGATTCATGTTAGCGCTGCGTTGGAGATATGTGTTTCGCAGTTAGACTACGAAACAACTATTTCCTTACGCAGGCCCATGGTCAAGTAGTGTCAAAACTGGACATTCTGCCAATAGGTTGAATGTCGAGATCGATGTGCAGTGTTAAATAACCCATGGGCGGGTCTCGTGCGTAGTCACCTCCTCGTGGTGAGACCTGGTAATTGGCATCGTTTTCCAAAAATTAATCAGTCGATTAATCTTTGGAAAACGATACCAAGCCAAGAACTACGCAACAGTCCAGTTTGGATCAACAAAAGCCCCTGAGATCATTTTGGATGATCTACACTGGACTGCACTATTAATTTATAACATTTAAGCCATTAATTTACAATATTTACGTCATGAATTTACAACAATAAGTCACAAATTCATAACATTTAAGCTATTAATTTTTACATTTATACCATTAATTCCTAACACTCAAACTATTAATTTATAACACCTAAGCTATTAATTTATAACATTTAAGCAAATAATTAACAACGATTAAACTATTAATTTATAACAATTGAAACAATAATTGGCACATTTAAAACATTAATTTATAAGAATCAAACCATTCCTCGAGGAATCAGTAAGTCTCGCGCTAATAGCCCAATACATCGATAGATTTAACGAAGAAATACGTAACCGCGATTGCAACCAATTAGATCATATTATTTGCTACATAATTAATAACTGTATCACGTACAGCGATGCAGGCGGTATTGAAGAAATAAAGCCATTTTATGTTACAACTATAACGAGTAAATTTAATCGTTTAACTTGTGAAGAATTAAAAAGGTACCTGACTTCTAAATAAGCATTAAATAAGAATCTTAAATATCGCAAACAGTGATGTAGGTGTTACTCAAGAAAAAAGAACGTTTTATTTTTTAATTAGCACGAGTAAATGAACGAATATCGATAATATAATATAACGCTTAATATGAATTTTATCTGTCTGATTATTTAATAGCTTAACTTATTTCACAATAACGTCATCGACTGCACTTAGGCTCTTTTCCCTTTTTGTCCAAACTAATCGATAGTCGAAAACTAGTATCATGTAGGTGTGAATATAGTCTTAGTTTGTAGAAACTATTAAAATGATAAAAATGGATATCGCATTAAATCGTAAAAGATGCCAATTTACGATAAAAATTAAGAAATCGTTCAATTTGATTTTGTAACAATGGAAAAGCCGTCTCCTGCTATGTCAAAAAATCGTTACCGTTTGATTAACAAACCGACGCCTTGTTATGTTATATAAGGAACACGGAGGTCGCGCGCGAGCTCTTTTGTGCCTGAAATTCCGGAGAGTGAACATCGAAGAAGAACATAAATATCAGGTAAGTAAGAAAAAATATCAAACAACAACATTGTAACTAGTAATTTATAACGTCTAAACGATTAATTTACAACACTTAAGCTATTAATTTATAACATTCAAGCCATTAATTTATAACATTTAAGGAATTAATTTATAACGTCTAAACTATTAATTTATAACATTTATGCTATTAATTTATAACATTTAAGCCATTAATTTCTAACTTTTGAACTGTTATTTTATACATTTAGCCATTAATTTATAACATTTAAACTATTAATTTATATCATCTAAGTCATTAAATTATAACATTCAAGCTATTAATTTATAACATTTAAACTGTTAATTTATAACATTTAAACCATTAATTTACAGCATTTAATGTGTTATTTTATACATTTAAGCCATTAATTTATAACATTTAAGCTATTAATTTATAACATTTAAGCCATTAATTTCTAACTTTTCAACTGTTATTTTATACATTTTGCCAATAATTTATAACATTTAAACTATTAATTTATATCATCTAAGCCATTAAATTATAACATTTAAGCTATTAATTTACAACATCTAAGCCACTAATTTACAATATTTAAACTATTAATTTATATCATCTAAGCCATTAATTTATAATATTTAAGCCATTAATATAAAACAATTCCTCCATTAATTCTTAACAACTATACCAATAATTTATAACCATATTCTCCCATTAATTCAAAGTAATTGTGCTCTTAATTTATAACAGTTGTACCATTAATCGGAAGCAACTCTACATTCATTGATTTAAATCAGTACCACCAATGTGAGTGAATTAATGATTTATATTGTATTATTTTATTAACGAAATCTTTCAGATCCCTGGATTGCTATTTTATTTCTATATAGCATTATTTTTTAATTTTAAATACAGTACTTAATTTCTCATTTCACTATTTTGTATAAAAGCAGTGGTAACGCAGAGTGTAATTTTAAGATGTAATTTTCCATGTCTGCTAAAAACCAAGGAAACAACACCATATTCATGGAATCAAGGAAGCAAGTGTAGTTTAACCGAAGGCAACGACATCTTATCTGTAGCTGCACATGAGTCATAGGACATTTCAAATAGTGTTGTTGTTTTGCCTCGGAGTACCAAAACCGTTAGATTACAAGTAATTTAAAAACAAATAAACTCCGGACAAAACAATGCCGCCGCTACAATGTCGCTTTATTATAAAATAATTTTACATCTCTGTTACGTCGCCTAAAACATCTGCGCTGCAGCTCTCGCGACCGGCCAGCCGACGGCCTGCGTAACGTCATTTCGACCCTCAATAAACCTGTGGACCAACCATAACTTTCTCTTGCATTGTGTACACATGTATCTGCATTCCATCCGTCGTCCTGAAAGCTTTCTTAAGGCTAGAAATATTTGCGACGCACATCTGGTTTTTAGAGAGGTCCTTGGGTTTATTAGGCGCAATTAAAAACACGGAGAAAGCGGGTACGCGCCCATTAGGAAAAATCGAACATCTGTCTAATAGAACAGGCTGGGTTTTCCCATGCACAAGGTCACTCACGAACCACGTTGGTCGGAGGTTTCCTACTCGTCACTTCTCCTACGACTCTCGGAGAGTCAAGTCGCAGACTTCTCCTGCTACATCAGGAGGGTCAAGTCAACTTACTTCTTCTACATACGACAACGTCGAAGTCTAACATCAAAATCTAGTGTCTATCAAGTATCCTCTAGTGCTACGTCCACTAACATACGAAATTCGATTGTACGAACCTTGCTCTATTAGTCATATCTATCTCATATTCGTGCGACAAGGTGTTATCGACGATTTGTATCTACTCAACAGTGTAGTTTAAGTGTTGGAAATATATATTTTATAATTCTGTGAATCACAGTGTTATATAAACTTAATCACCCCTATTATCTTAACGGAAATCAGGGGATCGATCAACTCGTGGTGTCGATTAGTATAATCGTAACGGGAATTTACGACTCCCGTTGACGTCTCTCCTCGCGATTGCGTCTCCCCGCGATTGGTCGAAATAACATGGTCCTTCGAGCCGGATTTTGCGCCATTAAAAAGTGCATTGACCAGTGACTATACAGTGTCGCGTGAAATCCACATTCCAACGACTTAGGCAACTAGCCAAAGGAGCTGCCATCGGAAAGGAACTCCTTCCTCGCTCAGCACATACGCGAGCCCACACCGCACTGTAACGAGTAGCTACCGATTCCTAGATCAACGTCCATTTGATTAAGGTAAACTCGTTCCTGCCATTAAACTCAAATATGGCCCACGCTGAACCGATCAGCACACTGCGGCGGAGACGAAGCATCTTAGTCCGCCGACTCGCGACCACGAAGCGTCAACTCGACGAATATGAAGCGTCTGGACGGGTAGAAAAGAACTCCCTCATAGCATGCCGTAACTTCTTCGACGAGAATTGGAGGAAGATAATCGAGGTTCAGGACGAGCTGGAAGCGTTAGATGAGGGGGAAATTGCTCATGCAGACTCTTTATTGCGAGAGCATTTTAAGATTGACGTACGGATCCTGGACCTCTTTGACCTACTACCATCAACAACCCCTTCGACATTAAAAGCACGCGATTCATGCGTGAAACGCCAGCCGACGGAGAATATCGCGTCGAACCTAGCGCCGATACCGTCGCCTGACATGCGGAGCTCATCGCGTGATACTCACAACGTGTCCCCCATACGCGACCTGACGACGACCACGTTCACATCGTCAGCATCACAACAATCTGATTCAACGACACAAAACGCCTTGAATCAGCAAACCGCTCAAGATACTCTGGACCAGAAGGAACTCAATCCCGTCCAGGACAACAGCGGCCATACTCCGCCGGCAGAAAACAACGCATCGAATCCAACGTCGATATCGTCGCCTGACACGCGGATCTCATCGCCTAATCCGCGCGGCACATTGCGTGAAACTCGCACCTCATCGCCTACACGCGTCCTGAAGACAACACTTCACGATTCTCTGGATCAATAGAGAGAGAAAACCTCACCAGGCGACAAGATGTCGCAAACATTCTTTCCGAAGCTGTTACAGGATGGGCGATGCCCTGCAACTGTAATTCAAAACGACGAGAGGAGCGGGTCAAATCCCGTCAAGGATACCGAAGCCAATCTAGAAGCGAAACCTACAGAAGACTCTCCGAAATTCACGATGATAGAATTATCTGGGAACAGACGTTCCTTTATCAACACTTCGACGGTTAATAACCTGTTCTGCATACCGTCACACGCAACATTTGGCATAAACATCGTATCGGAGACTCTCATTCATTCTCCGGGACATTCCGTGAAGAGTCCTCACTCTCCATGGCCGACAGGGGCCACAGCTGCGAATAACCCGAAGCGAAATAATATCTACGTTATTGCTACCGTGAATAATTACGTAATTGATATTGATAGTTTTCAGAACACTCCTTCGGAACCCAATACCCTGCCACAGAGCGCTGCCTCGAACAAGTCTCTGATTTTGCCTTTTGCGGATAATTGGTCCACGCCGGTCCAACAACCACGCATCATCAAGACGGCGCGACACAAATGGGTCAGCGGGGGGAGTCCTGTTCCCCAACCAACCATAGATCTTCTTCACGTTTCCACAACGCATCTACATGCGAATTTCACTTTCCGTTGTGAAATCGGAGACATATATAACGACACCTCCTGGGACGAGGTGTTCCACGACACTTCATGGGCCGAGCTGTTTCACGACACGTCCTGGTTCGTGAACTTCAACAGAAACTATCTAGGCAATGCCGAGGACCACGACGATCCAGAACGCAAGGAAGACAACATATCCTCAACGCAACGGCCTCTCGGCCGTATTATCGAATACATTCTGGCGGAGACGGCCTCATCCAGACAATCACAATCCACACGACAACGAGCCTCGCGGATCGAGGTGCCACGCAGCACGTCCTACGCTCGAGCTGACCCCATCCAGCAGACCACGGACAATCAGCAATCAACAAAGAGTTGGGCGGCAGCTCCAAGTAACTCTACCTACCAGAAATTTTGATCGATACCCTCTCAACGGAGGGAGGATGTTACGTCGCCTAAAACATCTGCGCTGCAGCTCTCGCGACCGGCCAGCCGACGGCCTGCGTAACGTCATTTCGACCCTCAATAAACCTGAGGACCAACCATAACTTTCTCTTGCATTGTGTACACATGTATCTGCATTCCATCCGTCGTCCTGAAAGCTTTCTTAAGGCTAGAAATATTTGCGACGCACATCTGGTTTTTAGAGAGGTCCTTGGGTTTATTAGGCGCAATTAAAAACACGAAGAAAGCGGGTACGCGCCCATTAGGAAAAATCGAACATCTGTCTAATAGAACAGGCTGGGTTTTCCCATGCACAAGGTCACTCACGAACCACGTTGGTCGGAGGTTTCCTACTCGTCACTTCTCCTACGACTCTCGGAGAGTCAAGTCGCAGACTTCTCCTGCTACATCAGGAGGGTCAAGTCAACTTACTTCTTCTACATACGACAACGTCGAAGTCTAACATCAAAATCTAGTGTCTATCAAGTATCCTCTAGTGCTACGTCCACTAACATACGAAATTCGATTGTACGAACCTTGCTCTATTAGTCATATCTATCTCATATTCGTGCGACAAGGTGTTATCGACGATTTGTATCTACTCAACAGTGTAGTTTAAGTGTTGGAAATGTATATTTTATAATTCTGTGAATCACAGTGTTATATAAACTTAATCACCCCTATTATCTTAACGGAAATCAGGGGATCGATCAACTCGTGGTGTCGATTAGTATAATCGTAACGGGAATTTACGACTCCCGTTGACGTCTCTCCTCGCGATTGCGTCTCCCCGCGATTGGTCGAAATAACAATCTCTGCTTCCAATGCGTAAAAACTCATATGTAAATGGGACCCGAGCGTAGTTACCTCCTCGTGGTGGGTCCCGGTAATTGGTATCGTTTTCCAAATAATAATACACCAAGTACTATTTCGAATATTAGTATTATTATTCGAAAACGATATCAAGCTAAAAACTACTTGAATATAGTCTGGTCTTGATGACCCAAAATAGTTTTGGTGATCTAAACTGGACTAATACCCCCCCGCGGGGGCAACGTGGGACATCGTGGGACATCGCAGGACACCGTGGGATGCGAGCGTATTAGCTTTAATTAATCATAAGATAGATACCTATGTTATGTACATCGTAAGCTCATTCTGTACAAAGATACTTATCTATCTTGGAACGACAAATAAAGATCTCGTCTCTCTCGATCCCCTCGCTTACCATACTGGAAAAATTGTTCCCACGATATATCGGTTCGCGATCACTCAGTTCTTTCAAACTGTCGCGTGGCGTACTCGCTCGCGTGTATTTCGGGTGCGTGCGGGTCAATGTGCTCTAGACAACTCTTCGGATTCGTAAGTCGCCCAAGGACAGCTCTGTCTTGGTGACTGCTCAACGTTTGCATCGGATCACGGGAGTTGTCGACGTGCCGGTGATGCTTGCTAATCTGTTGGGGATTCACTCGTGGATCTGCAGTCCTGTCCGATTGGTACTTGGGTACTCGATCAGAGACCACCAATTTCACGTCCTCCGTAATCCTGTTCGGCCCCGCGGGAGTGGACCCCACTGTTCAGTTGGGGCCTCGTGCCTTGGTAATCCTGTTCAGCGGTCCCTCCCTGTGAGTGGACCCCACTGTTCAGTTGGGGCCTCTTGCCTTCGTAATCCTGTTCAGCGGTCCCTCCCCGTGTTCCACTTGTTCAGTTGGAGTGTGTCAAGTTGCTGCCCTATGTGCTGGATCCACGGCTGAATTACTAGTGGATCACTGGCATCATCTGTCGGCGCCATCGACCGCGACTTGTGTAAGTTTCGAACGGCGAAACAGGAATCGAGTTACGGCCAATTCTTGGGCTTTCCGTTGAACCTCGGGGTTATCTCGTGTACGGGGGTACGTCGCGTAGGTTTGTTAGTTCTTTCGAGAGATCGCGATCTCGTCCGTTTCGGGACAGTGTCAGTAGCTTCATCTTCTTCTTTTCGCTCCAAGTTAGATAAATGTGTCTTTGATACCGAATGTTGCCAGTAGGGATGCGAATTATTGTATATTTGTACTGATCGATGTAATCGTTGTGTGGGAGATAGATGATGCGTTACGTATGCCTTGTTCTACGTTTGTAAAGATTGGGGTTAGCGCTGCGTTGGAGATATGTGTTTCGCAGTTAGACTACGAAACAACTATTTCTTTACGCAGGCCCATGGTCAAGTAGTGTCAAAACTGGACATTCTGCCAATAGGTTGAATGTCGAGATCGATGTGTAGTGTTAAATAACTCATGGGCGGGTCTCGTGCGTAGTGACCTCCTCGTGGTGAGACCTGGTAATTGGCAACGTTTTCCAAAAATTAATCAGTCGATTAATCTTTGGAAAACGATACCAAGCCAAGAACTACGCAACAGTCCAGTTTGGATCACCAAAAGCCCCTAAGATCATTTTGGATGATCTACACTGGACTGCACTATTAATTTATAACATTTAAGCCATTAATTTACAATATTTACGTCATGAATTTACAACGATAAGTCACAAATTCATAACATTTAAGCTACTAATTTTTACATTTATACCATTAATTCCTAACATTCAAACTATTAATTTATAACACTTAAGCTATTAATTTATAACATTTAAGCAAATAATTAACAACGATTAAACTATTAACTTATAACAATTGAAACATTAATTGGCACATTTAAAACATTAATTTATAAGAATCAAACCATTCCTCGAGGAATCAGTAAGTCTCGCGCTAATAGCCCAATACATCGATAGATTTAACGAAGAAATACGTAACCGCGATTACAGCCAATTAGATCATATTATTTGCTACATAATTAATAACTGTATCACGTACAGCGATGCAGGCGGTATTGAAGAAATAAAGCCATTTTATGTTACAACTATAACGAGTAAATTTAATCCTTTAACTTGTGAAGAATTAAAAAGGTACCCGACTTCTAAATAAGCATTAAATAAGAATCTTAAATATCGCAAACAGTGATGTAGGTGTTACTCAAGAAAAAAGAACGTTTTATTTTTTAATTAGCACGAGTAAATGAACGAATATCGATAATATAATATAACGCTTAATATGAATTTTATCTGTCTGATTATTTAATAGCTTAACTTATTTCACAGTAACGTCATCGACTGCACTTAGGCTCTTTTCCCTTTTTGTCCAAACTAATCGATAGTCGAAAACTAGTATCATGTAGGTGTGAATATAGTCTTAGTTTGTAGAAACTATTAAAATGATAAAAATGGATATCGTATTAAATCGTAAAAGATGCCAATTTACGATAAAAATTAAGAAATCGTTCAATTTGATTTTGTTACAATGGAAAAACCGTCTCCTGCTATGTCAAAAAATCGTTACCGTTTGCTTAACAAACCGACGCCTTGTTATGTTATATAAGGAACACGGAGGTCGCGCGCGAGCTATTTTGTGCCTGAAATTCCGGAGAGTGAACATCGGAGAAGAACATAAATATCAGGTAAGTAAGAAAAAATATCAAACAACAACATTGTAACTAGTAATTTATAACGTCTAAACAATTAATTTACAACACTTAAGCTATTACTTCATAACATTCAAGCCATTAATTTATAACATTTAAGGAATTAATTTATTACGTCTAAACTATTAATTTATAACATTTATGCTATTAATTTATAACATTTAGCCATTAATTTCTAACTTTTGAACTGTTATTTTATACATTTAGCCATTAATTTATAACATTTAAACTATTAATTTATATCATCTAAGCCATTAAATTATAACATTCAAGCTATTAATTTATAACATTTAAACTGTTAATTTATAACATTTAAACCATTAATTTACAGCATTTAAAGTGTTATTTTATACATTTAAGCCATTAATTTATAACATTTAATCTATTAATTTATAACATTTAAGCCATTAATTTCTAACTTTTGAACTGTTATTTTATACATTTTGCCAATAATTTATAACATATAAACTATTAATTTATATCATCTAAGCCATTAAATTATAACATTTAAGCTATTAATTTACAACATCTAAGCCACTAATTTACAATATTTAAACCATTAATTTATATCATCTAAGCCATTAATTTATAATATTTAAGCCATTAATCTAAAACAATTCCTCCATTAATTCTTAACAACTATACCAATAATTTATAACCATATTCTCCCATTAATTGAAAGTAATTGTGCTCTTAATTTATAACAGTTGTACCATTAATCGGAAGCAACTCTACATTCATTGATTTAAATCAGTACCATCAATGTGAGTGAATTAATGATTTATATTGTATTATTTTATTAACGAAATCTTTCAGGTCCCTGGATTGCTATTTTATTTCTATATAGCATTATTTTTTAATTTTAAATACAGTACTTAATTTCTCATTTCACTATTTTGTATAAAAGCAGTGGTAACGCAGAGTGTAATTTTAAGATGTAATTTTCCATGTCTGCTAAAAACCAAGGAAACAACACCATATTCATGGAATCAAGGAAGCAAGTGTAGTTTAAGCGAAGGCAACGACATCTTATCTGTAGCTGCACATGAGTCATAGGACATTTCAAATAGTGTTGTTGTTTTGCCTCGGAGTACCAAAACCGTTAGATTACTAGTAATTTAAAAACAAATAAACTCCGGACAAAACAATGCCGCCGCTACAATGTCGCTTTATTATAAAATAATTTTACATCTCTGCTTCCAATGCGTAAAAACTCATATGTAAATGGGACCCGACCGTAGTTACCTCCTCGTGGTGGGTCCCGGTAATTGGTATCGTTTTCCAAATAATAACACACCAAGTACTATTTCGAATATTAGTATTATTATTCGAAAACGATATCAAGCTAAAAACTACTTGAATATAGTCTGGTCTTGATCACCCAAAATAGTTTTGGTGATCTAAACTGGACTAAATCCCCCCCCGCGGTGGCAACGTGTTACATCGTGGGACATCGCAGGACACCGTGGGATGCGAGCGTATTAGCTTTAATTAATCATAAGATAGATACCTATGTTATGTACATTGTAAGCTCATTCTGTACAAAGATACTTATCTATCTTGGAACGACAAATAAAGATCTCGTCTCTCTTGATCCCCTCGCTTACCATACTGGAAAAATTGTTCCCACGATATATCGGTTCGCGATCACTCAGTTCTTTCAAACTGTCGCGTGGCGTACTCGCTCGCGTGTATTTCGGTTGCGTGCGGGTCAATGTGCTCTAGATAACTCTTCGGATTCGTAAGTCACTCAAGGACAGCTCTGTCTTGGTGACTGCTCAACGTTTGCATCGGATCACGGGAGTTGTCGTCGTGCCGGTGATGGTTGCTAATCTGTTGGGGATTCAGTCGTGGATCTGCAGTCCTGTCCGATTGGTACTTCGGTACTCGGTCAGGGACCAGCAATTTCACGTCCTCCGTAATCCTGTTCGGCCCCACGGGAGTGGACCCCACTGTTCAGTTGAGGTATTGCCTTCGTAATCCTGTTCAGCGGTCCCTCCCCGTGAGTGGACCCCACTGTTCAGTTGGGGCCTCTTGCCTTCGTAATCCTGTTCAGCGGTCCCTCCCTGTGAGTGGAGCCCAGTGTTCAGTTGGGGCCTCTTGCCTTCGTAATCCTGTTCAGCGGTCCCTCCCCGGGTTCCACTTGTTCAGTTGGAGTGTGTCAAGTTGCTGGCCTATGTGCTGGATCCACGGCTGAATTACTAGTGGATCACTGGCATCATCTGTCGGCGCCATCGACCGCGACTCGTGTAAGTTTCGAACGGCGAAACAGGAATCGAGTTACGGCCAATTCTTGGGCTTTCCGTTGAACCTCGGGGTTATCTCGTGTACTGGGGTATTTCGCGTAGGTCTGTTAGTTCTTTCGAGAGATCGCGATCTCGTCCGTTTCGGGACAGTGTCAGTAGCTTCATCTTCTTCTTTTCGTTCCAAGTTAGATAAATGTGTCTTTGATACCGAATGTTGCCAGTAGGGATGCGAATTATTGTATATTTGTACTGATCGATGTAATCGTTGTGTGGGAGATAGATGATGCGTTACGTATGCCTTGTTCTACGTTTGTAAAGATTCATGTTCGCACTGCGTTGGAGATATGTGTTTCGCAGTTAGACTACGAAACAACTATTTCTTTACGCAGGCCCATGGTCAAGTAGTGTCAAAACTGGACATTCTGCCAATAGGTTGAATGTCGAGATCGATGTGTAGTGTTAAATAACCCATGGGCGGGTCTCGTGCGTAGTCACCTCCTCGTGGTGAGACCTGGTAATTGGCATCGTTTTCCAAAAGTTAATCAGTCGATTAATCTTTGGAAAACGATACCAAGCCAAGAACTACGCAACAGTCCAGTTTGGATCAACAAAAGCCGCTAAGATCATTTTGGATGATCTACACTGGACTGCACTATTAATTTATAACATTTAAGCCATTAATTTACAATATTTACGTCATGAATTTACAACAATAAGTCACAAATTCATAACATTTAAGCTATTAATTTTTACATTTATACCATTATTTCCTAACACTCAAACTATTAATTTATAACACTTAAGCTATTAATTTATAACATTTAAGCAAATAATTAACAACGATTAAACTATTAATTTATAACAATTGAAACAATAATTGGCACATTTAAAACATTAATTTATAAGAATCAAACCATTCCTCGAGGAATCAGTAAGTCTCGCGCTAATAGCCCAATACATCGATAGATTTAACGAAGAAATACGTAACCGCGATTACAACCAATTAGATCATATTATTTGCTACATAATTAATAACTGTATCACGTACAGCGATGCAGGCGGTATTGAAGAAATAAAGCCATTTTATGTTACAACTATAACGAGTAAATTTAATCGTTTAACTTGTGAAGAATTAAAAAGGTACCTGACATCTAAATAAGCATTAAATAAGAATCTTAAATATCGCAAACAGTGATGTAGGTGTTACTCCAGAAAAAAGAACGTTTTATTTTTTAATTAGCACGAGTAAATGAACGAATATCGATAATATAATATAACGCTTAATATGAATTTTATCTGTCTGATTATTTAATAGCTTAACTTATTTCACAGTAACGTCATCGACTGCACTTAGGCTCTTTTCCCTTTTTGTCCAAACTAATCGATAGTCGAAAACTAGTATCATGTAGGTGTGAATATAGTCTTAGTTTGTAGAAACCATTAAAATGATAAAAATGGATATCGTATTAAATCGTAAAAGATGCCAATTTACGATAAAAATTAAGAAATCGTTCAATTTGATTTTGTTACAATGGAAAAACCGTCTCCTGCTATGTCAAAAAATCGTTACCGTTTGATTAACAAACCGACGCCTTGTTATGTTATATAAGGAACACGGAGGTCGCGCGCGAGCTCTTTTGTGCCTGAAATTCCGGAGAGTGAACATCGAAGAAGAACATAAATATCAGGTAAGTAAGAAAAAATATCAAACAACAACATTGTAACTAGTAATTTATAACGTCTAAACCATTAATTTACAACACTTAAGCTATTAATTTATAACATTCAAGCCACTAATTTATAACATTTAAGGAATTAATTTATAACGTCTAAATTATTAATTTATAACATTTATGCTATTAATTTATAACATTTGAGCCATTAATTTCTAACTTTTGAACTGTTATTTTATACATTTAGCCATTAATTTATAACATTTAAACTATTAATTTATAACATTTAAGCCATTAATTTCTAACTTTTGAACTGTTATTTTATACATTTTGCCAATAATTTATAACATTTAAACTATTAATTTATATCATCTAAGCCATTAAATTATAACATTTAAGCTATTAATTTACAACATCTAAGCCACTAATTTACAATATTTAAACTATTAATTTATATCATCTAAGCCATTAATTTATAATATTTATGCCATTAATCTAAAACAATTCCTCCATTAATTCTTAACAACTATACCAATAATTTATAATCATATTCTCCCATTAATTCAAAGTAATTGTGCTCTTAATTTATAACAGTTGTACCATTAATCGGAAGCAACTCTACATTCATTGATTTAAATCAGTACCATCAATGTGAGTGAATTAATGATTTATATTGTATTATTTTATTAACGAAATCTTTCAGGTCCCTTAATTGCTATTTTATTTCTATATAGCATTATTTTTTAATTTTAAATACAGTACTCAATTTCTCATTTCACTATTTTGTATAAAAGCAGTGGTAACGCAGAGTGTAATTTTAAGATATAATTTTCCATGTCTGCTAAAAACCAAGGAAACAACACCATATTCATGGAATCAAGGAAGCAAGAGTAGTTTAACCGAAGGCAACGACATCTTATCTGTAGCTGCACATGAGTCATAGGACATTTCAAATAGTGTTGTTGTTTTGCCTCGGAGTACCAAAACCGTTAGATTACAAGTAATTTAAAAACAAATATACTCCGGGCAAAACAATGCCGCCGCTACAATGTCGCTTTATTATAAAATAATTTTACATCTCTGCTTCCAATGCGTAAAAACTCATATGTAAATGGGACCCGAGCGTAGTTACCTCCTCGTGGTGGGTCCCGGTAATTGGTATCGTTTTCCAAATAATAATACACCAAGTACTATTTCGAATATTAGTATTATTATTCGAAAACGATATCAAGCTAAAAACTACTTGAATATAGTCTGGTCTTGATCACCCAAAATAGTTTTGGTGATCTAAACTGGACTAATACCCCCCCGCGGGGGCAACGTGGGACATCGTGGGACATCGCAGGACACCGTGGGATACGAGCGTATTAGCTTTAATTAATCATAAGATAGATACCTATGTTATGTACATTGTAAGCTCATTCTGTACAAAGATACTTATCTATCTTGGAACGACAAATAAAGATCTCGTCTCTCTTGATCCCCTCGCTTACCATACTGGAAAAATTGTTCCCACGATATATCGGTTCGCGATCACTCAGTTCTTTCAAACTGTCGCGTGGCGTACTCGCTCGCGTGTATTTCGGGTGCGTGCGGGTCAATGTGCTCTAGACAACTCTTCGGATTCGTAAGTCGCCCAAGGACAGCTCTGTCTTCGTGACTGCTCAACGTTTGCATCGGATCACGGGAGTTGTCGTCGTGCCGGTGATGCTTGCTAATCTGTTGGGGATTCAGTCGTGGATCTGCAGTCCTTTCCGATTGGTACTTCGGTATTCGGTCAGGGACCAGCAATTTCACGTCCTCCGTAATCCTGTTCGGCCCCGCGGGAGTGGACCCCACTGTTCAGTTGAGGTATTGCCTTCGTAATCCTGTTCAGCGGTCCCTCCCCGTGAGTGGACCCCACTGTTCAGTTGGGGCCTCGTGCCTTGGTAATCCTGTTCAGCGGTCCCTCCCTGTGAGTGGACCCCACTGTTCAGTTGGGGCCTCTTACCTTCGTAATCCTGTTCATCGGTCCCTCCCCGGGTTCCACTTGTTCAGTTGGAGTGTGTCAAGTTGCTGGCCTATGTGCTGGATCCACGGCTGAATTACTAGTGGATCACTGGCATCATCTGTCGGCGCCATCGACCGCGACTCGTGTAAGTTTCGAACGGCGAAACAGGAATCGAGTTACGGCCAATTCTTGGGCATTCCGTTGAACCTCGGGGTTATCTCGTGTACTGGGGTATTTCGCGTAGGTCTGTTAGTTCTTTCGAGAGATCGCGATCTCGTCCGTTTCGGGACAGTGTCAGTAGCTTCATCTTCTTCTTTTCGTTCCAAGTTAGATAAATGTGTCTTTGATACCGAATGTTGCCAGTGGGGATGCGAATTATTGTATATTTGTACTGATCGATGTAATCGTTGTGTGGGAGATAGATGATGCGTTACGTATGCCTTGTTCTACGTTTGTAAAGATTCATGTTCGCGCTGCGTTGGAGATATGTGTTTCGCAGTTAGACTACGAATCAACTATTTCTTTACGCAGGCCCATGGTCAAGTAGTGTCAAAACTGGACATTCTGCCAATAGGTTGAATGTCGAGATCGATGTGTAGTGATAAATAACCCATGGGCGGGTCTCGTGCGTAGTCACCTCCTCGTGGTGAGACCTGGTAATTGGCATCGTTTTCCAAAAATTAATCAGTCGATTAATCTTTGGAAAACGATACCAAGCCAAGAACTACGCAACAGTCCAGTTTGGATCACCAAAAGCCCCTAAGATCATTTTGGATGATCTACACTGGACTGCACTATTAATTTATAACATTTAAGCCATTAATTTACAACATTTACGTCATGAATTTACAACAATAAGTCACAAATTCATAACATTTAAGCTATTAATTTTTACATTTATACCATTAATTCCTAACATTCAAACTATTAATTTATAACACATAAGCTATTAATTTATAACATTTAAGCAAATAATTAACAACGATTAAACTATTAATTTATAACAATTGAAACATTAATTGGCACATTTAAAACATTAATTTATAAGAATCAAACCATTCCTCGAGGAATCAGTTCTTTTGTGCCTGAAATTCCGGAGAGTGAACATCGAAGAAGAACATAAATATCAGGTAAGTAAGAAAAAATATCAAACAACAACATTGTAACTAGTAATTTATAACGTCTAAACCATTAATTTACAACACTTAAGCTATTAATTTATAACATTCAAGCCATTAATTTATAACATTTAAGGAATTAATTTATAACGTCTAAACTATTAGTTTATAACATTTATGCTATTAATTTATAACATTTAAGCCATTAATTTCTAACTTTTGAACTGTTATTTTATACATTTAGCCATTAATTTATAACATTTAAACTATTAATTTATATCATCTAAGCCATTAAATTATAACATTCAAGCTATTAATTTATAACATTTAAACTGTTAATTTATTTAAACCATTAATATTTAATATATTTAAACCATTAATTTACCGCATTTAAAGTGTTATTTTATACATTTAAGCCATTAATTTATAACATTTAAGCAATTAATTTATAACATTTAAACTATTAATTTCTAACATTTAAGCCATTAATTTCTAACATTTAAGCAATTAATTGACAACATCTGAGCCACTAATTTACAACATTTAAACTGTTGTTTTATACATTTAAGCCATTATTTTATAACATTTAAGCTATTTATTAACAACATCTAAGCCATTAATTTACATTTAAAGTGTTATTTTATACATTTAAGCTATTAATTTATAACATTTAAGCTATTAATTTATGACATTTAAGCCATTAATTTCTAACTTTTGAACTGTTATTTTATACATTTAGCCATTAATTTATAACATTTAAACTATTAATTTTTATCACCTAAGCCATTAAATTATAACATTTAAGCTATTAATTTACAACATCTAAGCCACTAATTTACAATATTTAAACTATTAATTTGTATCATCTAAGCTATTAATTTATAATATTTAAGCCATTAATCTAAAACAATTCCTCCATTAATTCTTAACAACTATACCAATAATTTATAACCATATTCTCCCATTAATTCAAAGTAATTGTGCTCTTAATTTGTAACAGTTGTACCATTAATCGGAAGCAACTCTACATTCATTGATTTAAATCAGTACCATCAATGTGAGTGAATTAATGATTTATATTGTATTATTTTATTAACGAAATCTTTCAGGTCCCTGGATTGCTATTTTATTTCTATATAGCATTATTTTTTAATTTTAAATACAGTACTTAATTTCTCATTTCACTATTTTGTATAAAAGCAGTGGTAACGCAGAGTGTAATTTTAAGATGTAATTTTCCATGTCTGCTAAAAACCAAGGAAACAACACCATATTCATGGAATCAAGGAAGCAAGTGTAGTTTAACCGAAGGCAACGACATCTTATCTGTAGCTGCACATGAGTCATAGGACATTTCAAATAGTGTTGTTGTTTTGCCTCGGAGTACCAAAACCGTTAGATTACAAGTAATTTAAAAACAAATAAACTCCGGACAAAACAATGCCGCCGCTAAAATGTCGCTTTATTATAAAATAATTTTACATCTCTGCTTCCAATGCGTAAAAACTCATATGTAAATGGGACCCGAGCGTAGTTACCTCCTCGTGGTGGGTCCCGGTAATTGGTATCGTTTTCCAAATAATAATACACCAAGTACTATTTCGAATATTAGTATTATTATTCGAAAACGATATCAAGCTAAATACTACTTGAATATAGTCTGGACTTGATCACCCAAAATAGTTTTGGTGATCTAAACTGGACTAATACCACCCCGCGGGGGCAACGTGGGACATCGTGGGACATCGCAGGACACCGTGGGATGCGAGCGTATTAGCTTTAATTAATCATAAGATAGATACCTATGTTATGTACATTGTAAGCTCATTCTGTACAAAGATACTTATCTATCTTGGAACGACAAATAAAGATCTCGTCTCTCTTGATCCCCTCGCTTACCATACTGGAAAAATTGTTCCCACGATATATCGGTTCGCGATCACTCAGTTCTTTCAAACTGTCGCGTGGCGTACTCGCTCGCGTGTATTTCGGGTGCGTGCGGGTCAATGTGCTCTAGACAACTCTTCGGATTCGTAAGTCGCCCAAGGACAGCTCTGTCTTGGTGACTGCTCAACGTTTGCATCGGATCACGGGAGTTGTCGTCGTGCCGGTGATGCTTGCTAATCTGTTGGGGATTCACTCGTGGATCTGCAGTTCTGTCCGATTGGTACTTGGGTACTCGTTCAGAGACCACCAATTTCACGTCCTCCGTAATCCTGTTCGGCCCCGCTGGAGTGGACCCCACTGTTCAGTTGAGGTATTGCCTTCGTAATCCTGTTCAGCGTTCCCGCCCCGTGAGTGGACCCCACTGTTCAGTTGAGGTATTGCCTTCGTAATCCTGTTCAGCGGTCCCGCCCCGTGAGTGGACCCCACTGTTCAGTTGGGGCCTCGTGCCTCGGTAATCCTGTTCAGCGGTCCCTCCCTGTGAGTGGACCCCACTGTTCAGTTGGGGCCTCTTGCCTTCGTAATCCTGTTCAGCGGTCCCTCCCCGGGTTCCACTTGTTCAGTTGGAGTGTGTCAAGTTGCTGGCCTATGTGCTGGATCCACGGCTGAATTACTAGTGGATCACTGGCATCATCTGTCGGCGCCATCGACCGCGACTCGTGTAAGTTTGGAACGGCGAAACAGGAATCGAGTTACGGCCAATTCTTGGGCTTTCCGTTGAACCTCGGGGTTATCTCGTGTACGGGGGTACGTCGCGTAGGTTTGTTAGTTCTTTCGAGAGATCGCGATCTCGTCCGTTTCGGGTCAGTGTCAGTAGCTTCATCTTCTTCTTTTCGTTCCAAGTTAGATAAATGTGTCTTTGATACCGAATGTTGCCAGTAGGGATGTGGATTATTGTATATTTGTACTGATCGATGTAATCGTTGTGTGGGAGATAGATGATGCGATACGTATGCCTTGTTCTACGTTTGTAAAGATTCATGTTAGCGCTGCGTTGGAGATATGTGTTTCGCAGTTAGACTACGAAACAACTATTTCTTTACGCAGGCCCATGGTCAAGTACTGTCAAAACTGGACATTCTGCCAATAGGTTGAATGTCGAGATCGATGTGTAGTGTTAAATAACCCATGGGCGGGTCTCGTGCGTAGTCACCTCCTCGTGGTGAGACCTGGTAATTGGCATCGTTTTCCAAAAATTAATCAGTCGATTAATCTTTGGAAAACGATACCAAGCCAAGAACTACGCAACAGTCCAGTTTGGATCAACAAAAGCCCCTAAGATCATTTTGGATGATCTACACTGGACTGCACTATTAATTTATAACATTTAAGCCATTAATTTACAATATTTACGTCATGAATTTACAACAATATGTCACAAATTCATAACATTTAAGCTATTAATTTTTACATTTATACCATTAATTCCTAACATTCAAACTATTAATTTATAACACTTAAGCTATTAATTTATAACATTTAAGCAAATAATTAACAACGATTAAACTATTAATTTATAACAATTGAAACAATAATTGGCACATTTAAAACATTAATTTATAAGAATCAAACCATTCCTCGAGGAATCTGTAAGTCTCGCGCTAATAGCCCAATACATCGATAGATTTAACGAATTAATACGTAACCGCGATTACAGCCAATTAGATCATATTATTTGCTACATAATTAATAACTGTATCACGTACAGCGATGCAGGCGGTATTGAAGAAATAAAGCCATTTTATGTTACAACTATAACGAGTAAATTTAATCGTTTAACTTGTGAAGAATTAAAAAGGTACCTGACTTCTAAATAAGCATTAAATAAGAATCTTAAATATCGCAAACAGTGATGTAGGTGTTACTCAAGAAAAAAGAACGTTTTATTTTTTAATTAGCACGAGTAAATGAACGAATATCGATAATATAATATAACGCTTAATATGAATTTTATCTGTCTGATTATTTAATAGCTTAACTTATTTCACAGTAACGTCATCGACTGCACTTAGGCTCTTTTCCCTTTTTGTCCAAACTAATCGATACTCGAAAACTAGTATCATGTAGGTGTGAATATAGTCTTAGTTTGTAGAAACTATTAAAATGATAAAAATGGATATCGTATTAAATCGTAAAAGATGCCAATTTACGATAAAAATTAAGAAATCGTTCAGTTTGATTTTGTTACAATGGAAAAACCGTCTCCTGCTATGTCAAAAAATCGTTACCGTTTGTGTAAATTCGGCCAATCGCGGGGAGACGCAATCGCGAGGAGAGACGTCAACGGGAGTCGTAAATTCCCGTTACGATTATATTAATCGACACCACGAGTTGATCGATCCCCTGATTTCCGTTAAGATAATAGGGGTGATTAAGTTTATATAACACTGTGATTCACAGAATTATAAAATATATATTTCCAACACTTAAACTACACTGTTGAGTAGATACAAATCGTCAATAACAACTTGTCGCACGAATATGAGATAGACACGAATGATAGAGCAAGGTTCGTACAGTCGAATTTCGTATGTTAGTGGACGGGAGAGTTAGATGCTACACGTCGACGTTGTTTTTCTTACTAATTGTCGCCCTTAGGCTAGCACGGAAGAAAGCTCGGTGTGGGTGTGCCCTTTGCATGAAGAACGCGGATTCGTTATTCACGCTGTTCGTCAGGAAAAGTGAGGGCAACGATCCGCGATGTCGATTGGCTGTGACCCATGCTGAAACCTGAAGGAGTGAGTCGGAGTCCTCCTACCGACGTGGTTGATAAATGACCTTGCACATGGGAAAACTCAGCCTGTTCTGTTAGACAGATGTTTGGTTTTTCCTAATGGGCGCGTACCCGCTTTCTCCGTATTTTTGATTGCGCCTAATAAACCCAAGGACCTCTCTAAAAACCAGATGTGCGTCGCAAATATTTCTAGCCTTAAGAAAGCTTTCAGGACGATGGATGGAATGCAGATACATGTGTACACAATGCAAGAGAATGTTATGGTTGGTCCTCAGGTTTATTGAGGGTCGAAATGACGTTACGCAGGCCGTCGGCTGGCCGGTCGCGAGAGATGCAGCGCAGATGTTTTAGGCGACGTAACATCCTCCCCCCGTTGAGAGGGCACCGATCCAAATTATGCCTGTGGAGTCAGGTGCGTCGTTGGTCCATTTCCTTCGCTCCGGGTTGATGTTCGGATTCATCTGTTTCTGGTTGAATGGGTAAGGGGACCAATCTTTTGACACCACGGTCCAGGATACTCGTTGCCGTCTGCACGGTAGCGGTCCGTATGATTCCGTCGACTCCTGGATGGACCTTGATTACGCGGCCCAAAGACCACTGCATGGATGGGACGTTATCCTCCCTGAGGATTACGACGGTGCCTTCACGGATGTCATGTTTTCCCTTGTCCCATTTGTTGCTGCGGGTCAGCTCGTTGAGGTACTCTCGATTCCACCTGCTCCAGAAGTACTGCTTGATCTGGTGGATGCGCTGCCAACTAGATAGCCGGCCTGATGGAACTGTCCTGAAATCACGCTCCCGTAAACTCGTTAATGTATCACCGATTAGAAAGTGACCGGGAGTGAGGACAGGGGGATCTTTCGGATCGGACGAGATGGGAGTCAGTGGACGTGAATTGAGAATTGCTTCAATCTCAATCACAAGGGTGTTAAGGTGTTCAAAGGTCAAGAGCTCCGTGCCGACGACGCGGATGAGGTGACGTTTGAACGATTTTACGGCGGCTTCCCATAAACCGCCAAAATGTGGTGAGTTTGGGGGGTTGAAACGCCATTGTATCTGTCGGTCGGCGAGAAAATTCTGCACCTTTTCCTTGTGGTCGTCGGACTGTAATAGAAATCGGAGTTCTTGTAATTCCCGATTAGCTCCGACGAAATTGGTGCCATTGTCGGTGAGGATGGTTGCGCAGTATCCTCTTCGGGAGATGAATCGGCGTAGAGCGGCTAGGAATGCGTCGGTAGTTAGATCGCTGACTAACTCGATGTGGACAGCTTTTGTTGCCAGACATACGAATATGGCAGCGTATACTTTGACTTTACTGCGGTTGCGATTCCTTCTCTCTTTGATATAGAGCGGACCGCAGTAGTCGATTCCGACGTTCGTAAACGGGCGCGATTCGGTAATACGCGCCTCTGGTAAATCCCCCATCAAGTACTCTACTGGTGGAGGATTAGCTCTGCAGCAACGGACGCACCTTTTGATAGTGCGCCACACTTGGCTACGGCCGTCGATCGGCCAATAGCGTAGTCTCACGGCGTATAATGTAGCTTGTGTCCCTGTGTGGTGGTTGTTTCGATGTTCTTCGTTTATAATGATCTCGGTAATTGTCGATTTCGGCAAAATAATTGGATGCTTTTGCCTGAATGGGATAGCAGAGTTGGTCAGTCGTCCTCCGACGCGTAGTATCCCCTCTTCGTCGAGGAATGGATTTAGTGGCTGTAGTTTTCCTCCAACATCCTTGCTTCGATCTTTCTGCAGTGTCCGAATCTCCGCCGCGAAGTGTCGGGATTGGATTATCTTGATCAATTTATTATGTGCGGTGGTTAATTCGTCCGTTGTTAGATGGGAGGATCGGTTCTGCTTATATATCCATCGAAGACACCAAGAGACGACTCTTATTAGTCTTGTCCAGGATGAATATCTATGGAGGAGTGTGTTGTCGATGGTACTAGTTGTTAGACATATCGTCTTCTTTTGTTCTGGGAGTTCTCCCAGCGTCGTGGGTATCCAGATCGGCCAGTTTTCCTCTTGTTGTTTGAGCCATTCGGGTCCGTTTTTCCAGATGGTCGGGCGCAGAAATTCCTTGGGAGTCTGCCCGCGGGAGATGAGATCTGCTGGATTGTCGTTGGTGGGCACATGACGCCAATCGTCGATGTTTGTTTTCGTCTGGATCTCGGCTACGCGGTTCGCCACGAAGGTTTTCAACGTGTGTGGTAAGGACTTGATCCACTGAAGCACTATAGTAGAATCCGTCCAATACACAGTGCGAGAAACCTTTATATTGAGGGACTTCTTTATCAAGGACATAAGTGAGGCGAGGAGTAATGCTCCGCTTAACTCGAGTCGTGGGATTGTCAACGATTTTAGTGGCGCGACCTTAGATTGAGCAGTGAGTATCTGAGTTTGTATGTGTCCCTCCGGATTGGTGCTGCGTAGATAGACACATGCTCCGTATGCCCTTTCACTGGCGTCGCAGAAACCGTGCAGCTTTATATGATTAGCTGCCTTGATTATGGTTTTACGAGGGAACCGAATATCATTAAGCAAGGGTAGTTGGATATGATATCGATCCCATTCAGTATGCAACTCTGCTGGTAGGGATTCGTCCCAATCAATTTTTAATGCCCAGACGCGTTGAAGCAATATTTTTGCTTTGACAATCACTGGCGCGAGCAAACCAAGTGGATCATAGATTCGGGCTATCACCGAACTCATTGATCGTTTAGTGACTCGAGTGATGGTCGCTGTGGGTTCAACTGAGTAAAGGATTGCGTCTTCCTGAGAATCCCAATAAATGCCTAAGGTTTTCAACGTCTGTGACTCGCCCAATTGTAGCCTTCTATTGGTATCTCTTTCTGTTAGTCCTCGCAATATGTCCTTGTCATTGGATGCCCATTCCCGGATATGTAAGCCGGCCGATCTGAGAAGGTCTGTGAGTTCGTGTCTTACCGATAGTAATTCTTCTTTTGTGTCGGCTCCAGTGAGGGCATCGTCGACATAAAAATCGCGCTGCACAACCGCTGCTGCTCGCAGGAATCGATGTCCTTCGTCTTCTGCTAATTGTTTGAGGCATCGGAGGGCCAAGTATGGGGCAGCTGATAGTCCGAACGTCACGGTGTTAAGTTGATATGTATCGACCTCCCCGTTGGAATTACGCCATAGAATGAGTTGATATTTACGATCTTCTGGGCGTACGAGGATTTGTCGATACATCTTCTCAATGTCACCCGTTAGAACATATTGATGCGACCGGAATCTCAATAGAATTTCAATTAGATCTTCCTGTAATTTAGGTCCTGTATGTAGCATGTCGTTGAGGGATACTCCGGTAGTGCTGATTGCTGATCCGTCGAAAACAACTCGGAGTTTCGTAGTATCACTCGATTCCTTTATCACGCCGTGATGAGGCAAATAATAACCGTTGGTTGTGGGAAGGTCAGGCGTGATCTTCGTCATATGACCCAAGTCTAGATACTCTTGGATCACCGCACTATACGCGGCTTCGAATTGCTTGTCGCGTTGTAATCGGCGATGGAGCGAGGCGAGTCTACTCATGGCAACGGACCTTGACGTCCCCAGCGTGGGAAGCTTCTCGTTGAATGGCAGGGCGACGACGTATCGCCCTTCCTTGTTGCGTTGGACATGGTTGCGGAAATGCTCCTCACATTGTAATTCCGCCTCTGAGAAATGCGTGGTAGGTGGTCCCTCATCGATTTCCCAAAAACGTGCGAGATCCGCTTGTAGGTCGGTGGTGGTGACGTGAAAGGAATGGATCCCCGAGCGAGCTGGCGGGCTCCCCCCGATAACCCAACCGAATCGAGTCTTTTGCAAACACAGCTCCGTATCGGTGGATTGGGATAGTTTGATCTGTCCGACACAAAAGGATGCTAAGGTTGGTCCCGAACTCAATAATATGTCGATCGGGCCTGGTCGATGAAATGCTGGGTCGGCTAATCTTATATTTTTGGGTAGCTGGATGACGGACCTATCGATTGGTTGATCTGGAACGACTGCCGATATTATTGGGATTACTAAGAACGTTACTATGCGTTTATATTTGCCATCCATAGAAACAATGGTGGCCGTGATCTGGCTCTTGGCAATTGTCGTCAAGTCATCGAGGGTGCCGATTGGGACTGAACATCTCCTTCGTTTCATACCGAGGGATTTTGCGAATTTCTCACTCATGAAATTCATACTAGATCCGGTATCTAGCAATGCTCTGGCTCGGATTGGTGAGGCCCTTTTGTCTAGCACATCGATCTGTGCTGTGACCAGTAGATCGTGATGTAGTATGCCGTTTGGAGATGTATTTTCCCATTCGGTCCACCCCTTTGTAGGTTGTTGAGCTAGTCAGTTTAGCTCTGGTTGGGACTTGGATAAGGTGTGTATGGCGGTGCCCTTGGTCCGTGGAGAGCTTGACTCAGGAACTTTCGAGTCTTTAGGAGCCGAATATGTATGCTTACGGGATGATTCGGTTGTCCGTCTCGACTTATGATACGAACGTGACTTCGATGATCCCGGGGGGGATTGTCTCTTAGATCGTTTATGCGATGAACGACTGCCCGGCGACCGACCGCTCGATGAACGACTGCTCGACGACCGACCGCTCGACGACCGACCGCTCGACGACCGACCGCTCGATGACCGACCGCTAGACGACCGACTGCTGGACGACCGATTGCTGGACGACCGATTGCTAGATGACTGACTACTCGACGAACGTGGAATGATCTGCGTTTGCTCTCGGTGTAGGTAGGTGTTGTGTCGTTGCCCGCAGATATGACACGAACCCGCTGTGCACTGTGTCAGCGAATGTCCGCTGCCTAGGCAGTTTATACATAACGCTGCCCCTTTTGCGATTTGAAAGCGTTCTACCGCCGATTTGGCTTTGAAGACCTTACAATGTCTGAGTACGTGGGGTCCGCTGCAGGTCGGGCACACTAATGTCTTGCTGGTTGTGGCAAAGGTTCGGCCACGCGGTACGTTTTGTCGATGACGATGTTTTTTGTGGGTTGATCCTTTCGTTTCCTTTGATTTAGAAAGGAGTTGATTACCGTTTGCCCGTGTTTTCAGAAATTCCATCAGATGTTGATAGGAAGGCACGTCTTGGTTTGGCAACGTGCGCTGCCATTTACGCATGCTGGACGAAGGTAATTTCGATGCAAGCAACTCGATAATCACTATATCTGATGTTACAGGCTGCCCTAATTTTTCGAGCGCTTTCAAATTTACGCTGACGGTTTCCAGCAAATCTTCAATGGCTTCTGGAGTTTCCCTTTTTATTTCGGGATAACTGCGCAGTAATTCCCAATGACGCATACAGATCCGGAGGGCACAATTAAATTTCTCCTTCAGTGTGTTGAGCGCGATGGGATAGTTGGCCTCTGTGAGTTCTAAGGATTGTATGCTCCGTGCGGCCCGTCCAGTTATAGAGGAGCGTAGATGTTGAAACCTTTGGACGTTAGTTAAGTTCTCATTGCGATCCACTGTGGATGAGAACGTGTCGTAGAAATAGGTCCAGTTCTCGAGGGCACCGTCGAATTGAGGTAAACGGACCTCTGGCAAAGTGATTGGTGTCGTCTCAGGTTTCACGCATGGATCGCGGGTCTTTGTTGACGAAGGGGTTACTGATGGTAGTGGGTCGAAGAGGTCCATGATCTGTACGTCAATCCTATGATGCTCTCGCAATAAAGAATCTGCACGAGCTATTTCCCCCTCATCTAACACTTCTAATTCCTCTTGCACCGCGCAGATTTTTCGCCAATTTTCGTCGAACGAATTACGGCAAGCTGTTAGATAGTTTTTGTCTACCCGTTCAGACTCTTCATATTCCTCGAGTTGACGCTTCGTGGTTGCAAATCGGCTGACTAAGGCACTTCGTCTACGCCGCAACGTGCTGATCGGTTCAGCTTGAGCCATATTTGAATTTAATAGTCGGAATGGGCTTACCTTAATCAAATGGACGTTGATCTAGGAATCGGTAGCTACTCGTTACAGTGCGGTGTGGGCTCGCGTATGTGCTGAGCGAGGAAGGAGTTCCTTTCCGAGGGCAGCTCCTTTGGTTAGTTGCCTAAGTCGTTGGAATGTGGATTTCACGCGACACTGTATAATCACTGGTCAATGCACTTTTTAATGGAGCAAAATCCGGCTCGAAGGACCATGTAAATTCGGCCAATCGCGGGGAGACGCAATCGCGAGGAGAGACGTCAACGGGAGTCGTAAATTCCCGTTACGATTATATTAATCGACACCACGAGTTGATCGATCCCCTGATTTCCGTTAAGATAATAGGGGTGATTAAGTTTATATAACACTGTGATTCACAGAATTATAAAATATATATTTCCAACACTTAAACTACACTGTTGAGTAGATACAAATCGTCAATAACAACTTGTCGCACGAATATGAGATAGACACGAATGATAGAGCAAGGTTCGTACAGTCGAATTTCGTATGTTAGTGGACGGGAGAGTTAGATGCTACACGTCGACGTTGTTTTTCTTACTAATTGTCGCCCTTAGGCTAGCACGGAAGAAAGCTCGGTGTGGGTGTGCCCTTTGCATGAAGAACGCGGATTCGTTATTCACGCTGTTCGTCAGGAAAAGTGAGGGCAACGATCCGCGATGTCGATTGGCTGTGACCCATGCTGAAACCTGAAGGAGTGAGTCGGAGTCCTCCTACCGACGTGGTTGATAAATGACCTTGCACATGGGAAAACTCAGCCTGTTCTGTTAGACAGATGTTTGGTTTTTCCTAATGGGCGCGTACCCGCATTCTCCGTATTTTTGATTGCGCCTAATAAACCCAAGGACCTCTCTAAAAACCAGATGTGCGTCGCAAATATTTCTAGCCTTAAGAAAGCTTTCAGGACGACGGATGGAATGCAGATACATGTGTACACAATGCAAGAGAAAGTTATGGTTGGTCCTCAGGTTTATTGAGGGTCGAAATGACGTTACGCAGGCCGTCGGCTGGCCGGTCGCGAGAGATGCAGCGCAGATGTTTTAGGCGACGTAACAGTTTGATTAACAAACCGACGCCTTGTTAAGTTATATAAGGAACACGGAAGTCGCGCGCGAGCTCTTTTGTGCCTGAAATTCCGGAGAGTGAACATCGAAGAAGAACATAAATATCAGGTAAGTAAGAAAAAATATCGAACAACAACATTGTAACTAGTAATTTATAACGTCTAAACCATTAATTTACAACACTTAAGCTATTAATTTATAACATTCAAGCCATTAGTTTATAACATTTAAGGAATTAATTTATAACGTCTAAACTATTAATTTATAACATTTATGCTATTAATTTATAACATTTAAGCCATTAATTTCTAACTTTTGAACTGTTATTTTATACATTTAGCCATTAATTTATAACATTTAAACTATTAATTTATATCATCTAAGCCATTAAATTATAACATTCAAGCTATTAATTTATAACATTTAAACTGTTAATTTATAACATTTAAACCATTAATTTACAGCATTTAAGCAATTAATTGACAACATCTGAGCCACTAATTTACAACATTTAAACTGTTGTTTTATACATTTAAGCTATTATTTTATAACATTTAAGCTATTAATTAACAACATCTAAGCCATTAATTTACAACATTTAAAGTGTTATTTTATACATTTAAGCTATTAATTTATAACATTTAAGCTATTAATTTATAACATTTAAGCCATTAATTTCTAACTTTTGAACTGTTATTTTATACATTTAGCCATTAATTTATAACATTTAAACTATTAATTTATATCATCTATGCCATTAAATTATAACATTTAAGCTATTAATTTACAACATCTAAGCCACTAATTTACAATATTTAAACTATTAATTTATATCATCTAAGCCATTAATTTATAATATTTAAGCCATTAATCTAAAACAATTCCTCCATTAATTCTTAACAACTATTCCAATAATTTATATCCATATTCTCCCATTAATTCAAAGTAATTGTGCTCTTAATTTATAACAGTTGTACCATTAATCGGAAGCAACTCTACATTCATTGATTTAAATCAGTACCATCAATGTGAGTGAATTAATGATTTATATTGTATTATTTTATTAACGAAATCTTTCAGGTCCCTTAATTGCTATTTTATTTCTATATAGCATTATTTTTTAATTTTAAATACAGTACTTAATTTCCCATTTCACTATTTTGTATAAGAGCAGTGGTAACGCAGAGTGTAATTTTAAGATGTAATTTTCCATGTCTGCTAAAAACCAAGGAAACAACACCATATTCATGGAATCAAGGAAGCAAGTGTAGTTTAACCGAAGGCAACGACATCTTATCTGTAGCTGCACATGAGTCATAGGACATTTCAAATAGTGTTGTTGTTTTGCCTCGGAGTACCAAAACCGTTAGATTACAAGTAATTTAAAAACAAATAAACTCCGGACAAAACAATGCCGCCGCTACAATGTCGCTTTATTATAAAATAATTTTACATCTCTGCTTCCAATGCGTAAAAACTCATATGTAAATGGGACCCGAGCGTAGTTACCTCCTCGTGGTGGGTCCCGGTAATTGGTATCGTTCTCCAAATAATAATACACCAAGTACTATTTCGAATATTAGTATTATAATTCGAAAACGATATCAAGCTAAAAACTGCTTGAATATAGTCTGGTCCTGATCACCCAAAATAGTTTTGGTGATCTAAACTGGACTAATACCCCCCCGCGGGGGCAACGTGTGACATCGTGGGACATCGCAGGACACCGTGGGATGCGAGCGTATTAGCTTTAATTAATCATAAGATAGATACCTATGTTATGTACATTGTAAGCTCATTCTGTACAAAGATACTTATCTATCTTGGAACGACAAATAAAGATCTCGTCTCTCTTGATCCCCTCGCTTACCATACTGGAAAAATTGTTCCCACGATATATCGGTTCGCGATCAGTCAGTTCTTTCAAACTGTCGCGTGGCGTACTCGCTCGCGTGTATTTCGGGTGCGTGCGGGTCAATGTGCTCTAGACAACTCTTCGGATTCGTAAGTCTCCCAAAGACAGCTCTGTTTTGGTGACTGCTCAACGTTTGCATCGGATCACGGGAGTTGTCGTCGTGCCGGTGATGCTTGCTAATCTGTTGGGGATTCACTCGTGGATCTGCAGTCCTGTCCGATTGGTACTTGAGTACTCGATCAGAGACCACCAATTTCACGTCCTCCGTAATCCTGTTCGGCCCCGCGGGAGTGGACCCCACTGTTCAGTTGAGGTATTGCCTTCGTAATCCTGTTCAGCGGTCCCTCCCCGGGTTCCACTTGTTCAGTTGGAGTGTGTCAAGTTGCTGGCCTATGTGCTGGATCCACGGCTGAATTACTAGTGGATCACTGGCATCATCTGTCGGCGCCATCGACCGCGACTCGTGTAAGTTTCGAACGGCGAAACAGGAATCGAGTTACGGCCAATTCTTGAGCTTTCCGTTGAACCTCGGGGTTATCTCGTGTACGGGGGTACGTCGCGTAGGTTTGTAAGTTCTTTCGAGAGATCGCGATCTCGTCCGTTTCGGGACAGTGTCAGTAGCTTCATCTTCTTCTTTTCGTTCCAAGTTAGATAAATGTGTCTTTGATACCGAATGTTGCCAGTAGGGATGCGAATTATTGTATATTTGTACTGATCGATGTAATCGTTGTGTGGGAGATAGATGATGCGTTACGTATGCCTTGTTCTACGTTTGTAAAGATTTATGTTAGCGCTGCGTTGGAGATATGTGTTTCGCAGTTAGACTACGAAACAACTATTTCTTTACGCAGGCCCATGGTCAAGTAGTGTCAAAACTGGACATTCTGCCAATAGGTTGAATGTCGAGATCGATGTGTAGTGTTAAATAACCCATGGGCGGGTCTCGTGCGTAGTCACTTCCTCGTGGTGAGACCTGGTAATTGGCATCGTTTTCCAAAAATTAATCAGTCGATTAATCTTTGGAAAACGATACCAAGACAAGAACTACGCAACAGTCCAGTTTGGATCACCAAAAGCCCCTAAGATAATTTTGGATGGTCTACACTGGACTGCACTATTAATTTATAACATTTAAGCCATTAATTTACAATATTTACGTCATGAATTTACAACAATAAGTCACAAATTCATAACATTTAAGCTATTAATTTTTACATTTATACCATTAATTCCTAACATTCAAACTATTAATTTATAACACTTAAGCTATTAATTTATAACATTTAAGCAAATAATTAACAACGATTAAACTATTAATTTATAACAATTGAAACATTAATTGGCACATTTAAAACATTAATTTATAAGAATCAAACCATTCCTCGAGGAATCAGTAAGTCTCGCGCTAATAGCCCAATACATCGATAGATTTAACGAAGAAATACGTAACCGCGATTACAACCAATTAGATCATATTATTTGCTACATAATTAATAACTGTATCACGTACAGCGGTGCAGGCGGTATTGAAGAAATAAAGCCATTTTATGTTACAACTATAACGAGTAAATTTAATCGTTTAACTTGTGAAGAATTAAAAAGGTACCTGACTTCTAAATAAGCATTAAATAAGAATCTTAAATATCGCAAACAGTGATGTAGGTGTTACTCAAGAAAAAAGAACGTTTTATTTTTTAATTAGCACGAGTAAATGAACGAATATCGATAATATAATATAACGCTTAATATGAATTTTATCTGTCTTATTATTTAATAGCTTAACTTATTTCACAGTAACGTCATCGACTGCCCTTAGGCTCTTTTCCCTTTTTGTCCAAACTAATCGATAGTCGAAAACTAGTATCATGTAGGTGTGAATTTAGTCTTAGTTTGTAGAAACTATTAAAATGATAAAAATGGATATCGTATTAAATCGTAAAAGATGCCAATTTACGATAAAAATTAAGAAATCGTTCAATTTGATTTTGTTACAATAGAAAAACCGTCTCCTGCTATGTCAAAAAATCGTTACCGTTTGATTAACAAACCGACGCCTTGTTAAGTTATATAAGGAACACGGAAGTCGCGCGCGAGCTCTTTTGTGCCTGAAATTCCGGAGAGTGAACATCGAAGAAGAACATAAATATCAGGTAAGTAAGAAAAAATATCAAACAACAACATTGTAACTAGTAATTTATAACGTCTAAACCATTAATTTACAACACTTAAGCTATTAATTTATAACATTCAAGCCATTAATTTATAACATTTAAGGAATTAATTTATAACGTCTAAACTATTAATTTATAACATTTATGCTATTAATTTATAACATTTAAGCCATTAATTTCTAACTTTTGAGCTGTTATTTTATACATTTAGCCATTAATTTATAACATTTAAACTATTAATTTATATCATCTAAGCCATTAAATTATAACATTCAAGCTATTAATTTATAACATTTAAACTGTTAATTTATAACATTTAAACCATTAATTTACAGCATTTAAAGTGTTATTTTATACATTTAAGCCATTAATTTATAACATTTAAGCAATTAATTTATAACATTTAAACTATTAATTTCTAACATTTAAGCCATTAATTTCTAACATTTAAGCAATTAATTGACAACATCTGAGCCACTAATTTACAACATTTAAACTGTTGTTTTATACATTTAAGCTATTATTTTATAACATTTAAGCTATTAATTAACAACATTGTTAAGGAAATCACGAGGATTTGGAAATACAAATAACTGACTTTATTTCACACACAACAGCTATACATCTATATTCCACTCTGAAGAACGTTTTGCACGCACGCTTGTCGCCAACCGACTCTTCCAGATGCTTCTTAACGACGACTGTTTTGTCTCAACTAAGACCTGGACGCCCTCTGACCCTTACACACACACTCTCATGTACAGTGTAAATGTATCACTTCCCTAACACGCCTCCTTACATTTATACTGTACACTTAATTTTATTTACATACTTGTCGAATTAACAAAATATTTAACACTTATCGCTTTATTTACATTTCTCTTATTTTACATTCATCCATGACCTAAACCTTTCAAATTTCTCTCTACACAGTGCCTTCGTAAAAAATATCCGCAGTGTTTTCGTCTGTACTTACTTTAATTATATTTATCCTGTTTTCCTTTAAGCACTCGTGAATGTAGTGGTAATGAACTTCAATGTGTTTAGTGTTTTTTGTAAAATTTCCGTACTTTGCTACACTTATCGCTCCAGAGTTATCCTCATAAATTTTTACAGGGTTATCGTCTAGATTTACATCGAAGATTTTCATTAATTCTCTGATAGCCATTACTTCGCTCACCGCTTCCGATAGAGCTACATACTCTGCATACGTTGAGGCTTTTGTCACACACCTTTGTTTTTTAGACTTCCATCCAATTACATTTCCATACAATCTAATTACATACCCAGAAGTCGATTTCCTATCTATATGATCTCCTGCCCAATCGGCGTCCACATAACAGTCTATCGTTTCGCCCTTTTCATTGCTTTTATAATGTAGCCTTAAATCTCTTGTCCGGTGCAAATATTTCAGTATTCGCAAAGCATATTTAAAATGTGTCTCGCTACAACAATCTTGATATCTACTCAGATAATTCGCACTATAACTTTCCAAGATATTCTTTCACTTCGCCTAGATCTTTTCATTTTAAATTTATCTGTTAATAACCCTTTTTTTTATTTTACTACAGATTAACAAATCGTTTACATATATTAGCAAATAAACAACATTTTCTCCCTCTCCATGAATATATAAGCACAATTCTACATTATTCTTCTTAAAACCTAATCTCGTCACATACCTATCAAAACACTCATACCAATCTCTCGGACTTTCTTTTAACCCATAAATCGCTCTCGATAATTTACAAACTCTATTCATTCATTCTACATATCATATTCTTTGCAACATCGCTCTCTTTTCTCTTTTATTTACAATGTCCTATTTTTTGTTTATCTCTTTCTTTTCCTCGCTTTGTTCTACTTTTGTTACATTTTTCGCCCTTGTTCCTCGCAGATACTTCACCTTCTCTGCTTCTATCTTCGTCATTATCCTTCTCCAATTTTCTATTCTTTTTCCTCTTCTTATAATTTTCTTCATTCTTACCATCTTCACTATTTTCACAACAAATCGCCTCCTCAAATGTACAAGGGATATCTACTTTACAATACTTTGTGTGAATCACACTGCTGTTTTCCTTTTCTGATCTTTCTTGTTCCTCTTCGCGTTCTGATGGCTTAAGAGGTTTTGGAAGCTTTTTCACAATATATGCTGGTGGCTCGTAATCATCATCTCCATCTGAATATTGTTCTTCTTCTTCATCTTCGTCAGAATCCAAATCAAGTTTGGTTTTATTGTCTGGTGGTAATCCATCTGGTACCATTTTTTCACCTACTTTAATATGTTGTTTTATATGTGTGACATAATCTGCCCTATCTCTCTCACGTTCCCTATCTCTTTCTCTTTCTCTTTCCCTGTCACGGTCCCTATCTCTTTCACGTTTCCTATCTCTTTCTCTTTCTTCTTTACTCATACCACTACATTTGGCACTGTTTACTAAGTGTTCCTTCCCTTTCAATATACTTTTCATTCTATATGTCCCATTCTCTTTGAACGCTACAGCCGTAAGTCTATTGTTTACATCTATTATTTTCGCAATATTTCCTTTTGTAATAACCATATTCTTATTATCTGTTAGTTTACCTAAACTGATCAAATTTGCGGACATTTCTTTCACATAAAAAACTTTTCTCATATTTATTTTTGTTCGCTTTCCAAATGCTTCAAAATAACTTATAACATTCCCAACTTTTGTCGCTTTTATCGGTCTATTATCGCCTAAATATATATTTACCGGTTCTTTTAGGTCAATAGATTTATCAAAATAATTTTCATTATTAATTATATGATCGGTACAACCGCTATCTAATAGCCACATTATTTCCTTCTCACTTATCTCATTCGTCTCGCTGTTGTGTGCTGCGTGCGCCGTGCGCCGTTGCTATCCATGTGCCTGCTCCTGAGTCGCCATGCTCGCTCGTGCCGGTTGTTGATTGACGATGGAAGTTTCCACGTCCCCTGCTCGTATTGCCTTTGTTTCCTTGTCCTCTGCTGCGACCACGTGTTGGCCCATGCCAATAGCCGTTACTGCTTCCCGCTTGGACGCCATTTTGACACTCTCTCGCAAAGTGTCCTAATCTTCCACATCTGAAGCATCCTTCCTTTTTTGCAGAAAAGGCGTTGGTTTGCATTTCTCCTCGATTGGATTTATTTTTCTTCTCTGCTATTTCTATTTTATTTTTCACATACGCTACCGTTTGATCCTCTTCTTTCAATGCATCTATTATGTCCGCTATGTAGCTGTATCCTTCGGGTAACGTATTCAGCATGTAATTTAGTTTTTCCCTCTCACTCACTTGTGCGCCCGCACTTTTTAATTCATTTGTTAATTTTTCGAAATCTCTGAAAAACGATGCTGAATCACCGTAGTTATCCAGTCTTATCTTTTCCAATCTCCTTCTGCACACGATCTGTAGTGCCGTCGACTCTTTCAAGTACATTTCATCGAACTTTTTTACTATTTCATACGCCGTTTTTTCTTCCCTAACATACTCCAATTATCTATTTGTTATGGCGCTATAAATTATATTTGTCGCTTTCAGGTCCTTTTTGTCCCAGTCTTCATTGTCTCTTTCGTTCTTCATTCTTGTTATAACAATATCACATTCCTTATACTTCAAAAACATTGTGATTCTTTGCTTCCACATTCCATAATCCTCACCATCGAATATAGGTATCATGATTTCCGATCTCTCCATTTTAATTGATTCCTTATATCTTACTCAAGCGTTCCCACGTGCTCGAAGTATATCTTTTCTCTTCTTTCTTTGAACGTTTCTTCCCTTATTGAAACTCACTCGAACTAACTCGCAAGATTGAAAAGACACGCACTAAATAACTTGCAAAACTATAAACCACGCTCTGCTACCATGTTAAGGAAATCAGAGGATTTGGAAATACAAATAACTGACTTTATTTCACACACAACAGCTATACATCTATATTCCACTCTGAAGAACGTCTTGCACGCACGCTTGTCGCCAACCGACTCTTCCAGATGCTTCTTAACGACGACTGTTTTGTCTCAACTAAGACCTTTTTTTTTTTTTTTTTTTTTTTACGTGGAGAAATCCTCATGGACACCCGCGGCTGTCAAACAGCGGCGGGTAGTGTCGGACTCTTACCGACTAAAACTCCACGGTGGCCTGTCCTGACGTTTGGTCGAGGGACACCCGGGCTCTCTTGCGAAGTACTACCGGGGTGCCCCCTGTCGTCTATCTCCCTGTGTAGATCTTGAAGGGAGGCGTCCTGTTCTTGCTTGGACCGTTAGGGGGGGACCACGCCCCCTAACGCCTCGATCCTATTCTCACGCTCCTAAGGCGGCGGCTGCGCCGCGCCTTCGTGGCGTCTGATGTTCCTCTGTTGCTGCGACGTCCTCGAGGGATGGCGCGATCTTTCCCGATCTCTTTCCGCCCGCTCCTTCGCGAGCATCACTTGCTCGCAGTATGTGCGGACGGCGACGAACTCCTGGCGCCCTCTGAGCATCGCCTCGACGACCGCTTCGGGGGCTAATCTCTCGCCGATGTCGAGCCGTAGGACGCGTCGCGGTTCTGCCCACGCCGGGCAGTGCTCCAGCGTGTGTTGCGCCGTGTCCTCCTCTTCCTCGCAGTGGTGACAGATGGACGTCACCTCCCGCCGAATCCTGAGCAGGTACTCGCCGAATACTCCGTGGCCGGTGAGCACCTGCGTCGTCCTGAAGGTTAGCGGGACCCCGCCGTGTTCTCTCCAGGCGTCCCAGTTCGGAAGCACGGCGTGAACGGCGCGATGTGGCCGCACGGCGTCCTCCTCCACCAGCTGAGAGCGCCATCGCTCCCAGATCTCCGACTTCGTCTCCTCCCGAATGTTTCGGACCGTCTGGCTGTTGGACGGTGGCGTCGTCGTCGTCGAGCGCCCGTCCGAGCTCGGACCTCTCAGGTGTTCGTACACCCTTCGGAGCGCGAGGGCCTGCAGCTCGAACGGCGGGGACGCCGCCAGCACGGTCGCCGACGCGTAGGACACCGTCCTGTATCCTCTGGCGATGCGGATGGCGATCGTCCGCTGCAGTCTTCTCACCAGGACCAGGCTGCGACGACTCGCCGCCAGATCGTCGGCCCAGACGGGAGCCCCGTAGAGGACTCGGGACCGGACCACTCCCTCGTAGAGTCGGCGGACTCCCAGTCCTGCTCCGCCGATGTTCGGTAGAAGGCCGCACAAGGCGTTGGCCGCGGCCATCACCCTGGGGACCAGGAGCTCGAAGTGTGGTCCGAACGTCCATCCGCTGTCGATGGTGAGACCCAGGTATCTCATCTGGCGTCTCACCGGCACCTCTTCTCCGTCGATGGTCACGGAGAGGTCGGGAGGAGGGGTTCCTCTGCGGCGTTGGTCGAAGAACCAAAGGGCCTCGGATTTGGCCGGCGACACTCTCAGCCCGAGCATACGAATGGCGCGTACCGCGCATGCCACGGCGTTCTCCGCGTTATTCACCGCCTCGTTCCACCATCGTCCCCCGGCCAGAACCAACGTGTCGTCGGCGTAGCAGACCAGGCCCGCGCCCGGGGGCACGGGGCATCGGAGGACCGAGTCGTAGGCCGTGATCCACAGTATGGGTCCCAGGACCGAGCCCTGTGGCACGCCGCGCTCGACGCGTCTTCTCTCTTCCCCGTCTTTTCCGCTGTACAGAATCCACCGGTCTCTCAAGTACGCCCGGATCACCCCGACGAGATACGCCGGAACCTCGAAGTATCGGAGGGCTTCCACTATCCTGGCCCAGGGGATGGAGTTGAAGGCGTTCGTGACGTCTAGCGATACCGCCAATCCCACCCCTTCGCGAGTGACCGTGTCCTCGGCCATGGATCGGACTCGCCTCACTGCGTCCACCGTCGAGCGGCCTCGGCGAAATCCGTACTGGCTTTCGTGCCATCCGGGCCTCCTCTCCGTCATATGAGCCTCCAGACGGGCGGCGATGATTCGCTCGAACAGCTTCCCCACCTCGTCGAGCAGGCATATAGGCCTGTACGCGGACGGCGAGTCCGGCGGACGATCCTCTTTCCGCAGCAGGACCAATCTCGCCGTCCGCCACGTCCGGGGGTAGACACCCTCCCTCAGGCATCTTGTGTACAGGTGTCGCAGGCGGGGAGCCATGGTGTCGATCGTCTCCGCCCACACTCGGCCTGGGATTCCGTCCGGACCCGGTGCCACGTCGCGGGATGCCATCCTTCTCGTGGCTTCGAAGAGCTCCTCTTCGGTGACTCCGAGCTCTTCGCTCCACTCCGTCGTCGTCACCGCCTCCTCGTCGTCGTCGTCGCCGAAGTAGGAGGATGGCGCTGATTGCCCCGCGTCCCTGTCTTCCGGTGGGAACAGAGTCCCGATGACCTTGTTCAGCAGCACCGGGTCCATGTTCGCGGTCAGCGGGGCGCCGTAGGTCGCAACTTCTTAGTCGCTATCTTGTAGGGCCGCCCCCACGGATCGGATTCGACCGCCTCGACCAGCTCTGCCCAGCACCGAGCTTTCGCGATCTTGATCTCCCGTTGAAGAGTGCGTCTCGACTCTCTGTACGCCTCGTAGCAGCTGGAGATCTCCTCTTCGTCGCGCGTCAGCCTGCGACGGCGGGCCCTCAGGAATCTTCTGCGGGCTCGGACGCAGCTCGCTCGCAGCTCCGCGATCTCCGGTGTCCACCAGTACACGCAGCGATCGCGTCTACCGCCCGGGACGGAGTGCGGCATCGAGGCGTCGCACGCCGCGCTCATGTGTCGGCGAAGTTCTTCCGCCTCCTCGTCGACGCTTTCCAACGATGCTGCTGCTGCTGCTGTTGTCGTTGTTGTTCGTCGGGCGTCCCAACTCCAGGCGGAGACGGTGGCCGCCGCCCGCAGCAGGTCCTTGTCCCTCTCCTTGAGCCGCCATCTCGGTGGTGGGCGGGATAGATTCTCCCCTCGTCGTCGTTGTTGTTGATGACGGGCGTCGTCGTCGTTGTCGGCCTGTGTAGTCTCGGGGGCCACCTCCATCAGTATGTAGAGGTGGTCGGATAGTGTTTCCATCCCCTCGGCCACTCTCCAGTCGTGGATCCGCCTGAACAGCTCCGGGGTAGTCCACGTGACGTCGACCACGGAGGACCCTCTCCATGCCACGCAGGTGCTCGCCGAGCCTCTGTTTGCCAGCACGAGCCCGAGACCCGCGGCCCAATCGGTGAGCATCCTTCCCCGAGAGTTGGTACTGGGGTTTCCCCATTGCGTGGAATGGGCGTTAAAGTCCCCGAGGACGAGGACCTGGCGGGGAAGGCATCCCCTGACGCACTCGCCGACCCCGTCCAGGAAGTCCCCGTACGCATCCAGGCCGATGTTGGGAGAGACGTAGACGGCCACCACCGCTACTCCGGCCCATTCGACCGCGACGAAGCCGCGGCCACGATCGAGCGGAACGCCGGGGGCACTCGAGGCTGACGTCCAGGTTATCGCGGTGGATCCGTCCAGGTCCGCGATCCAGTTGGGAGCGTCGGGAACGCGGTACGGCTCGGCCACCGCCGCGAGGGCGACCTCGTTCTCCCGGATGGTCTGCGAGAGCAGATCTTGCGCTCTTCTCGACCTACCGAGGTTGCATTGGAGGAGGCGCTCGAATTACGCGGTCACCTCCATGGCCTCCTCCCGACCATCCGCCGCTGCTGCTTTGGCGGCGCTTCCTGGACTCTTTTCCGCCGCTGGCCCGCGGATTGGTCTCCTCCTCTTGGTCTTCGGGGGCGCGCAGGCCGCCCCGCCCATCCTGTGGTTGGCGGGTGCCCCGAGCGACTCGCACAGAGGGCACTTGGGAGCAGAGGCCGGACAGCCTCTGGCTCGATGTCCGCTACCGCCGCACCTGTAGCACAGATGCCCGCGATCCACACCGGACACGCATGTTGCGCGCACGTCCCCCAGCTCCAGGCACTTGAAGCACTGGAGGGGCCGCTTCGGGATCGCTCTGATCCTCGCTGTCGACCAACCCAGGGCTATTTTCCCTGCCTGGGCTAGTTTGCGGGCTCCTGCCACCGGGCATTTGATCCACGCGGACCCGAGGCCGCCTCTGGTGGCGCCGATCTCTCCGACGTGCATCTCGGCGCAGCCGCATCCTGCAGCCGAGGCCAAAGCTTGCCGCAGTTCGTCCTTTTTGACCGAGATGTCGATCCCGGTCACCCGAAGCTCGGCCATCCTGGTTGGTGTGGCGACTCTCACCGCCGTCGGATCCAGCGCCTCGGCCAGACGCGTCGCCAGCAGCGACGCCTTTCCCCTGTCCCTGTCCCCAGGGACCCTGATGATTATGGCGCCCGTCATTGCCTTCCTCATGTCGACGGACTCCACGCCCACCTCCGAGAGCGGGACCTTCGCTCTGGCTGCCTAGAGCACGTCGGCGTACGACATCCTGGCTCCCTCGTTCAACGTCAGAGTCACCGCGGATGTTCGCGGTGCTCGAGGGAGCGTGACCGTCTTGGGTGCCTGCGGCGGTCCTCTTTTCGCTGCGGCGGCGCTCGGTTTCGGCGCGCCTGTCGTCCTTGACTGCGGTAGCTGCTGGCGTCCGCTCGTCGCCGGCGGAGCCACGGTCGCCCCGTTTCTCGCCGTCTCGACTCCAGCGGCGGCGGCGGCGGCGGCGGCGGCTGTCTTCTTCCGCTTCTTCCGTTGCCTTTTCCCCCTCGACTCCACCACTGTCCACGACTCGCCACCCTCCTGCTCCCTCGGGAGCGACGCAGTTTGGGAGGCACGGAGAGTAGCGGAGCGGTCCGCGCTTCGACGTGCGTCGGGGGTCCGTGGTCGTCGATTCCCGAGCAGCTCCTCGATGGTCTTGGCGATGGAGGGTCTGAGATCCCGGACCTCCCTCTCCAGGGCATCTAGGCGTGCCCTGTCACTGTTGTCTTCCCGCGGAGGACGGCCATACTCGCACAGTGGGCCGGTGCATCGCGGACAATCCTGAACGCGAGCAGTCAATATCGCCAGCTCTTGGCGAAGGGCTGCGTTCTCTTGTTCCACCGCGGACAGCCTCCTGTCTACGACGTCGCTGTCGCGCGCCTGTCCGGTCCTTCTCCTGCAGGACTCGTGCTTCCAAGCGGCGGTGAGATAGCTCGCCGCGTCTTTCAGCGTCTTTATACACGTCCCCTTCAGGTTGGACGATATCGTCGCAACCCTCATAATTTCGGAGATGCGCATCGTCACCTCCGCGCTGACTTCCGCGGGCGAGCTCGTCCTTACCAGGATGTCCAGTTCTTCGGGCACGTCCGGGGTTGTAATGGCGACCCTCCTCTTCTTACCCCTGGACGTCGCAGAGGCCAGCGATGAACGCGACGAGATCGAGGCGACGGACTCCTCGTCGTCGGACCTTACTCGCGTCCGCGGCCCTACTGCCACCGATGACGTGGCATAGTCAACCAGGGGCGGAGCGAGAAAAGCGCACTCCGACCTGTCCGTGCTTCTGAGCGAGCTCCTCGTGCTCCTCCTCCTTGGAGATTCCTCCGTAATCTCCATCCCATTGTCCTCGCCAGACGCAGAAACACGTCCGGGGGCCTGGCGGTCCACCCTCGAACGGCCGTGGTCGTGAGATGACGACGCAGCGGGGCCCACTTGACTACCCACGACTGCGCCGGTACTGGGGTCTCCCTCCCCTGCACCGTAAACGTTTTTAACTTGTTTCGTGTCTGCCATATTTTTAATTTGGTTGGTTGCCGGGTCGTCAACTAATCTCCATCCTGGTGCCACTCACTCTTTCGCACCCTACCCCGGTCAAGGCCGGTGCAGGGTGACGGGGAGCCCCACGAGAAGGTGAGGTGAGTGGTCTTGGCAGATATGGGCCCACCGACTTCTCCGAAATTCTCCGCAACGGATCAGCGAACCGACGGGTACCAAAGGCACCGACCAGCCGCCACCCGACTATAGGAGAACATCAGATCCATCGGGGTTTCCCAGGGCGTGGTCCTACGACCTGAGAACCCATACCCGCCTCGTGCTCCCCGTCTCAACTAAGACCTGGACGCCCTCTGACCCTTACACACACACTCTCATGTACAGTGTAAATGTATCACTTCCCTAACAAACATCTAAGCCATTAATTTACAACATTTAAAGTGTTATTTTATACATTTAAGCTATTAATTTATAACATTTAAGCTATTAATTTATAACATTCAAGCCATTAATTTATAACATTTAAGGAATTAATTTATAACGTCTAAACTATTAATTTATAACATTTATGCTATTAATTTATAACATTTGAGCCATTAATTTCTAAATTTGAACTGTTATTTTATACATTTAGCCATTAATTTATAACATTTAAACTATTAATTTATATCATCTAGGCCATTAAATTATAACATTCAAGCTATTAATTTATAACATTTAAACTGTTAATTTATAACATTTAAACCATTAATTTACAGCATTTAAAGTGTTATTTTATACATTTAAGCCATTAATTTATAACATTTAAGCGATTAATTTATAACATTTAAACTATTAATTTCTAACATTTAAGCCATTAATTTCTAACTTTTGAACTGTTATTTTATACATTTAGCCATTAATTTATAACATTAATTTACAACATCTAAGCCACTAATTTAAAATATCTAAACTATTAATTTATATCATCTAAGCCATTAATTTATAATATTTAAGCCATTAATCTAAAACAATTCCTCCATTAATTCTTAACAACTATACCAATAATTTATAACCATATTCTCCCATTAATTGAAAGTAATTGTGCTCTTAATTCATAACAGTTGTACCATTAATCGGAAGCAACTCTACATTCATTGATTTAAATCAGTACCATCAATGTGAGTGAATTAATGATTTATATTGTATTATTTTATTAACGAAATCTTTCAGGTCCCTGGATTGCTATTTTATTTCTATATAGCATTATTTTTTAATTTTAAATACAGTACTTAATTTCTCATTTCACTATTTTGTATAAAAGCAGTGGTAACGCAGAGTGTAATTTTAAGATGTAATTTTCCATGTCTGCTAAAAACCAAGGAAACAACACCATATTCATGGAATCAAGGAAGCAAGTGTAGTTTAACCGAAGGCAACGACATCTTATCTGTAGCTGCACATGAGTCATAGGACATTTCAAATAGTGTTGTTGTTTTGCCTCGGAGTACCAAAACCGTTAGATTACAAGTAATTTAAAAACAAATAAACTCCGGACAAAACAATGCCGCCGCTACAATGTCGCTTTATTATAAAATAATTTTACATCTCTGCTTCCAATGCGTAAAAACTCATATGTAAATGGGACCCGAGCGTAGTTACCTCCTCGTGGTGGGTCCCGGTAATTGGTATCGTTTTCCAAATAATAATACACCAAGTACTATTTCGAATATTAGTATTATTATTCGAAAACGATATCAAGCTAAAAACTACTTGAATATAGTCTGGTCTTGATCACCCAAAATAGTTTTGGTGATCTAAACTGGACTAATACCCCCCCGCGGGGGCAACGTGGGACATCGTGGGACATCGCAGGACACCGTGGGATGCGAACGTATTAGCTTTAATTAATCATAAGATAGATACCTATGTTATGTACATTGTAAGCTCATTCTGTACAAAGATACTTATCTATCTTGGAACGACAAATAAAGATCTCGTCTCTCTTGATCCCCTCGCTTACCATACTGGAAAAATTGTTCCCACGATATATCGGTTCGCGATCACTCAGTTCTTTCAAACTGTCGCGTGGCGTACTCGCTCGCGTGTATTTCGGGTGCGTGCGGGTCAATGTGCTCTAGACAACTCTTCGGATTCGTAAGTCGCCCAAGGACGGCTCTGTCTTGGTGACTGCTCAACGTTTGCATCGGATCACGGGAGTTGTCGTCGTGCCGGTGATGCTTGCTAATCTGTTGGGGATTCAGTCGTGGATCTGCAGTCCTGTCCGATTGGTACTTCGGTACTCGGTCAGGGACCAGCAATTTCACGTCCTCCGTAATCCTGTTCGGCCCCGCGGGAGTGGTCCCCACTGTTCAGTTGAGGTATTGCCTTCGTAATCCTGTTCAGCGGTCCCTCCCCGTGAGTGGACCCCACTGTTCAGTTGGGGCCTCGTGCCTTTGTAATCCTGTTCAGCGGTCCCTCCCTGTGAGTGGACCCCACTGTTCAGTTGGGGCCTCTTGCCTTCGTAATCCTGTTCAGCGGTCCCTCCCCGGGTTCCACTTGTTCAGTTGGAGTGTGTCAAGTTGCTGGCCTATGTGCTGGATCCACGGCTGAATTACTAGTGGATCACTGGCATCATCTGTCGGCGCCATCGACCGCGACTCGTGTAAGTTTCGAACGGCGAAACAGGAATCGAGTTACGGCCAATTCTTGGGCTTTCCGTTGAACCTCGGGGTTATCTCGTGTACGGGGGTACGTCGCGTAGGTTTGTTAGTTCTTTCGAGAGATCGCGATCTCGTCCGTTTCGGGACAGTGTCAGTAGCTTCATCTTCTTCTTTTCGTTCCAAGTTAGATAAATGTGTCTTTGATACCGAATGTTGCCAGTAGGGATGCGAATTATTGTATATTTGTATTGATCGATGTAATCGTTGTGTGGGTGATAGATGATGCGTTACGTATGCCTTGTTCTACGTTTGTAAAGATTCATGTTCGCGCTGCGTTGGAGATATGTGTTTCGCAGTTAGACTACGAAACAACTATTTCTTTACGCAGGCCCATGGTCAAGTAATGTCAAAACTGGACATTCTGCCAATAGGTTGAATGTCGAGATCGATGTGTAGTGTTAAATAACCCATGGGCGGGTCTCGTGCGTAGTCACCTCCTCGTGGTGAGACCTGGTAATTGGCATCGTTTTCCAAAAATTAATCAGTCGATTAATCTTTGGAAAACGATACCAAGCCAAGAACTACGCAACAGTCCAGTTTGGATCAACAAAAGCCCCTAAGATCATTTTGGATGATCTACACTGGACTGCACTATTAATTTATAACATTTAAGCCATTAATTTAGAATATTTACGTCATGAATTTACAACAATAAGTACAAATTCATAACATTTAAGCTATTAATCTTTACATTTATACCATTAATTCCTAACATTCAAACTATTAATTTATAACACTTAAGCTATTAATTTATAACATTTAAGCAAATAATTAACAACGATTAAACAATTAATTTATAACAATTGAAACATTAATTGGCACATTTAAAACATTAATTTATAAGAATCAAACCATTCCTCGAGGTATCAGTAAGTCTCGCGCTAATAGCCCAATACATCGATAGATTTAACGAAGAAATACGTAACCGCGATTACAGCCAATTAGATCATATTATTTGCTACATAATTAATAACTGTATCACGTACAGCGATGCAGGCGGTATTGAAGAAATAAAGCCATTTTATGTTACAACTATAACGAGTAAATTTAATCGTTTAACTTGTGAAGAATTAAAAAGGTACCTGACTTCTAAATAAGCATTAAATAAGAATCTTAAATATCGCAAACAGTGATGTAGGTGTTACTCAAGAAAAAAGAACGTTTTATTTTTTAATTAGCACGAGTAAATGAACGAATATCGATAATATAATATAACGCTTAATATGAATTTTATCTGTCTGATTATTTAATAGCTTAACTTATTTCACAGTAACGTCATCGACTGCACTTAGGCTCTTTTCCCTTTTTGTCCAAACTAATCGATAGTCGAAAACTAGTATCATGTAGGTGTGAATATAGTCTTAGTTTGTAGAAACTATTAAAATGATAAAAATGGATATCGTATTAAATCGTAAAAGATGCCAATTTACGATAAAAATTAAGAAATCGTTCAATTTGATTTTGTTACAATGGAAAAACCGTCTCCTGCTATGTCAAAAAATCGTTACCGTTTGATTAACAAACCGACGCCTTGTTATGTTATATAAGGAACACGGAAGTCGCGCGCGAGTTCTTTTGTGCCTGAAATTCCGGAGAGTGAACATCGAAGAAGAACATAAATATCAGGTAAGTAAGAAAAAATATCAAACAACAACATTGTAACTAGTAATTTATAACGTCTAAACCATTAATTTCCAACACTTAAGCTATTAATTTATAACATTCAAGCCATTAATTTATAACATTTAAGGAATTAATTTATAACGTCTAAACTATTAATTTATAACATTTAAGCCAATAATTTCTAACTTTTGATCTGTTATTTTATACATTTAGCCATTAATTTATAACATTTAAACTATTAATTTATATCATCTAAGCCATTAAATTATAACATTCAAGCTATTAATTTATAACATTTAAACTGTTAATTTATAACATTTAAACCATTAATTTACAGCATTCAAAGTGTTATTTTATACATTTAAGCCATTAATTTATAACATTTAAGCAATTAATTTATAACATTTAAACTATTAATTTCTAACATTTAAGCCATTAATTTCTAACATTTAAGCAATTAATTGACAAAATCTGAGCCACTAAGTTACAACCTTTAAACTGTTGTTTTATACATTTAAGCTATTAATTTATAACATTTAAACTATTAATTTATAACATTTAAGCCATTAATTTCTAACTTTTGAACTGTTATTTTATACATTTTGCCAATAATTTATAACATTTAAACTATTAATTTATATCATCTAAGCCATTAAATTATAACATTCAAGCTATTAATTCATAACATTTAAACTGTTAATTTATAACATTTAAACCATTAATTTACAGCATTTAAAGTGTTATTTTATACATTTAAGCCATTAATTTATAACATTTAAGCAATTAATTTATAACATTTAAACTATTAATTTCTAACATTTAAGCCATTAATTTCTAACATTTAAGCAATTAATTGGCAACATCTGAGCCACTAATTTACAACGTTTAAACTGTTGTTTTATACATTTAAGCTATTATTTTATAACATTTAAGCTATTAATTAACAACATCTAAGCCATTAATTTACAACATTTAAAGTGTTATTTTATACATTTAAGCTATAAATTTATAACATTTAAGCTATTAATTTATAACATTTAAGCCATTAATTTCTAACTTTTGAACTGTTATTTTATACATTTTGCCAATAATTTATAACATTTAAACTATTAATTTATATCATCTAAGCCATTAAATTATAACATTTAAGCTACTAATTTACAACATCTAAGCCACTAATTTACAATATTTAAACTATTAATTTATATCATCTAAGCCATTAATTTATAATATTTAAGCCATTAATCTAAAACAATTCCTCCATTAATTCTTAACAACTATACCAATAATTTATAACCATATTCTCCCATTAATTCAAAGTAATTGTGCTCTTAATTTATAACAGTTGTACCATTAATCGGAAGCAACTCTACATTCATTGATTTAAATCAGTACCATCAATGTGAGTGAATTAATGATTTATATTGTATTATTTTATTAACGAAATCTTTCAGGTCCCTGGATTGCTATTTTATTTCTATATAGCATTATTTTTTAATTTTAAATACAGTACTTAATTTCTCATTTCACTATTTTGTATAAAAGCAGTGGTAACGCAGAGTGTAATTTTAAGATGTAATTTTCCATGTCTGCTAAAAACCAAGGAAACAACACCATATTCATGGAATCAAGGAAGCAAGTGTAGTTTAACCGAAGGCAACGACATTTTATCTGTAGCTGCACATGAGTCATAGGACATTTCAAATAGTGTTGCTGTTTTGCCTCGGAGTACCAAAACCGTTAGATTACAAGTAATTTAAAAACAAATAAACTCCGGACAAAACAATGCCGCCGCTACAATGTCGCTTTATTATAAAATAATTTTACATCTCTGTTACGTCGCCTAAAACATCTGCGCTGCATCTCTCGCGACCGGCCAGCCGACGGCCTGCGTAACGTCATTTCGACCCTCAATAAACCTGAGGACCAACCATAACTTTCTCTTGCATTGTGTACACATGTATCTGCATTCCATCCGTCGTCCTGAAAGCTTTCTTAAGGCTAGAAATATTTGCGACGCACATCTGGTTTTTAGAGAGGTCCTTGGGTTTATTAGGCGCAATTAAAAACACGGAGAAAGCGGGTACGCGCCCATTAGGAAAAATCGAACATCTGTCTAATAGAACAGGCTGGGTTTTCCCATGCACAAGGTCACTCACGAACCACGTTGGTCGGAGGTTTCCTACTCGTCACTTCTCCTACGACTCTCGGAGAGTCAAGTCGCAGACTTCTCCTGCTACATCAGGAGGGTCAAGTCAACTTACTTCTTCTACATACGACAACGTCGAAGTCTAACATCAAAATCTAGTGTCTATCAAGTATCCTCTAGTGCTACGTCCACTAACATACGAAATTCGATTGTACGAACCTTGCTCTATTAGTCATATCTATCTCATATTCGTGCGACAAGGTGTTATCGACGATTTGTATCTACTCAACAGTGTAGTTTAAGTGTTGGAAATGTATATTTTATAATTCTGTGAATCACAGTGTTATATAAACTTAATCACCCCTATTATCTTAACGGAAATCAGGGGATCGATCAACTCGTGGTGTCGATTAGTATAATCGTAACGGGAATTTACGACTCCCGTTGACGTCTCTCCTCGCGATTGCGTCTCCCCGCGATTGGTCGAAATAACAATCTCTGCTTCCAATGCGTAAAAACTCATATGTAAATGGGACCCGAGCGTAGTTACCTCCTCGTGGTGGGTCCCGGTAATTGGTATCGTTTTCCAAATAATAATACACCAAGTACTATTTCGAATATTAGTATTATTATTCGAAAACGATATCAAGCTAAAAACTACTTGAATATAGTCTGGTCTGGATCACCCAAAATAGTTTTGGTGATCTAAACTGGACTAATACCTCCCCGCGGGGGCAACGTGGGACATCGTGGGACATCGCAGGACACCGTGGGATGCGAGCGTATTAGCTTTAATTAATCATAAGATAGATACCTATGTTATGTACATTGTAAGCTCATTCTGTAAAAAGATACTTATCTATCTTGGAACGACAAATAAAGATCTCGTCTCTCTTGATCCCCTCGCTTATCATACTGGAAAAATTGTTCCCACGATATATCGGTTCGCGATCACTCAGTTCCTTCAAACTGTCGCGTGGCGTACTCGCTCGCGTGTATTTCGGGTGCGTGCGGGTCAATGTGCTCTAGACAACTCTTCGGATTCGTAAGTCGCCCAAGGACAGCTCTGTCTTGGTGACTGCTCAACGTTTGCATCGGATCACGGGAGTTGTCGTCGTGCCGGTGATGCTTGCTAATCTGTTGGGGATTCAGTCGTTGATCTGCAGTCCTGTCCGATTGGTACTTCGGTACTCGATCAGAGACCACCAATTTCACGTCCTCCGTAATCCTGTTCAGCGCTCCCGCCCCGTGAGTGGACCCCACTGTTCAGTTGGGGCCTCGTGCCTTGGTAATCCTGTTCAGCGGTCCCTCCCTGTGAGTGGACCCCACTGTTCAGTTGGGGCCTCTTGCCTTCGTAATCCTGTTCAGCGGTCCCTCCCCGGGTTCCACTTGTTCAGTTGGAGTGTGTCAAGTTGCTGGCCTATGTGCGGGATCCACGGCTGAATTACTAGTGGATCACTGGCATCATCTGTCGGCGCCATCGACCGCGACTCGTGTAAGTTTCGAACGGCGAAACAGGAATCGAGTTACGGCCAATTCTTGGGCTTTCCGTTGAACCTCGGGGTTATCTCGTGTACGGGGGTACGTCGCGTAGGTTTGTTAGTTCTTTCGAGAGATCGCGATCTCGTCCGTTTCGGGACAGTGTCAGTAGCTTCATCTTCTTCTTTTCGCTCCAAGTTAGATAAATGTGTCTTTGATACCGAATGTTGCCAGTAGGGATGCGAATTATTGTATATTTGTACTGATCGATGTAATCGTTGTGTGGGAGATAGATGATGCGTTACGTATGCCTTGTTCTACGTTTGTAAAGATTCATGTTAGCGCTGCGTTGGAGATATGTGTTTCGCAGTTAGACTACGAAACAACTATTTCTTTACGCAGGCCCATGGTCAAGTAGTGTCAAAACTGGACATTCTGCCAATAGGTTGAATGTCGAGATCGATGTGTAGTGTTAAATAACCCATGGGCGGGTCTCGTGCGTAGTCACCTCCTCGTGGTGAGACCTGGTAATTTGCATCGTTTTCCAAAAATTAATCAGTCGATTAATCTTTGGAAAACGATACCAAGCCAAGAACTACGCAACAGTCCAGTTTGGATCAACAAAAGCCCCTAAAATCATTTTGGATGATCTACACTGGACTGCACTATTAATTTATAACATTTAAGCCATTAATTTACAATATTTACGTCATGAATTTACAACAATAAGTCACAAATTCATAACATTTAAGCTATTAATTTTTACATTTATACCATTAATTCCTAACATTCACACTATTAATTTATAACACTTAAGCTATTAATTTATAACATTTAAGCAAATAATTAACAACGATTAAACAATTAATTTATAACAATTGAAACATTAATGGGCACATTTAAGACATTAATTTATAGGAATCAAACCATTCCTCGAGGAATCAGTAAGTCTCGCGCTAATAGCCCAATACATCGATATATTTAACGAAGAAATACGTAACCGCGATTACAACCAATTAGATCATATTATTTGCTACATAATTAATAACTGTATCACGTACAGTGATGCAGGCGGTATTGAAGAAATAAAGCCATTTTATGTTACAACTATAACGAGTAAATTTAATCGTTTAACTTGTGAAGAATTATAAAGGTACCTGACTTCTAAATAAGCATTAAATAAGAATCTTAAATATCGCAAACAGTGATGTAGGTGTTACTCAAGAAAAAAGAACGTTTTATTTTTTAATTAGCACGAGTAAATGAACGAATATCGATAATATAATATAACGCTTAATATGAATTTTATTTGTCTGATTATTTAATAGCTTAACTTATTTCACAGTAACGTCATCGACTGCACTTAGGCTCTATTCCCTTTTTGTCCAAACTAATCGATAGTCGAAAACTAGTATCATGTAGGTGTGAAAATAGTCTTAGTTTGTAGAAACTATTAAAATGATAAAAATGGATATCGTATTAAATCGTAAAAGATGCCAATTTACGATAAAAATTAAGAAATCGTTCAATTTGATTTTGTTACAATGGAAAAACCGTCTCCTGCTATGTCAAAAAATCGTTACCGTTTGATTAACAAACCGACGCTTTGTTAAGTTATATAAGGAACACGGAAGTCGCGCTCGAGCTCTTTTGTGCCTGAAATTCCGGAGAGTGAACATCGAAGAAGAACATAAATATCAGGTAAGTAAGAGAAAATATCAAACAACAACATTGTAACTAGTAATTTATAACGTCTAAACCATTAATTTACAACACTTAAGCTATTACTTTATAACATTCAAGCCATTAATTTATAACATTTAAGGAATTAATTTATAACGTCTAAACTATTAGTTTATAACATTTATGCTATTAATTTATAACATTTAAGCCATTAATTTCTAACTTTTGAACTGTTATTTTATACATTTAGCCATTAATTTATAACATTTAAACTATTAATTTATATCATCTAAGCCATTAAATTATAACATTCAAGCTATTAATTTATAACATTTAAACTGTTAATTTATAACATTTAAACCATTAATTTACAGCATTTAAAGTGTTATTTTATACATTTAAGCCATTAATTTATAACATTTAAGCTATTAATTTATAACATTTAAGCCATTAATTTCTAACTTTTGAACTGTTATTTTATACATTTTGCCAATAATTTATAACATTTAAACTATTAATTTATATCATCTAAGCCATTAAATTATAACATTTAAGCTATTAATTTACAACATCTAAGCCACTAATTTACAATATTTAAACCATTAATTTATATCATCTAAGCCATTAATTTATAATATTTAAGCCATTAATCTAAAACAATTCCTCCATTAATTCTTAACAACTATACCAATAATTTATAACCATATTCTCCCATTAATTCAAAGTAATTGTGCTCTTAATTTATAACAGTTGTACCATTAATCGGAAGCAACTCTACATGCATTGATTTAAATCAGTACCATCAATGTGAGTGAATTAATGATTTATATTGTATTATTTTATTAACGAAATCTTTCAGGTCCCTGGATTGCTATTTTATTTCTATATAGCATTATTTTTTAATTTTAAATACAGTACTTAATTTCTCATTTCACTATTTTGTATAAAAGCAGTGGTAACGCAGAGTGTAATTTTAAGATGTAATTTTCCATGTCTGCTAAAAACCAAGGAAACAACACCATATTCATGGAATCAAGGAAGCAAGTGTAGTTTAACCGAAGACAACGACATCTTATCTGTAGCTGCACATGAGTCATAGGACATTTCAAATAGTGTTGTTGTTTTGCCTCGGAGTATCAAAACCGTTAGATTACAAGTAATTTAAAAACAAATAAACTCCGGACAAAACAATGCCGCCGCTACAATGTCGCTTTATTATAAAATAATTTTACATCTCTGCTTCCAATGCGTAAAAACTCATATGTAAATGGGACCCGAGCGTAGTTACCTCCTCGTGGTGGGTCCCGGTGATTGGTATCGTTTTCCAAATAATAATACACCAAGTACTATTTCGAATATTAGTATTATTATTCGAAAACGATATCAAGCTAAAAACTACTTGAATATAGTCTGGTCTTGATCACCCAAAATAGTTTTGGTGATCTAAACTGGACTAATGCCACCCCCCCCCCCGCGGGGGCAACGTGGGACATCGTGGGACATCGCAGGACACCGTGGGATGCGAGCGTATTAGCTTTAATTAATCATAAGATAGATACCTATGTTATGTACATTGTAAGCTCATTCTTTACAAAGATACTTATCTATCTTGGAACGACAAATAAAGATCTCGTCTCTCTTGATCCCCTCGCTTACCATACTGGAAAAATTGTTCCCACGATATAACGGTTCGCGATCACTCAGTTCTTTCAAACTGTCGCGTGGCGTACTCGCTCGCGTGTATTTCGGGTGCGTGCGGGTCAATGTGCTCTAGACAACTCTTCGGATTCGTAAGTCGCCCAAGGACAGCTCTGTCTTGGTGACTGCTCAACGTTTGCATCGGATCACGAGAGTTGTCGTCGTGCCGGTGATGCTTGCTAATCTGTTGGGGATTCAGTCGTGGATCTGCAGTCCTGTCCGATTGGTACTTCGGTACTCGATCAGAGACCACCAATTTCACGTCCTCCGTAATCCTGTTCAGCGGTCCCGCCCCGTGAGTGGACCCCACTGTTCAGTTGGGGCCTCGTGCCTTGGTAATCCTGTTCAGCGGTCCCTCCCTGTGAGTGGACCCCACTGTTTAGTTGGGGCCTCTTGCCTTCGTAATCCTGTTCAGCGGTCCCTCCCCGGGTTCCACTTGTTCAGTTGGAGTGTGTCAAGTTGCTGGCCTATGTGCGGGATCCACGGCTGAATTACTAGTGGATCACTGGCATCATCTGTCGGCGCCATCGACCGCGACTCGTGTAAGTTTCGAACGGCGAAACAGGAATCGAGTTACGGCCAATTCTTGGGCTTTCCGTTGAACCTCGGGGTTATCTCGTGTACGGGGGTACGTCGCGTAGGTTTGTTAGTTCTTTCGAGAGATCGCGATCTCGTCCGTTTCGGGACAGTGTCAGTAGCTTCATCTTCTTCTTTTCGCTCCAAGTTTGATAAATGTGTCTTTGGTACCGAATGTTGCCAGTAGGGATGCGAATTATTGTATATTTGTACTGATCGATGTAATCGTTGTGTGGGAGATAGATGATGCGTTACGTATGCCTTGTTCTACGTTTGTAAAGATTCATGGTAGCGCTGCGTTGGAGATATGTGTTTCGCAGTTAGACTACGAAACAACTATTTCTTTACGCAGGCCCATGGTCAAGTAGTGTCAAAACTGGACATTCTGCCAATAGGTTGAATGTCGAGATCGATGTGTAGTGTTAAATAACCCATGGGCGGGTCTCGTGCGTAGTCACCTCCTCGTGGTGAGACCTGGTAATTGGCATCGTTTTCCAAAAATTAATCAGTCATTTAATCTTTGGAAAACGATACCAAGCCAAGAACTACGCAGCAGTCCAGTTTGGATCACCAAAAGCCCCTAAGATCATTTTGGATGATCTACACTTTACTGCACTATTAATTTATAACATTTAAGCCATTAATTTACAATATTTACGTCATGAATTTACAACAATAAGTCACAAATTCATAACATTTAAGCTATTAATTTTTACATTTATACCATTAATTCCTAACACTCAAACTATTAATTTATAACACTTAAGCTATTAATTTATAACATTTAAGCAAATAATTAACAACGATTAAACTATTAATTTATAACAATTGAAACAATAATTGGCACATTTAAAACATTAATTTATAAGAATCAAACCATTCCTCGAGGAATCAGTAAGTCTCGCGCTAATAGCCCAATACATCGATAGATTTAACGAAGAAATACGTAACCGCGATTACAACCAATTAGATCATAATATTTGCTACATAATTAATAACTGTATCACGTTCAGCGATGCAGGCGGTATTGAAGAAATAAAGCCATTTTATGTTACAACTATAACGAGTAAATTTAATCGTTTAACTTGTGAAGAATTAAAAAGGTACCTGACTTCTAAATAAGCATTAAATAAGAATCTTAAATATCGCAAACAGTGATGTAGGTGTTACTCAAGAAAAAAGAACGTTTTATTTTTTAATTAGCTCGAGTAAATGAACGAATATCGATAATATAATATAACGCTTAATATGAATTTTATCTGTCTGATTATTTAATAGCTTAACTTATTTCACAGTAACGTCATCGACTGCACTTAGGCTCTTTTCCCTTTTTGTCCAAACTAATCGATAGTCGAAAACTAGTATCATGTAGGTGTGAATATAGTTTTAGTTTGTAGAAACTATTAAAATGATAAAAATGGATATCGTATTAAATCGTAAAAGATGCCAATTTACGATAAAAATTAAGAAATCGTTCAATTTCATTTTGTTACAATGGAAAAACCGTCTCCTGCTATGTCAAAAAATCGTTACCGTTTGATTAACAAACCGACGCCTTGTTATGTTATATAAGGAACACGGAGGTCGCGCGCGAGCTATTTTGTGCCTGAAATTCCGGAGAGTGAACATCGAAGAAGAACATAAATATCAGGTAAGTAAGAAAAAATATCAAACAACAACATTGTAACTATTAATTTATATCGTCTAAACCATTAATTTACAACACTTAAGCTATTAATTTATAACATTCAAGCCATTAATTTATAACATTTAAGGAATTAATTTCTAACTTTTGAACTGTTATTTTATACATTTAGCCATTAATTTATAACATTTAAACTATTAATTTATATCATCTAAGCCATTAAATTATAACATTCAAGCTATTAATTTATAACATTTAAACTGTTAATTTATAACATTTAAACCATTAATTTACAGCATTTAATGTGTTATTTTATACATTTAAGCCATTAATTTATAACATTTAAGCTATTAATTTATAACATTTAAGCCATTAATTTCTAACTTTTGAACTGTTATTTTATACATTTTGCCAATAATTTATAACATTTAAGCTATTAATTTATATCATCTAAGCCATTAAATTATAACATTTAAGCTATTAATTTACAACATCTAAGCCACTAATTTACAATATTTAAACTATTAATTTATATCATCTAAGCCATTAATTTATAATATTTAAGCCATTAATCTAAAACAATTCCTCCATTAATTCTTAACAACTATACCAATAATTTATAACCATATTCTCCCATTAATTCAAAGTAATTGTGCTCTTAATTTATAACAGTTGTACCATTAATCGGAAGCAACTCTACATGCATTGATTTAAATCAGTACCATCAATGTGAGTGAATTAATGATTTATATTGTATTATTTTATTAACGAAATCTTTCAGGTCCCTGGATTGCTATTTTATTTCTATATAGCATTATTTTTTAATTTTAAATACAGTACTTAATTTCTCATTTCACTATTTTGTATAAAAGCAGTGGTAACGCAGAGTGTAATTTTAAGATGTAATTTTCCATGTCTGCTAAAAACCAAGGAAACAACACCATATTCATGGAATCAAGGAAGCAAGTGTAGTTTAACCGAAGACAACGACATCTTATCTGTAGCTGCACATGAGTCATAGGACATTTCAAATAGTGTTGTTGTTTTGCCTCGGAGTATCAAAACCGTTAGATTACAAGTAATTTAAAAACAAATAAACTCCGGACAAAACAATGCCGCCGCTACAATGTCGCTTTATTATAAAATAATTTTACATCTCTGCTTCCAATGCGTAAAAACTCATATGTAAATGGGACCCGAGCGTAGTTACCTCCTCGTGGTGGGTCCCGGTGATTGGTATCGTTTTCCAAATAATAATACACCAAGTACTATTTCGAATATTAGTATTATTATTCGAAAACGATATCAAGCTAAAAACTACTTGAATATAGTCTGGTCTTGATCACCCAAAATAGTTTTGGTGATCTAAACTGGACTAATGCCACCCCCCCCCCGCGGGGGCAACGTGGGACATCGTGGGACATCGCAGGACACCGTGGGATGCGAGCGTATTAGCTTTAATTAATCATAAGATAGATACCTATGTTATGTACATTGTAAGCTCATTCTTTACAAAGATACTTATCTATCTTGGAACGACAAATAAAGATCTCGTCTCTCTTGATCCCCTCGCTTACCATACTGGAAAAATTGTTCCCACGATATAACGGTTCGCGATCACTCAGTTCTTTCAAACTGTCGCGTGGCGTACTCGCTCGCGTGTATTTCGGGTGCGTGCGGGTCAATGTGCTCTAGACAACTCTTCGGATTCGTAAGTCGCCCAAGGACAGCTCTGTCTTGGTGACTGCTCAACGTTTGCATCGGATCACGAGAGTTGTCGTCGTGCCGGTGATGCTTGCTAATCTGTTGGGGATTCAGTCGTGGATCTGCAGTCCTGTCCGATTGGTACTTCGGTACTCGGTCAGGGACCAGCAATTTCACGTCCTCCGTAATCCTGTTCGGCCCCCCGGGAGTGGACCCCACTGTTCAGTTGAGGTATTGCCTTCGTAATCCTGTTCAGCGGTCCCTCCCCGTGAGTGAACCCCACTGTTCAGTTGGGGCCTCGTGCCTTGGTAATCCTGTTCAGCGGTCCCTCCCTGTGAGTGGACCCCACTGTTCAGTTGGGGCCTCTTGCCTTCGTAATCCTGTTCAGCGGTCCCTCCCCGGGTTCCACTTGTTCAGTTGGAGTGTGTCAAGTTGCTGGCCTATGTGCTGGATCCACGGCTGAATTACTAGTGGATCACTGGCATCATCTGTCGGCGCCATCGACCGCGACTCGTGTAAGTTTCGAACGGCGAAACAGGAATCGAGTTACGGCCAATTCTTGGGCTTTCCGTTGAACCTCGGGGTTATCTCGTGTACGGGGGTACATCGCGTAGGTTTGTTAGTTCTTTCGAGAGATCGCGATCTCGTCCGTTTCGGGACAGTGTCAGTAGCTTCATCTTCTTCTTTTCGCTCCAAGTTAGATAAATGTGTCTTTGATACCGAATGTTGCCAGTAGGGATGCGAATTATTGTTTATTTGTACTGATCGATGTAATCGTTGTGTGGGAGATAGATGATGCGTTACGTATGCCTTGTTCTACGTTTGTAAAGATTCATGTTAGCGCTGCGTTGGAGATATGTGTTTCGCAGTTAGACTACGAAACAACTATTTCTTTACGCAGGCCCATGGTCAAGTAGTGTCAAAACTGGACATTCTGCCAATAGGTTGAATGTCGAGATCGATGTGTAGTGTTAAATAACCCATGGGCGGGTCTCGTGCGTAGTCACCTCCTCGTGGTGAGACCTGGTAATTGGCATCGTTTTCCAAAAATTAATCAGTCGATTAATCTTTGGAAAACGATACCAAGCCAAGAACTACGCAACAGTCCAGTTTGGATCAACAAAAGCCGCTAAGATCATTTTGGATGATCTACACTGGACTGCACTATTAATTTATAACATTTAAGCCATTAATTTACAATATTTACGTCATGAATTTACAACAATAAGTCACAAATTCATAACATTTAAGCTATTAATTTTTACATTTATACCATTAATTCCTAACATTCAAACTATTAATTTATAACACTTAAGCTATTAATTTATAACATTTAAGCAAATAATTAACAACGATTAAACTATTAATTTATAACAATTGAAACATTAATTGGCACATTTAAAACATTAATTTATACGAATCAAACCATTCCTCGAGGAATCAGTAAGTCTCGCGCTAATAGCCCAATACATCGATAGATTTAACGAAGAAATACGTAACCGCGATTACAACCAATTAGATCATATTATTTGCTACATAATTAATAACTGTATCACGTACAGCGATGCAGGCGGTATTGAAGAAATAAAGCCATTTTATGTTACAACTATAACGAGTAAATTTAATCGTTTAACTTGTGAAGAATTAAAAAGGTACCTGACTTCTAAATAAGCATTAAATAAGAATCTTAAATATCGCAAACAGTGATGTAGGTGTTACTCAAGAAAAAAGAACGTTTTATTTTTTAATTAGCACGAGTAAATGAACGAATATCGATAATATAATATAACGCTTAATATGAATTTTATCTGTCTGACTATTTAATAGCTTAACTTATTTCACAGTAACGTCATCGACTGCACTTAGGCTCTTTTTCCTTTTTGTCCAAACTAATCGATAGTCGAAAACTAGTATCATGTAGGTGTGAATATAGTCTTAGTTTGTAGAAACTATTAAAATGATAAAAATGGATATCGTATTAAATCGTAAAAGATGCTAATTTACGATAAAAATTAAAAAATCGTTCAATTTGATTTTGTTACAATGGAAAAACCGTCTCCTGCTATGTCAAAAAATCGTTACCGTTTGATTAACAAACCGACGCCTTGTTATGTTATATAAGGAACACGGAGGTCGCGCGCGAGCTCTTTTGTGCCTGAAATTCCGGAGAGTGAACATCGAAGAAGAACATAAATATCAGGTAAGTAAGAAAAAATATCAAACAACAACATTGTAACTAGTAATTTATAACGTCTAAACCATTAATTTACAACACTTAAGCTATTAATTTATAACATTCAAGCCATTAATTTATAACATTTAAGGAATTAATTTATAACGTCTAAACTATTAATTTATAACATTTATGCTATTAATTTATAACATTTAAGCCATTAATTTCTAACTTTTGAACTGTTATTATATACATTTAGCCATTAATTTATAACATTTAAACTATTAATTTATATCATCTAAGCCATTAAATTATAACATTCAAGCTATTAATTTATAACATTTAAACTGTTAATTTATAACATTTAAACCATTAATTTACAGCATTTAAAGTGTTATTTTATACATTTAAGCCATTAATTTATAACATTTAAGCTATTAATTTATAACATTTAAGCCATTAATTTCTAACTTTTGAACTGTTATTTTATACATTTAGCCATTAATTTATAACATTTAAACTATTAATTTATATCATCTAAGCCATTAAATTATAACATTCAGGCTATTAATTTATAACATTTAAACTGTTAATTTATAACATTTAAACCATTAATTTACAGCATTTAATGTGTTATTTTATACATTTAAGCCATTAATTTATAACATTTAAGCCATTAATTTATAACATTTAAGCTATTAATTTATAACATTTAAGCCATTAATTTCTAACTTTTGAACTGTTATTTTATACATTTAGCCATTAATTTATAACATTTAAACTATTAATTTATATCATCTAAGCCATTAAATTATAACATTTAAGCTATTAATTTACAACATCTAAGCCACTAATTTACAATATTTAAACTATTAATTTATATCATCTAAGCCATTAATTTATAATATTTAAGCCATTAATCTAAAACAATTCCTCCATTAATTCTTAACAACTATACCAATAATTATAACCATATTCTCCCATTAATTCAAAGTAATTGTGCTCTTAATTTATAACAGTTGTACCATTAATCGGAAGCAACTCTACATTCATTGATTTAAATCAGTACCATCAATGTGAGTGAATTAATGATTTATATTGTATTATTTTAGTAACGAAATCTTTCAGGTCCCTGGATTGCTATTTTATTTCTATATAACATTATTTTTTAATTTTAAATACAGTACTTAATTTCTCATTTCACTATTTTGTATAAAAGCAGTGGTAACGCAGAGTGTAATTTTAAGATGTAATTTTCCATGTCTGCTAAAAACCAAGGAAACAACACCATATTCATGGAATCAAGGAAGCAAGTGTAGTTTAACCGAAGGCAACGACATCTTATCTGTAGCTGCACATGAGTCATAGGACATTTCAAATAGTGTTGTTGTTTTGCCTCGGAGTACCAAAACCGTTAGATTACAAGTAATTTAAAAACAAATAAACTCCGGACAAGACAATGCCGCCTCTACAATGTCGCTTTATTATAAAATAATTTTACATCTCTGCTTCCAATGCGTAAAAACTCATATGTAAATGGGACCCGAGCGTAGTTACCTCCTCGTGGTGGGTCCCGGTAATTGGTATCGTTTTCCAAATAATAATACACCAAGTACTATTTCGAATATTAGTATTATTATTCGAAAACGATATCAAGCTAAAAACTACTTGAATATAGTCTGGTCTTGATCACCCAAAATAGTTTTGGTGATCTAAACTGGACTAATACCCCCCCGCGGGGGCAACGTGGGACATCGTGGGACATCGCAGGACACCGTGGGATGCGAGCGTATTAGCTTTAATTAATCATAAGATAGATACCTATGTTATGTACATTGTAAGCTCATTCTGTACAAAGATACTTATCTATCTTGGAACGACAAATAAAGATCTCGTCTCTCTTGATCCCCTCGCTTACCATACTGGAAAAATTGTTCCCACGATATATCGGTTCGCGATCACTCAGTTCTTTCAAACTGTCGCGTGGCGTACTCTCTCTCGCGTATTTCGGGTGCGTGCGGGTCAATGTGCTCTAGACAACTCTTCGGATTCGTAAGTCGCCCAAGGACAGCTCTGTCTTGGTGACTGCTCAACGTTTGCATCGGATCACGGGAGTTGTCGTCGTGCCGGTGATGCTTGCTAATCTGTTGGGGATTCACTCGTGGATCTGCAGTCCTGTCCGATTGGTACTTGGGTACTCGATCAGAGACCACCAATTTCACGTCCTCCGTAATCCTTTTCGGCCCCGCGGGAGTGGACCCCACTGTTCAGTTGAGGTATTGCCTTCGTAATCCTGTTCAGCGGTCCCTCCCCGTGAGTGGACCCCACTGTTCAGTTGGGGCCTCGTGCCTTCGTAATCCTGTTCAGCGGTCCCTCCCCGGGTTCCACTTGTTCAGTTGGAGTGTGTCAAGTTGCTGGCCTATGTGCTGGATCCACGGCTGAATTACTAGTGGATCACTGGCATCATCTGTCGGCGCCATCGACCGCGACTCGTGTAAGTTTCGAACGGCGAAACAGGAATCGAGTTACGGCCAATTCTTGGGCTTTCCGTTGAACCTCGGGGTTATCTCGTGTACGGGGGTACGTCGCGTAGGTTTGTTAGTTCTTTCGAGAGATCGCGATCTCGTCCGTTTCGGGACAGTGTCAGTAGCTTCATCTTCTTCTTTTCGCTCCAAGTTAGATAAATGTGTCTTTGATACCGAATGTTGCCAGTAGGGATGCGAATTATTGTATATTTGTACTGATCGATGTAATCGTTGTGTGGGAGATAGATGATGCGTTACGTATGCCTTGTTCTACGTTTGTAAAGATTCATGTTAGCGCTGCGTTGGAGATATGTGTTTCGCAGTTAGACTACGAAACAACTATTTCTTTACGCAGGCCCATGGTCAAGTAGTGTCAAATCTGGACATTCTGCCAATAGGTTGAATGTCGAGATCGATGTGTAGTGTTAAATAACCCATGGGCGGGTCTCGTGAGTAGTCACCTCCTCGTGGTGAGACCTGGTAATTGGCATCGTTTTCCAAAAATTAATCAGTCGATTATTCTTTCGAAAACGATACCAAGCCAAGAACTACGCAACAGTCCAGTTTGTATCACCAAAAGCCTCTAAGATCATTTTGGATGATCTACACTGGACTGCACTATTAATTTATAACATTTAAGCCATTAATTTACAACATTTACGTCATGAATTTACAACATCTAAGTCACAAATTCATAACATTTAAGCTATTAATTTTTACATTTATACCATTAATTCCTAACACTCAAACTATTAATTTATAACACTTAAGCTATTAATTTATAACATCTAAGCAAATAATTAACAACGATTAAACTATTTATTTATAACAATTGAAACATTAATTGGCAACATTTAAAACATTAATTTACAAGAACCAAACCATTCCTCGAGGAATCAGTAAGTCTCCCGCTAATAGCCCAATACATCGATAGATTTAACGAAGAAATACGTAATCGCGATTACAGCCAATTAGATCATATTATTTGCTACATATTTAATAACTGTAACACTTACAGCGATGCAGGCGGTATTGAAGAAATAAAGCCATTTTATGTTACAACTATAACGAGTAAATTTAATCGTTTAACTTGAGAAGAATTAAAAAGGTACCTGACTTCTAAATAAGCATTAAATAAGAATCTTAAATATCGCAAACAGTGATGTAGGTGTTACTCAAGAAAAAAGAACATTTTATTTTTTAATTGGCACGAGTAAATGGACGAATATCGATAATATAATTTAACGCTTAATATGAATTTTATCTGTCTGATTATTTAATAGCTTAACTTATTTCACAGTAACGTCATCCACAATTTTTGTCCGCAATTCGATGCGCGTTTTACTCCACGTATGCTCCAAATACAGTGCACTTCAGCCTGTTTGTGCTATGTCAACTCTGTGCCCTGTCAAATCTACCATAATTGCCGTTTTGGAGATTCTGCCGGAAATATTCAATTGGACGTACCTCCGTTTCCCTTGGAGATATGTCGACAGTTCGGTGCGCGTCATGCTCCACATTTGCTGCCAGATACAGCACACGTGCTCCTGTTTACATTATGTCAACAGGGGTCGGGGTCAAATCCAATGTTATTGCAGGTTTGCATATTCATGCTTCAATTATCAATTCCACTGCTATTGGTCATATGTCTACAATACGACGCGTGTTATACTCCAAATATATTGCTAAATACAGCGTACTTTTCTTGGTTTACGCTATGTCAACTCTAGGCCCTGTGAAATCCAGCTTTATTCCAGTTTATCAGATTCAGTCTTAAATATTCAATTGAACGTATCACAGTCTCTCTTACAGATATCTCGACCATTCGATGCGCGATATACTCCACATTTGCTGCCAAATACAGCGCACGTCGGCCGGTTTGCGCAATGTCAACTGTGTGTCCTGTCAAACCCTTTGTAGATGCAGTTTAACATTTTTAGTCTCAAATATTCAATTAACCGTATCACCGCTGCTATTGCTGATATGACGACAAATCGATGCACAGTGCACTCCACTTTTGCTGCCAAATACAGCGCCCCTGCACCTGTCATTATGTCAACTCAGGTCGAGGTCAAATCCAATGTCATTGCAGTACTGCATACTCAGGATTCAACAATCCATTCAACGTATCTCCGTTTCCATTATATATATGTCGACAGGTCAATGCCCTTTATACCCCACGTTTTCTGAGAAATACAGTGCAAATCAACCTGATTTGTCAACCCTGGTCCCTGCCAAATCCTCTGTAGTTGCAGTTTTGCATATTTAGGCTTCAGTATTCAATTCAACGTATCTCCGCTGATATTGGTGGTATGTCTACAATTCGATGCGCGTTATACTCCTCATTTGCTGCCCAATACAGCTGACCTGCTCCTGTTTACATTATGTCAACTCGGGTCGAGGCAAATCCAATATTATTGCAGTACTACATATCCAGGCTTCAATATTCAATTGAATGTATCTCCGTTTCCATTGAAGACATGTCAACAGTACCATGCGCGTTATGCTCCACATTTGCTGACAAATACAGCTCACCTGCTCCTCTTTACATTATGTCAACTCGGGTCGAGGACAAATCCAATGTTATTGCAGTACTGCACATTCTGTATTAAATATTCAATTGAGCGTATCTCAGTCTGTATTACAGATGTCTCGACAATCCGATGCGCGTTATACTCCACATTTGCTGCCAAATACAGCGCACGTCGGCCGGTTTGCGCAATGTTAACTGTGTGTCCTGTCAAACACAGCGTTAATGCCGTTTTGGGGATTCTGTCGGAAATATTGAATTGAACGTATCTGCGTTTCCATTTGAGTTGTGTTGACAACTCGATGCGTGTTATACCGCACATTTGCTGCTGGATGCAGGGCCCATCAGCCGGTTTGCGCTATGTCACCTCAGGCCCCAGTCGAATTCATTGTAATTGCAATTTTGCAGATTCCGTCTTAAATATTCAATTGAACGTTTCTTCGTTTCCATTGGAGATATGTGGACAATTCGATGCTCGTTGTACTCCACATTGGCTGCCAAATACAGCGCACTTCACCTGGTTTGCGCTATGCGAACTCTGTGCCCTGTCAAATTCAGGGAATTTGCCGTATTGGAGATTCTGCATGCAATATTCAGTTGCAGGTATCTCTGCTGCTATTAGTGATAGGTCGACAATTCAATGCGCGCTCTACACCACATTTGCTGCCAAATACAGTGCGCTTCAGCTGCTACTTGCTGTGCCTAAATAAATACGGGGCCTATCAGCCGGAGTTCGCCTCGGGACGTCATAGGGTGAGGACGTGTTTTGGCACGCTCCTGCCAAATGGAGGGTTACTTTGTTCAGGCGTTCTTTGGTGCAGACGTTGCGTGTTTGGGGTTGTTACATTTGAGGGTGGATGGTGTGGATGAGTGGCTCTTTTTAGAGCGAGGAGCAGTGGAGTTGTTGTATAGGGAGGTATGGGTGTGGATTTTCGATTGTCGATGATTCGTAACGGTCTCCGATGAGACTTTGCATTTTGTGGGGATATTGAGGCGACGATGGCTAGTGCGTCTTGTGGAACTTGAAGAATTTATTTAGTTTTGAGAGGTTTGCACTCGCGATGGCATGACGCTTGTGAAGGCCCCAAATGCGTAATATTTTTGTTATCGTAACGAGTACTGGGTGAAATGGATGTCATTGTATGGTTGACGGTTATGTGAGGCGTACGTTTGAAAAGAACGTTGAGCAGGTGAGGGGTTTCGCCGCGCAGACGTAAGGCGGCGCCACCTTGCGGGCAACGTCTGTGGGCATGTACAGTCGGCTCGATTTAGTTTACACGAGCCGAAATATGTACGTTGGAGTGGATAAATAAGTAATGGTGTGCCGTGTAACGATGAGGCTGTAGCAGTTACGTGGCGATTAGTAGGTTGGAGTATGTAGCGGTAGATGTAGTACTGCTTTAGTATTTTAATATTTTTATTTATTTTATTTATTCTTTACTCATTTATTATTTTAAATTACTTATTTGTTTGTTTATTTATCTATTTATTTAGTTATTATTATTATTATTTATTATTTTTTTTTATATTTATGCCTTATTTATTAATTCTTTGTTGGGTACTTATTTATTTATTTATTCTTTTGAGTACGCGACAATTTTATTCTTTGATTTATTTATTTATTACTGCTCATTATTTATTATATATTTTTTGTTATTTATCTATATTGTGGCGTCTTGGGCGCGCATCGTCGGGTTTTTAGCAGAATGCAGGCGTTAGACAGGTGAATTTTAGATTGCACAATATTCCTGTATTATATTATCATTTCATTGGCTTATTGTTGACGACTTGGCGATGTACATGGACTTTCGATTATTATGTTTATCGCAGATGAAAGGACATCGGAGCCTTCCCTATGGATCTTCGGGAAAATCCCTTAACACCGTAATCGAGAATCTATCATAGGCGTAATTAAACAATTGTCGTTTTTCGATCCGATTGTATTTGTACGAGATTTGTGATAATGACCTTGGGCTCGAGGCGACAGCCAGTCGCCGAACGTAGCCACGGTCACGGGATGAACGCTTTGCCTAACAAAGGTATAAAGTAATTCTATAGCTCTCCTTAAAAGATGACTGCCAGATGTCGATGCTTCTCCGCAGTACACTTTCAGCTAGCCTGAGGGCCCGTTATAAATCTTAAGATTTAGCTAACTAAAGTCCTTCAAACAAACAGTCTTTGTCCCAACTACGAGAAGATAGAGGAGACCTATTTTTCAACGAACGACGTCTCCCACGAGCAACTTTCCCTGGAGGGCGGCTAGCATCTTTTTCTAATCACCAATTTGGAGATTGACCAATTAGCAGCAACGTCAATTTCCCTTACTTTCTGAACGAAGGCTATCCTCGACGAATCCAAGGATCTCGTGTCCTTAGACACACCCCATCATAGTTTTTCTGTGCAGCATCATCGCGACGGAAAGTCATTCTCTCGTGAGGTCGTATTAGCGAATTACTTAGCGTCTGCACGTTCGGTGGATATTCCACGTTTTAACAAAGAGTCCGACTTATATTTTGTGAGCATGTTCATCCATAATCCCGTTGACCGCCGATTCGTTATCGAACCTAGGATCATGGTCATTAGTTTCTCGAGTATCGAATTACCACGGTTACTTGTCCAATTCTATAATAGTCGCATTTGCACTAGTCAATGTCTTCTCTATTGTATATCGACAATGTGTAATCCAAACGAAGATTCGTATCACGCCCCTAACCCTAATTCTAATGGAAACCCGATATATATGTATGAAAATACATGCACACGCGGGCGAACTGACCAGCTCTCTCACCCGGAAGCGGAACTCGCAGTCAACCGTGACGAGCAGCTCATATATATGCCTCGATTCTCAGTCAAGCCGTTAGTCGTGCTCGCAGAACAGTAGAAGCAACATGGAGATTTCTAGATCTCTATTACGCGTCGTTGGTCTGTTCGTGCCAAGCAAGGTAGATACCATTTCCGAACTACCACTGGAGATTTCGCACCTGATACTTCGAAAATTGGATCCCCAGACCCTGCAAAGCGCCGCGCTTGTCTCGCGCAAATGGTTGAACGTATGTAGATCGGACAAGTGTCTACGGCGGAGAGCAAGACGTCACATGCGGCATACGAGAAAGCGAGTCAGGAAAGAGTTTCTCGGACCAGCAGCCACGAAAGCTGCCAACCAAGAATCAAGAAGTAGAGTACGTGGTGGATGGAACCTAAGACGCGAAGTAAGCTTATCCGCTGCTCGTACAGCGGTCGCCGTTGGAAGGATACGTGGTCCTCCGAAAATTTCCAAGCTAAATCGTCCCATCGATGTTGGATCACAAAAATGTATTAGATTCTAATTGATAGTATGTACCTTAATTTGACTGCTTGCTCTTGCGAGAACGTGAAACGGTCTTGTCCGGCGAAAACGATTCAGAACTGCAGCGTAAATCTTGAAATAAAATGGTTCCATTGAGACGGCAATTTGTTTCAGATGCGCCAATATTCTGACGAAATGTCGACAATGTATCTTACATTGACGCTGTGTCGCGCAATGCGTTACATTCTGTTGAGATATGTGTAAATTGCTGTGCTGGACTTGGTTAAATGCGTAGTAGAGATACTTGTATGTGAGTGTCGATGTTTGGAGGTATGTGTGTGTGCTGCGTCCCGAAAAGCAGATGACTGGAAACTAGTCAGTCGGTTCAGAGTCGGTTAAGAGTCGGGTATGGAAGAAAGTATGAATCGATGAATGTATTAGGAATCGTCCATGGAATAAATATATTACTATTTTAATATGAATCGTTAGTGTAAATTTAGTGTTCCTATAACACTATCTCGGCTCCAAAGATCCAGAACTTTCAACACATTCGTTCCGTTAAAGTGGAATATTACATGTATCGTAACAGGAGCATTATTGAATATTCATTTCAACGTATCACCGCTGCTATTGGAGATTGGACGCTGATTAGACGTGAGATGTACTTCCCATTTGCTGCCAGATACAGCGCAGATCAGCCGGTTCGCACTATGTCAACTCTGGGCCCTGTCGAATACATTATAATTGCAGTTCTGCATACTCCGGCTTCAATTTCCATTTGGACGTATCTACGCATGCTATTGGTGATATATCTACAATTCGACTCGCGTTATAATCCACAATTTCTGCCAAATACGGCACAAATCGGCCCGTTTTTGCTATGTCAACTCTGGGCCCCGTCAATTCCATCCCAACTGCAGATTTGCAAATTAAGCATTAAATATTCTATTAAACGTATCTCCGCTGCTACTGGTGGTATCACGACAATTCGATGCGCATTATACTCCACATTTGCTGTCAAATACAGCGGACCAGCACCAGTTTACATTATGTCAACTCGGGTCGAGTTCAAATCCAATGTTATTGCAGTACTGCATATTCAGGATCGAAAATTCCATTGAACGTTTCTACACTGCCATTGGTGCTATCTCGACAACGCCATGTGTGTTATACTCCACATTTGCTGCCAAAGACAGCGCACATCAACCGGGTTGCGCAATGTCAACTCTGTACTTGAGATACATATGTATTTGGGCGTTTGCGATATTTAGGCTTCAGTATGCAATTAATCGTATCTCCTCTGATATTGGTGGTATGTCGTAAATTCGATGCGCGCTGTACTCCTCATTCGCAGCAAAATACAGCGCCAATCAGCCGGTTTTTGCAATGTCAACCCTGGTCCCTGCCAAAACATTTGTAATTGCAGTTTTGCATATTTAGGCATCAGTATTCAATTAAACGTATCTCCGCTGATATTGGTGGCATGTCAACAATTCGATGCGCATTATACTCCTCATTTGCTGCCCAATACAGCGGACCTGCTCCTGTTTACATTATGCCAACTCGGGTCGCGGCAAGTAAAATGTTATTCCAGTTCTGCATATTCAGGATTCAATATTCTATTGAAAGTATCTCAGTTTCTGTTCCAGATATCTCGACAATTCGATGCGCGTTATACTCCACATTTGCTGCCAAATACAGCTCGTATCAGCCGGTATTCGCAATGCCATCTCTGGACCCTGCCAAATCGTTTGTAATTGCAGTTTTGCATATTTAGGCTTCAGTATTCAATTAAACGTATCTCCGCTACTATCAGAGGTATGTCGACAATTCGATGTGCGTTATACTCCACATTTGCTGCCAAATACAGCGTACATCAGCCCGTCCTACATAAGTGAACTCTGTGGCCTGTTTAATCCAGCGTATTTGCAACTTTGCAGATTCAGTCTTAAATATTCAATTGAACGTATCAGGGTTTCTATTACACATATCTCGACCATTCGATGCGCGTCATGCTCCACATTTGCTGCCAAATGAAGCGCACATCAGTCCGTTTACCCTAAGTCAACTCTGTGTCCTGTCAAACCGGGGTATTTGCCCTATTGGAGATTCTGCCTGAAATATTCAGTTGCACGTATCTCCATTCCCATTGGAGATATGTCGAAAATTCGATGCCCGTTATACTCCACATTTCCTGCCAAATACAGCGCACATCAGCCGGTTTGCGCTATGCCAACTCAGTGCCCTGCCATATCCAGCGTAATTGTAATTTTGCAGATTCTACCTTAAACATTCAAGTGAACGTATCTCCGTTTCCATTGTAGATATGACGACCATTTGATTCCCGTCATACTCCACATTTCCTGCCAAATACAGCGTACTTCACTTGGTTTACGCTATTTCAATTCTGGGCCCTGTTATATCCAGCTTAATTGCAGTTTAGCAGATTCTGTCTTAAGTATTCAATTAAACGTATCTCCGTTTCCATTGGAGATATGTAGAAATTTCGATGCGCGCTCTACTCCACACTTGCTTCCCAATACAGCGCACCTGCTCCTGTTCACATTATGTCAACGCTGGTCCTTGTCAAATCCCTTGTAATTGCAGCTTTGCGTATTCAGGTTTAAGTATTCAATTGAACGTATCTCCGCTGCTATTGGTGATATGTCCGCAATTCGATGCGCGTTGTACCCCACATTTGCTGCTAAATACAGCGCACATAGTTCGGTTTGCGGTATGTCAACTCTGGGACCTGTCATATACAGCGTTATTGTAGTTATGAGATTCTGCCTGAAATATTCAATTGAACGCATCTCAGTTTCTATGCCAGATACCTCGACAATTCAACGCACGTTATACTCCTTATTTGCTGCCAAATGCAGAGCACTGCTGCCCGTTTTCCCCAAGTCAATTCTGTGTCTGTGTCACCCCTGGACGGGGAGAAATAAACCGAAGTTGCCGTTTTGCAATATTTATGCTTAAGTATTCAATTAGACGTATCTCCGCTGCTATTGTTGATATGTCGATAATTCGGTTCGCGTTATACCCAACATTTCCTGCCAAATACAGTGCACATCAACAGGTTTGCGCAGTGTCAACTGTGTATCCTGTCAAATCCAGTGTACTTGCAGTTTTACATATTTAGGATGCAGCATTCAATTAAAGGTATATCCGCTACTGCTGGTGGTATGACGACAATTCGGTGCGCGTTGTACTCCTCATTCACTGCCAAATACAGAGCCCTTCGGCCGGTTTACGTTATGTCAACTCTGTGTCCTGCCAAATCCTTGGTAATTGCAGTTTAGCACATATAGGCTTCAGTATTCAATTAAACGTATCTCCGCTCCTATTGGTGGTATGTCGACAATTCGATGCTCGTTATACTCCTCACTTGCTGCCAAATGCAGCGCACGTGTTCCTGTTTACGCTATGTCAACTATGTTCAATGTCAAATCCAATGATATTACAGATCTGCCTATTCAGGCTTGAATATTCATTTGAATGTATCTCTGCTGCTATTGCTGATATCACGGCAATTCGATGCGCATTCTACTCCAAATTTGCTCCCAAATACAGCGCGGATCAGCCGGTTTTCGCTATGTCAACCCTGTTCCGTGCCAAATCCTTTGTATTTCCAGGTTTGCATATTTATGCTTATGTATTCAATAAAATGTATCTCCGGTGCTATTGGAGATATGTCGACAATTCGGAGCGCGTTACATGCCACATTTGCTGCCAAATACGGCGCTCATCAACCGGTTATGTTAAATACAACAACATGTTAAATACATTGTAATTACTGTTTTCAGCCTGTTCAGATTCTGCCTGAAGTATTCGATTGAACGTATCTCAGTTTCCATTCCAGATATCTCGACAATTCGAAGCGCGTTATACCTCAAATTTGCTGCAATAAAACAGCGTGCCTCAGCTCATTCACGCTATGTCAAATCTGGGCCCTATCAAATAGCGCGTTATTGCAATTTTGCAGATACTGCCTGAAATATTCAATTGAACGTATCTCCGTTTCCAATGTAGATCTGACGACAATTCGATGCCCGTTATACTCAACATTTGCTGCCCAATACAGCGCACCTACTCCCGTTTACATTATATCAACTCGGGTCGGGGTCAAATCCAATGTTTTTGCAGTACTGCATATTCAGGCTTCAATATTCAGTTGAACGTATCTCCGTTTCCATTGGAGATTCGTCGACATGTTCGATGCGCACTATGCTCCACATTTGCTGACAAATACACCGCACCTGCAACCGGTTTACATTATGTGAACTCGGGACCAGGACCAATGCAATGTTATTGCAGTACTGCATATTGGGGCTTCAATATTCAATTGAACTTGTCTACACTGCTATTTTTGATAACTCGACAATTCGATGCGCGTTATTCTCAACATATGTTGCCAAATAGAGCGCCCTACAGCCGGTTTTTGCTATGTAAACTCTGGTCCCTTCCAAATCCTTTGTAATTCCAGTATTCCATATTTAGGCTTAAGTATTCAATTGAACGTATCTCCGATTCCACTGGAGATATGTCGACCACTCGATGAGAGTTGTACACCACTCGATGAGAGTTGTACACCACTCGATGAGAGTTGTACACCACTCTTGCTTCCTAATACAGCGCACGTAATCCTGTTAACACTATGTCAACTCTGGTCGAGGTCAAGTCGAACGTTATCACAGATCTGCATATACGGACATGAATATTCAATTGAACGTACCTCCGTTTCCATTAGAAATATGCCGACAATTCGATGCGCGTTACACCCCACATTTCGTGCCTCATACAGTGTAAGTCAGCCGGCTTGCTCTATGTCAGCTCCGGGCCCTGACATATCCAGCGTAGTTACTGTATAGCAGATGTTGTCTTAAATAATCGATTGAACGTATCTCAGCTGCTATTGTTGATATGTCCACAATTCGATGCGCGTTTTACTCCACGTATGCTGCCAAATACAGCGCACGTCAACCGGTTTGTGCTATGTCAACTCTGTGCCCTGTCAAATCTACCATAATTGCCGTTTTGGAGATTCTGCCGGAAATATTCAATTGGACGTATCTCCGTTTCCCTTGGAGATATGTCGACAGTTCGATGCGCGTCATGCTCCACATTTGCTGCCAGATACAGCACACGTGCTCCTGTTTACATTATGTCAACAGGGGTCGGGGTCAAATCCAATGTTATTGCAGGTTTGCATATTCATGCTTCAATTATCAATTCCACTGCTATTGGTCATATGTCTACAATACGACGCGTGTTATACTCCAAATATATTGCTAAATACAGCGTACTTTTCTTGGTTTACGCTATGTCAACTCTAGGCCCTGTGAAATCCAGCTTTATTCCAGTTTATCAGATTCAGTCTTAAATATTCAATTGAACGTATCACAGTCTCTCTTACAGATATCTCGACCATTCGATGCGCGATATACTCCACATTTGCTGCCAAATACAGCGCACGTCGGCCGGTTTGCGCAATGTCAACTTTGTGTCCTGTCAAACCCTTTGTAGATGTAGTTTAACATTTTTAGTCTCAAATATTCAATTAACCGTATCACCGCTGCTATTGCTGGTATGACGACAGATCGACGCGCAGTGCACTCCACTTTTGCTGCCAAATACAGCGCACCTGCACCTGTCATTATGTCAACTCAGGTCGAGGTCAAATCCAATGTCATTGCAGTACTGCATACTCAGGATTCAACAATCCATTCAACGTATCTCCGTTTCCATTATATATATGTCGACAGGTCAATGCCCTTTATACCCCACGTTTTCTGAGAAATACAGTGCACATCAACCTGATTGCGCTATGTCAACCCTGGTCCCTGCCAAATCTTCTGTAGTTGCAGTTTTGCATATTTAGGCTTCAGTATTCAATTCAACGTATCTCCGCGGAAGGATTCACCACTGTGGTAGGAGGACGAAGAGGGAGAGCGAGGCGAAAGAACAGGAAGCCTACGGTGCAACCTCTTCCAACGGTCCATGCTCCGACCGAGGCCGGAAGAACCAAGGGACGGGTATCGTCGTCTCTTCCTTCGTCGACATTGCGAATAGGGGCCTTGGCGCTCTGGACGGCGACCGGAGGCGGCTGATAGAGGGCAAGGACTTTCGCGGAGGCGGCCGCTCGGCCGGTGCGCCCCCGCACTGGAAGGGTATCCATGCGAGCAGCAGGCAGCGGCAATGGACTCGGAGCTATCGGGGCAGGAAACAAACGCAACTCTACCGGGCGGGACGCGCACAGCGTGAAAGTGCCGGGCCTTCCCCGACACCCACGGTGTACCGCGGTATCGCTCACAGTGAGGGGCTGCTCGGGCTTCACGTACAGGGATGCGATGTCAGTGGCGAAGAGAGAAGTCAAGCTCTCCGAACTCGACATCGCGGAGTTAAGACCGAGAAGGGCGATCACGGGGGCGCCGCTGTTCGAAATCCCAGGCCAGGACGCTGGGAGCAAAGCATCGCGACTGGCCGAGCAGATGGAGGCCACGCTGAAGGATTTGCCCGACAAGGTAAGCGTCCCGCGAAGGACGGCCGAACTCAGAGTGACCGGACTGGAGGACTCGGTCACCGCGGAGGGGGTGGCAGCCGCCGTTGCTGAGGCCGGAGGCTGCCACGCCGACGAGGTCAACGTGAGAGTTATATGCCCCGCTCCTCGGGACCTCGGGTCGGTATGGCTACGCTGCCCGCTGACTGCGGCCAGGAGATTCAGCAGAGGAAGAGATGCCGGACCAGGAGGTAGGATCAACATAGGTTGGTCAGCGCCGAGTGTTTTCGCTCTCCCTGCGCTCCGACTCCAATGCTTCAAGTGCATGGAGTCGTCTCACGTGCGCCGTCAACTGCACATTGACGGCCGACCGGTCGGAGCGCTGCTACCGGTGCGGGGCGGAAGGACATCGCGCCAGGGACTGCTCGGCGCGAGTACCCACGTGTCCGGTGTGCGCGGACCTGGGACTGCCCGCGTCGCACCGTATGGGAGCACCGGCATGCAAACCGCCTGCCCGTAAGAGGAGGGCCGCACAGGAAGCAAGAACTGCCCCAGGCGACGGTGGGGATGCGGTGACGAGGAAGGAAACAATACCGCCGTCAACTGACCCCACGAAGGAGAGAAGAGAGGATGGAGAAGTCGGACACAACGACTGCGAGGGGAACGGCCCGGAGGAGGCTATGGAAATGGAGCCTTCCCCGACGTGAGCGGAAGAAGAGGAGGAGGACAACTGCTCCTGCAGTGCAATCTTAAACGCTACCGCCGCGCTCACGACTTAATGTTTCAGAGCCTGACGGAGCGGCGGATTGCTCTGGCGGCAGTGGCCGTGCCGTACAGCATTTCCGATTCGTCACGAGGCGCTGGGGATCTGATCGGCTCGGTTGCCATTTCTGGACTGGGATTGCTGGAAGCCTTTCCTGCTCGACGATTGAGCGGGTATGGGGCTTCGTGGCAGTGAAATGGGGCGACCTGGCCGTGGTGGCCGTCTACGTGTCGCCCAACATCAGCCGGACAGAATACGCCTCCTTTCTGGACGGACTCGCGGTTTGCACGAGACGTTTGGGCGCCTGCCCGTCATTGGTCCTCGGGGACTTCAACGCCCACTCAACGGTGTGGGGCTCCCGCAGGACCAACGGAAGGGTGCGCGACGTACAGGACTGGGCGGCCGCACTCGATCTCCGGCTTATGAACCGGGGGTCGCCCAGCACGTGCGTGGCGAGTCCATAGTGGACCTCACATGGGCAAACCCCGCCGCATCCAGCCGCATCCCGCCGCGTTTCCGGTTGGGAGGACTCCCAGGAGGAGACCCTCTCGGACCACCTCTACATCTTGATGTAGGTGGCGGTCGGCGGCGCGATGGGCGATCGTTCGTCAGGTGCGCGCGGGCCCATCGGCCCACCGGAAGGGAGAAGGAAATTCCCGCGGTCGGCGGTGACCCGCCGCGACGAGGACTTCATGGTGGCGGCCACTATAGTCGTGGCTTGGTTGGAAGAATCCCCGACCGACGAGTACGCGGAAGCGGGAGCGACCCGGCTGAGGCGCGACATGCACGCGATCTGTGATTTGTGCATGCCACGGTCTGGAGCGCCGCGCCACGCCGGCGCAGTGTACTGGTGGTTCGAGGATATCGCTCGTCTCCGCGAGGCGTGCATCCATGCTCGGCGCCAGTACACCAGAACCCGCCGTAGACGGCGTTGGACGAAGACACGGTGGCTTGTCCGTACGAGGCCTACCGCGAAGCGCGGAGGCCCCTGCAACGAGCCATCAAGGAGGCGAAGAGGCGGACCTTGGACGAGCTTCTGGCCAGCCTCGACTCTAATCCCTGGAGGCGCCCTTACAAGACGGTATTGAACATACTCCGTCCATGGGCGCCTCCCTTAATGGAGAGCATGGAACCTCGGTTCCTGGAGGAGGTCGTCGGCACCCTGTTTCCGGGAGCAGCGAGCGAGGAATTTGGCAGCTTTACCGAAGAGGAGGAGCCGGAGCCTCGACCGCTGAAAGAAGAACCACGGGTCACTGCGGTAAGTTGGAGCCCGGTATCTAGGGTCACCGAGGAAGAACTGGCCGGGGCCGCCGTGAAAATCGGAGCGCGGAAAGCTCTGGTTCCCGATGGAGTCCCGGCCCGCCTCTGGAAGCACGACGCCGGGGTCTTGGCCCCGAGACTAATGCGTCTGTTCGACGGATGATTGTCTCGAGGTGAATTCCCCACTTCGTGGAAGGAGGGGCGGATGGTCCTGCTGCCGAAGCCGGGGCACTCTCCGGACTCGCCTTCCGCCTTCCGGCCGGTGTGCCTTGCGGATGAGGCGGGCAAGAAGCTGGAGAGAGGATGATTGCCCGTCTGGAGTCGCATTTGTCCCGGAGCGTGCCCGGACTGCACGATGACCAGTTCGGTTTCCGGAGGGGGCGGTCTACGACCGACGCTGTCGCCCGTGTCCGCTGCCTTGTCGAGGGAGCCGTGCATCGTGGTTACGTGGCGTTGGCAGTGTCGCTGGACCTGGTCAACGCCTTCAACAGCATCCTCTGGGACAGGATATGCCGGGCTCTCGAATTTCATCGGATACCCGCGTACCTGCGTCATGTGGTCCGGGTCCGGGTCCGGAGTATTGTCTGCAGCGTCCCGGGCGGAGGGTTGACCGGGAGGGCTGTACACCGCGGGGTCCCGCAAGGTTCGGTGTTGGGCCCGTTGCTGTGGAACATCGCGTACGACGCGGTGCTTCGGACGCCGATGCCTCCGAACTCGGCACTGGCGTGCTATGCCGACAACACGTTGATGCTGGTCTGGGGCACAGCATGGGGTAGAGCCGTCCGCCTGGCGGAGCTTTCGGTGGCCTGCGTGGTCGCCGAAATCAAGGGATTGGGACTGAGGGTGTCCCCTGAGAAGTCCGAGGCAATGTGGTTTTGTCGCAAGGCCGATCACGGGACGCCTCCAGCGGGTTATCTCCTGAGGTTGGAGCGGGCTGAGATCAGGGTCGGAACCAGCATGAAGTATCAGGGCCTGACCCTAGACAGCCACTGGACCGTCGGCGCTAACTCGAGCGCCTGACGCCGTCTGTTGAGGCGACGGCGAACGCCTCAGGACGTCTGCTGTCTCGGCTGGGCGGACCCGACGTCGGAGTGCGCCGGCTGTACGCCGGCAAGGTGCGATCGAGGCTCCTCTACGAAGCTCCGATCTGGGCGGAGGACCTGATGACCAACCGTCGCAGTCTCCTAGTGGTCAGGAGGCTGCACAGGACGGCGGCCATCAGGGTAGTAACAGGCTTCCGCACCATTTCGGCGGCGGCAGCGGCGGTGCCCGCCGGATTTCCCCCGTTCGAACTGCAGGCCCTGAGGTGTCGTGAGATTTATCTCCCAACTCGGGGTCTGTCAGGTGGGGCGGGCTCGGTGGGCGCCGACGTCAGGATTAGGCGACAGATGGCAAGACAGATGGCGCGCCAGCATCGTCACGAGAGTGGGTGCTCAGGGTGTTAAGCGTCCTCGGGGCCGTCTTTCCAAACTGGGACGTTTGGTTGGACGGCGGCGGGCCTCCCCTGACCTACAGAGTGTCGCAGGTGCTCACCGGACACGGTTGCTGCGGTGACTATCTGCACCAAGTAGGGGAGATAGCGACCGCGCGCTGCCAACATTGCGATGCGAGCGTGGATTCGGTGCAGCACACGCTGGAATACTGCCCGGCGTGGGTGCGGCCGCGCTACGACCTCATCGTGGAAATCGGTTGTGATCTATCGCCGCCGACGATCCTCGAGGCATTGTCCGTAAGCCAGAGAAGGAGGAGGGCCGTGACCTCCTTCTTTGAGCAAGTCATGCTTCGAAAAGAGGCAGCGGGGAGGGTGAGGGTGCGGTATTCTCACCCTGAGAGGATTGAACGGCGAGGGCGCGGCATAGGCCATGGACACGATTCGGTGAGACGCACTAGGTCCGCCGCGTCCCTCGGTGGGGTGCAAGCTTAGGCGCTGGCAGCTCAGCGCCCTGGGGCCGCAAAGAAGCCCGGTAGGGGAACCGGACTGCCTGGCACGGCGGCTCCGGCGACGGGGCGCGGTGTGCCGTGGCCGCACATCACTCCATTAGGGGACGTATTGAGCGCGGGAGGGGGGCACGGTGTATCGCTTTCACCGGTTCCCGGCCCCCTCTCGATCGCAGCCGAGACGGTTATCGTGGAGGTTTTAGTCAGTTGGAGTCTGGCACTACCACACCGCTTTTCCCCAGAAGCGACCTGGTGTCCGTGCGGATTTCCTCCACGTTAATAAAAAAAGAAAAAAAATAAAAAGTTAGTTTCAATAGTGTTATATTGTGTGTTCTATTTCTTTTATGTTCATTTAGATTATTAGTATTTTTGTTCGAAATATGTATGCATGTATGTTTCGTAATGTAGTTTTCATATATAGTTCTTTAAATTTACTGAAATGTTGGCTAGTCTTAATTATGTATTTTATTTTATGTTTACTAGATTACTAATTCTTTGATTTAATAGTGTAGAACACACAGACATATATATATTTCTGACAGTGTGGTTTTCATATAAAATTCTTTAATAATGTAGTATTGTATATTTTAGGTTATGTATTCGTTAGAATGTTAATTATTTGATTTCATATATACATAAATGATTTTGTAATGTGATAATTTTGGATTTGTTACATAGCATTGACAGTTTTATTTCTAATGTTTACTAGGTTATTATTTGTTTAATGTGATTTACATATATGTTTATACTTGACGGTAGAATTTCTGTATGTAAATCTTCAAGTTTGTTATGGTGTTAATTGTTCTTAATCGCTTGATTTGTTAACAGGTTTGCTTTGTCGTTAATATTTTATCTATTTTATTCCTTGTATTTGTTAATTAAAAATATGTATTCCTGTTGTATCAATTATTTCCTTTCTGTAGTCATTCTTATTTTTGAATCATCGGGGCAGTTTACGGCTTGTACTGTTTATTAATTAGTTTCTTCAATCATTTTACATATTTTATACTTGTAGATTAATCAAAATGTGTCCTCCTATTGTTCCGTTTATTCTCCCTTACTATTACGTAGTATGTGATTGTTCTTATTTCTTGATTTATTTGTTCGGTTCGCGACTCGTTCAATTCAGTAGTTAGTTTTATTCAATGATTTTTAATTCTTCCTTTTTTTTACTTTCTTATTTTGTATTTTACATATTCCATCTTCGTTAGTTGATTGCCGTATACCTTCCTCTTGTTGCTTTTCCTTTATTTTGCTAATTTGTCGTATATAATCCTTCTTATTCTTGATTTATTTGATCGGCTCACGTCTAGTGTAGTTTATTAATCGATATTATTTATTTTATTTTATACTAATTGTTATTGGTTAGGTTTTCGAATCGTACTGTGACATTTCCATCAGTTTACTAATCGATTTTATTTATTTTATTTTATCTTAAGTGTTATTGGTTAAGTTTTCGAATCAAGGTTTATTCTTCGCCGAGTTATCGAATCATAGGTTATTCTTGCTTAATTGTTAGGTTGTGTAGTAATTTATTAATTAGTTTGTTCAAATCGCGAGTCGGTTATTGGTAGGCTTATTGAATGTTATATACATATTGTAATTTCGACCAATCGCGAAGAGACGCAATCGTGAGGAGAGGCGTCAACGGGAGTCGTAAATTCCCGTTACGATTATAATAATCGACAGCACGAGTAGATCGATCCCCTGATTTCCGTTAAGATAATAGGGGTGAGAATAGGGGTTTTATTTCCAACACTTAAGTTACACTGTTGAGTAGATACAATTCCGAGATGACACATTGGCGCACGAAGATAATATAGATGTACAATAGAACAAGGCTGTTATAGTTGAATTTAGTATGTTAATTTACATAGCGTTAGATTTAGATGTTAGACTTCGACGTTGAAAGTTGACCCTTCTAACGGTGTAGAAGCAGTAGTTGACTTTTCTAACGGTGTAGAAGAAGTAGTTGATTTTCCCAGCGGTGTAGGACAAGTGGTTGACTTTCCCTGCGGTGTAGGACAAGTAAAGTTGGGTGACGATGCTGTGTAGGAGGAAAGCTAGCGATGGGTGTGTCTAGGGCGCGAGACCATCGGATTTGATCATGACATTTTGGACAGGAAAGTGAGGGCAGTATACATTGCTTCTGATTGGCCAAACGAAGGTTGGTGGATTAGGAAGATCTTAGCCGCCCTCGATAGAAAGTTGCTAGTAGGAAGCACCGTACGTGAGAAAAACTAGCTTTCCCTTGTCAAGCCGTAGTAGACAATAGTCGTTAAAAAGTAATAAAAAAAAGATATTTGTTCGGTCTGAAGGACCTTAGCTAGCAAATTACTCGGATTTATGACGGGTCCTTAAGACTATTGAGGGTACGCAGTAAGGATGAGCGGATATCTGGTGTCCGTCTGCCCGCGGTGAATGGCCTGAATACTCCGCATTCGCTGCCAAATACAGCGCGCATCAGCCAGTTAGCGCTATTTCAACTTACGTCCCTCCCATATTCATTGTAATTGCAATTTTGCAGATTCTGTCTTAAATACTCAATTGAACGTTTCATTGGAGATATGTCGGCAATTCGATGCGCGTTTTACATTATATGCATTATGTGCTGTTTACATTATATCAACTCGAGTCGAGGTTAAATCCAATGTTATTGCAGTATGCATATTCAGCATTCAATATTCAATTAAACGCATCTCCGCTGCTATTGGTGGTATGTCGACAATTTCATGCGCGATATACTCCTCATTCGCTGCAAAATACCACGCCTTTCAACCGGTTTGCGCTGTGTCAACTCTGTTCTCTGTCAAATCAAGCGTAATTGCTGATTAGCATATTCTGTATTTAGTGTTCAGTTAAACGTATGTCCGTTTCCATTGGAGATATGTCCACAATTCGATGCGCGTTATAATCCACATTTGCGGCGAAATACAGCGCACTTGCACCTGTATACATTTTGTCAACTCGGGTCGAGGTCAAATCCAATGTTAATGCAGTACTGCATATCCAGGTTTCAATATTCAATTAAACGTACCTCCGCGGCCATTTGTGGTATGTCAAAAATTGGATGCGCGATATACTCCTAACTCGCTGCCAAATACAGCGCACACCAACCGGTTTGCGCAATGTCAGCTCTGTGTCCTGTAAAAAACCATTGTATTTGCAGTTTGGCATATTTTGGCTTAAGTATCCAATTGAACGCCTCTCAGCTGCTATTGGTGATATGTCGACAATTTGATGCGCGTTATACTCCACATTTGGTGCCAAATACAGCGCCCTTGAGCTAGTTTGCGCTATGTCAAATCTGTGCTTTGTCAAATCCAGCGCAATTGCAATTTTGCTGATTCTGCCTTAAATATTGAATTGAACGCTTCCCCGTTTCCATAGGAGATATGTGGACAATTCGGTGAGCGGTCTACTCCAAATTTGCTGCCAAATACAGCGCACATCAACCGGTTTGTGCAATGTCAACTCTGTGTGCTCTGAAATCCATAGTGATTACAGTGTAGCATATTTAGCAGTAAGCATTCATTTGAACGTATCTCCGTTTATATTGGAGATATGTCGATAATTCTATGCGCGTTCTACTCCATATTTGCTGCTAAATACAGCTCGTATCACACGGTTTTTACTATGTCAACCCAGGTTCCTGCGAAATCGTTTGCAATTGCAGTTTTGCATATTTAGGCTTAAGTATTCCAACTAAACGTATCTCCGCTGTTCTTGGTGGTATGTCGACGAACCAATGCGCGTTATACTCCTCATTTGCTGCCAAATACAGCGCGCATCAGCAGGTTTTTGCTATGTCAATTCTGGTCTATCGCCAACTCACTGTCATTGCAGTTCTGCATATTAAGGATTAAGTATTCAATTCAACGTATCTCCGCTGCTATTGGTGGTATGTGGACAATTCGATGAGAGTTGTACTCCTCATTTACTGCCAAATGTAGCGCACGTGCTCCTGTTTACGCTATGTCAACTCTGTTCGATGTCAAATAACAGTGATATTACAGTTCGGCGTATTCAGGCTTGAATATTCATTTGAATGTATCTCGGTTTAATTGCTGATATATCGACAATTTGATGAGCGTATTACTACACATTTCCTGCCATATACAGCGCGCATCAGTCGGTTTTTGCTATATCAACCCCGGTCACTGCCAAATCCTTTGTATTTTCAGTTTTCCACATTTAGGCTTTAGTATTCAATTAAGCGTATCTCCGCTGCTATTGGTGGTATGTCGACAATTCGATGCGGATTATAATCCACATTTGTTGCCAAATACAGCGGTCCTGCTCCTGTTTACATTATGTCAACTCGGGTCGAGGTCAAATCCAATGTTATTGCAGTACTGCATATGCAGGCTTCAAAATCCATTTGGACGTATTTCCGATACTATTACTGATATGTCTATAATTCGATGCGCGTTATAATCCACAATTTCTACTAAATACAGCACACATCATCTGGTTTACGCTATATCGACTCTATTCCCTGTCAAATTTAGCGTAGTTACTGCTTTACAGATTCTGTCTTAAATATTCAAATCAACATATCTCCGCTTCTATTTCAGATATGTCGACAATTCGATGTGTGTTATGCTGCATATTTGCTGCCAAATACTGCGTACATCGGCCGGTTTACGCTATATCAACTCCGGTCCCGTCCAAATCCAATGTATATGCAGTTGTTCATATTTTGGCTGAAATATTCAATTCACCGCAATTAGAGGTATGTCGGCAATCCGAAGCGCATTATACTCTTCATGCTCTTGAACGCCTTCAGGTATTTCGTCTGTCAGCTATTTGTACTTTCTAAATAGCCCATAGATACGTTAATAATTTCTTATAAGTGTCTACAAGACAGATCAATTATTGTATTCAGAAAGGTGTTGTTCCATTTGGAGGAATGCGGTTGATCTTTTTTCGTTGCTGAACAATTTCTGCGACACACCCGTCAAGATAGGTTTTCGCGTGTTTAGGACAGATGTCGTACTTTTAGTCGAAAGTGATTCCACGCTGTGTCAGTGGAAGCTAAATCGATTAAATTGCCGCTCTTAACGTTCAAAATACAGGAAGGATTTGTTAATATGGATAACGTGGCTGAAACATCTCAAGGCAAATTTTTTAATTGTTAATGAAAAGCTTCGTAATTCAAGCACATTTGTATATACCATTTACTCGCCTTCTCTTATTTCATGTTCGTGTTAACCTCAAGATATAGAATCAGTATAAAAGAAAGAGTAACACTTATCTTGGAGCTGAGTGGAGTAAAGAAAGGTTAATCGAAGGATTGTGACGAATAAAAGCTGAATAAAGCGGCAAACCTGATGCGGTGCGATATTGGAATTCCAATATTATGTATTAGAATTCTAGGACGGTGACATCGAACTAACAATACTGCGAAAATTCGATTATAACCTGGGAGCAAGCGTGCATAATCATTTTCTCTGTCTATGATTGTATTACATCTGTTAATAATAATATAATATGCAATTTCTTGTTCATCTCTTTATCTCATCAGATCTCGTAGGGGAAGAAAATGAAAATAGTCTACGCGTTGTAGACCCATTCTTAAACTATAGCAACGTAACTATCTCCCGTTCAAAATCTGGCCAAAATCTCCGAAGATTGGCTCTTGGCGGAGCAACGTCGCGACCCCCAAATCACCGAAATCGTTGATAAGTTGCGGAACGACGAGCTTGCGGACGACGTCGCGAATACGTACGAATTACGATCCGGCACCCTGTACCGTAAGATACAAAGGAGAGGCAGAACTCTCTGCTTGCCCATTGTCCCAAGAGGCTTTAGGTGGTCCGTGATCAACCATGTGCACCAGTCAATTATGCACTTAGGATGGGATAAAACGCTCGAGAAACTGTACGAGTATTATTGGTTCGAGGGAATGGCGAAATACGTTCGCAAATTCGTTGAGAACTGTCATGCTTGTCGAGTTTCAAAGGCTAGTTCAGGCAAAACACAAGCCGAACTACATCCTATACCTAAGACCAGCATACCTTGGCACACGGTTCACATGGATATCACGGGAAAACAAGTCTACTACAAAGATTAACAAATAATAAGTCTAGTGAATAATAAGCTTAACAAATAATAAAGTTAGTGGAAAATAAATCGAACGAATAATAAGTTTAACAAATAATTGCCTGTAGCAGAAATGAACACGTTAACCAGCCATAATAAACAGCAAAGTAGTAGTGGCTTTTCACAGCCAGGTATCGCGATTCCTGGACAAATTGGACAACCGGCTGTTATAATTCCATCACCAAAAGTGCAACGTACGGAAACAAAGAACCCTATGTTAACTAAAATATCAAGGAACGATCCAGCCTTGATACAATATGCACGACAAACTTTGGGGACGTTAGATCTCACTGAAGAGCAAAGGAAAAAAGCCGAAGATCATTACAAGGTGACAAGATTGTTTATTTTAAAATTGTTTTATTTCAAGCGTTCATTTAAGATTTAAGATTAAGATCGAGCTTAGTACTTTGTTAATTCAACTATGTGTAATTTCTGCCAACTCACTCACCGTTTATTCTAACCTTCATTCAGATAAATCTTCTCTACCAAAACTTATTAAGAAAAAGAGAAGAAGTAAGACGTTTAGAAGCACAGGGTAAGCACAAATACGAATACGACAGTGACGAAGAGACGGAAGGTGGTACTTGGGAACACAAACTCAAATCTGCCGAAATGGAGGCTATTCAAATGTGGGCTGAAGAATTGGCGGCCCAAGCAGAAGGAAAGCATCATATTGGTGATATCTTGCCACCGGATGAACTTAAAAAATTTATGGAACAATATAACGCAGTTAATCAAGGGAAGGAACCTGACCTTAGCGATTACAAGGAGTACAAACTAAAAGAAGATAACATCGGTACGCAGCCTGCCTTTCTTTGCGCGTCCATGTATTTACATATATCAAAATATATATGTATCTTTTTGTCAGTAAGTTATGTTTGACAACCAAATTAACGAAGTTTGCAATTCTTTAGGATTTCACATGCTACAAAAACTTGGTTGGAGCGAAGGACAAGGATTAGGTAGCGAAGGCAATGGTCGCATCGAACCTATTAATAAGTAAGTAGTTCCTGACTGATTGTACTTATTATATTCGCGTTAATTTCACATATAAACATATAATACATGTGAATTATTTTTATGATAGAAGTTTACCGTATTATTGAATTTCCTTAGCATTTTATTTGATCTATCTGTGACCATTTCCTACTTCATTTATTAATACCAATATCTTCGATGTTGTACCGACATTTCTCATTTTTCTATAGAGCAACCAATAGATTCGACAGTGCTGGTTTAGGTTCCGAAAGACCGGATGGTGTATCCAGGGACGACGATGAATTCGATGCCTACAGAAAGAGAATGATGCTTGCCTACAGATTTAGGCCTAATCCTTTGGTAATTTTGTCAAACATCTAAAAAATTTCGCAATACCAAAGTTATGTTTCATATACTTAACCACTAATCAAATGTTTATTTTTCTTCCTTTTATTTTTAGAACAATCCTCGAAGACCTTATTATTGAGAAGAAGGTGACATTAGTAGATCGTATTCGAGGTATTATATATCGTGATGTTCCATTTAGTTGGAAGATAAATTGTCATTATTTTGTATATTTGACATACTATACTGAACGTACAGATTACAGTTACAGTTATAGTGACATAATAAATGAAATCCCAATCTTGTTTCTATTTCTATAGATGTTTACTCTGTTTTTCTTATTGTATGTATGTACGATTATGAATGCTCATTAGAATTATTAAATGAAATATGAACTGTGAATGTTTTGTTACATATATTATTTGTACGTAGGTTTCATATTTGATGCACCGTGCGATATGTATTAGATTGTAATAGCATCGATTAAGTACAGAGTAGACGTAACATAATTATATGGGACTTCGTGTTTCACAAATTCCAACTGAATACCAACTTCAAAAAAATTAGAGTATTTCCTATTACATTGGACAAGCGTGCTTAAGCGCTTCTACATTGATCGATCTGATTGATACATTGCCCTAACATAGGGAATATATCACGCCTCACAGGTCACATGGTCCCCCAAACATGGGACACGTAAAAACAGCGACAGGTATCAGCTCTATCCTGTATTCAGTCCGTGACAAAGCATTCCGGTTAATTTGTGTCGATAAGTGAAACAATTTTACCGATCTACATACATACATATATGACGATACCTATGTATACTTGAATTTATAATGTACTCTTCCCTTTCCCCTCTGCTTTCTTCCTCTCTTCATTTTTATACTACGATCTACCTCATTGCCAGTCTGTCGGTTTACTAATTTTCTTGTACATCTTCTTTCCGATCGTATCTTGTTACTTTTTCCTTTATCGCATTTACCGAATTACTGTATTGCATTCTTTTTTTCGATTTTGATTAGATTCGTTATTTAATCTTTTCCATTTCTTCATTCTCGTCGTTGTCGTTGGAATTTTAATGCATATTTCACATCGATGCGCCCTGATAATCATGGAATGCACATTTCACAGTAATACCGAGTATGCCTGTTCTCGTTTCTTGATCAACAATTGTATCGACGTCTCGATCAAGGTGAAAAGTCTGACACGTTCTCTTAGAATGTAAGATCATGACATTCTCGAAATATTTCACACAAGTTCTCTTAGATTCGGAAAATAATGTTTTGATTTGTTTGTAATTTCACACGAAGAGTATAGATACGAGGTAGAAGCTCAGCTATAAATAACTGACGACATTTATCTTATTTAAAAGCAATTTTCACCTTTGAATTAGCTCACCTTAATAATAGTTATTTCCTTAATCTTCATTTTACGTTTAAGTTATGTAATTTTAATCCTCGTTCCAACTGCGCTCTGACACATTTTAATTAAAAGATAAATAATGATTTATAAAAAGATGATTTATAATCATTACGAAGAAAATGAAAGTTATCAATACGTTAGATGCAAATATATTAAATATTAGATAGATATCGATGCGATATAGATATGTATTTACAAATTAATATATCATACGCAGGTAATGTTCGGTTTATTCCTGCTTATTTTTCAATCAACTGTAATCGATATTGTCAGAAAGTCAAAAGTAGAAGTAAAATGGCTGTTGGAACTGTTGAAAGTTTGGAAGCATGCAGAACGGCAGCAGTAAGAATTAAAACAGTATTTATGGTGTATGTAGTAGTAGCATAGAATGACGGAATATCTCGTACTATAGATGCACTCAAATAAGCGAAGGGGCAAGACAATGATGGGGACTGACAGTCGTATTCGCGTATGGTCACATACATGTATGTCTTCGTTTTATAAGTGACGTCATCTTGTTCCTGCGATAGGAACTTCTCCTGGTGACGCTGGCAACGACATCAGTCAAGAAGGGGTAGAGTGGTAGGTAGGGTGAGAAAGAGAAGGGCAACGCAAAGGAAGGGGAAGAAGAAGTTGCAACGAAACGGAACAGTACGAATTCAAACGGATCGAACCGTTTCAGATCGGATCATAGCCTTACAGAGGGAAAGGACGGAAAAAGACCACAGAATGGTCGGTAGATCAGTGGGGAGAGGTACAAGCACTCTTTCAAAGCGGACACGTATGTACGTGAAAGTAACTCTTACTATTTAGCGGCGATCGGGAACTTGTTGGTGCTTTATGGTGTCGGCAGTCTGATTGTTTGTATCGAATTTAAAATACGGTGCGCATAATTGCATATTACTGTTGTATATTTTGCTCGTTATTTCAGGAGACGTACGAACAATAAAGTGAAAAACATTAGAATAAGGAAGGGTGATGCACAATCGTATATGACATAGGGTTTATCTATGTTTCAATTTATATCGAACTTATATATCTAGGAAGAAGAGAAGAACGGATAGATCATCGAACTTGGAAGAAAACGGAACAGGTGTCATACACAACATTCAGTGCGAAGTGCGCGTAATCATCGAGATTCAAAAGAATTAAATAATGGTTCTGATTTTGTCTGTGGAACAGTTGCGCACATATAAATACAACAAATTGATACGGTCTTTTGTCTTTCTTTTTTAAGTCGTTTCTAAGAGACTATACTAATTACTCATTTACCGTGTGTGTGTGTGTGTGTGTCTTCATCAAGGGAATGTCAATGTTCGTAATGACAACGGTGGTATATATTTCGATCAAGGCGAACGAATATTAAAAGTAGAGCGAAACCAACAGAACAAGTAATGATTTTGCTACAAAGAGAAAAATGAGAAAAATATAGGATTCGCTTAAGTTCATCATCTCATCTTATCCTTGGTGCGTATACGGTGATCAAAGTGTTATATCGAAGAGGATGGGGATAAACTCCGCTGTGATCACCTTGAACATTCGTTATGATAACGAATTGTTATGAAACAATTTAAAATTGGTAATGGCGAAAGAAAGATCTTTTCCTGTTTGTTGCAACTTGTAATAGTCGTGTTTTCTTTGCCGAGTGTTTCGTGATTTGTGCTTCGATCAAATTGGTTTTGTTCCAGTCGAAAAGAACATTTACATTCTCGCGTATATATCTTCACTTAGAAACATTATCGTTGGTGAATTTACTTATTGCTTTGTACATATATATAAGCGTTGAGAATGAATGGATGTTCGGCTTAAAAAGAAGAAGAAGAAGAACTTGCATGCGAACAACTAACCGAACATTAAGTGATCTTCGTCGGGAGTGCCGTGGGTACGTGAATTTTTAAAATCGCGTATTTTTCTTCGTTCCGTTCTTTATTTCTGCCGTTCTCTCTTTCTTTTTCTTCTGTTCCTTCTTCTTCTTCAATCTTACGGAAGTTATCAGTTGTGGAATGTCGTCCGTTGTAAGCGCTCGTTGTAATTCCGCTTCCACCTTTCAATAGTCGTTGTTAGTTTTTGTTCGTTGGTTTCGCTGCGGAGTACTTTTACACTAGAGTAATTTCGATAATATTCATGCCCATTTTCGTTATAAGCTGGTTAAAAATGTGGATCAAGTAAAACAATTATACAGTTATAGCTTAATAAATTAAATTAAAACATGCGTTCTATCATGTATGTTTATATTGTAACCTTTCTTTCTCTCTTTTTTTTTGCAACGTCATGGACCTTATATGATACAATTGTATTTGAAAGAATAACGACATTTTCTGTTTTCTATGAATCGAAGGACCGATATCTATAATAATTACGCTTATGGTATCAATTATTCTTATTGAGACTTATTTAAGAGGAGCATTCGTGAAAGAACAAGGTCTTATTATTATTTAAGGTAACATTATATAACGATGTCGGCATAATAATTGAAACAACAGAAATATCAGCGATTAAAATTACGCGATACGTTTGAGATGATAGAATTTTATAATAGACAACTTCATTTACATATAAAGTATAAGATATTAATCTGACAATTTGATAATTAGAAGGAAAGTAAAGAGAACGATTTTTTTTGGCTTAGGAACACGAGACCTGTTTATTATTATAATTTGTATAATCATACGTACATACTATACTTGTAGATGAATCGGCAATAGCTGGAACGAAGTAGAAATTAATAGAATAAAATTACGTTTTAAATTTCATTCTTCAGTTAGAATCGTTCAAGTATATGTGAAGAAATCAGTCAGAAGTAAATCTCGTCAGCACCAAATACATACTTGTATAAATATTTGTTTCTCATTCAGCCAATCGTAACTACGACAGTAGACATAGTCGATCATCGATCGCATTTAAGCAATACCAACCTCAGCTGCCTATACAGTTGATCGAATTGTGAACCATTTTTCAAACAATCAGTCGACGATACGTCGAGCATGTCGCACTGCAGCAGCAGTATCGTCGTGTTTGTAAAGATCTCTCGATTAAAAATTTTACATAAAGTTTATCTAACAACTGGGTTTGATGGATGTGACCTTTGAGGATACTTTGTTTTATCGCTCCTCGATGAATCTGGCATTAATGATTGTAATATCGTAATTCTAAAGAATTAAAAGAGATAACTCAACTTTTTATATTGTAAAAATAAAATAACTTTGCCCGAAAGAAGCTGATAAGTATCATAAAGTATTTTTATTATCGGAAAGGGTAAAGTAAACATAAGTTAACTTCACAAACTTTTCTATTATATATTCTATTATATATTCTATTATTCATTCTATTATATATTCTTATGATCATGAAAGGTTTCGTCTCATCATATCAAATCAATTAAATAGGATTTAAAAAGTATTCCTTACTAATAATTCTTATTAATCACTTGTCATTAATTTTTTTAATTCATTTTTACGTAGGAATAATCTCATTATAGCACGTAGGACTATCAAACTTGCAACGAGCGGGCGTTTCAATTATAAGGCTACAGGGTCTCGGCCGATTGCTCTTATGTGCAATGTGTAATTTTAATAATAATTGTAGATGTTCATCAATTTGAAGAAAAAAAGGAACAAAATTTCGATTTATCCGTATTTTAAGCACAGGTGTACAACGTCAACGTAAACTGTAATTTACATGAAAATATTTAGAAGATTTAGAATATTAGCGAAAAAGTAACAGATTCTAATATATTATTTAAACAATTCACTATTTCAGTCGCCAAGAATATGTTAGCGTTCATCCGGAGTATTCATCCACCAGTGAACTGGTGTAAATACTCTCCGTTTTTCGTTGTTCACTTTCACTGTGGAGGAATCATATATCCAGCGATCCTGCAACGCGAAACAGTACAAGTTTGGCTTTATCTATGCGAGAGCCATAAACTCGCATACATACGTATAGGTAATATCATCTTGCCCGGTACACAAAGCTGCCAGCAACCTAACCGATACCAAGATAAAAGGTAGCAAAGGTATTTTTACGAATATGTACATATCTCGAAAGCTACAGCCGAGCAGGGCCCCAAACATACGTAGGAAAAAGTTGTTCAAAATCATGATCCTGACAATAATATATTTGAAAATCATTGAAACTGGTAAACGTAGATCTCCTCGTTCGAATAATTAATAATTAGGATATTTTCCTACTCTCCTTACAAGGTATATTTATCGTATCTGTATATTTAGTAAAAGCGAGTGAGCAAATATTTGCGAGTCATTTTCTTTCTGTATATATTTTACTATAATTCTACATTCTATAATCATTGCATGTTACATACTATATTTATATATAATTATTATTATAAATTACATTTTTATTCGACGAATAAAGCCAGAGTAAACCAGAGAATACACACACGAATACGAATACGAATACGAATATCGCGTGTGCGTTACGAAAAGAGAATAAATGATAAAATTTACGAAAATATGTTGTAATTCTTAATAATGTATATGTATGTTAATTATTTAAGTATGTTGATTATCGTTCAGTAGTCGTGTACATGTGGTAAAAGTAATGACAACAATGCCGTTATATTTTACATTACATACAATTACATACAAATTCTACAAATTTAGGCATTACACTATAAAGTTTACAGATTTGTAAGATTCGAAAGGACCGTAATAACCATGGAGAGTACGACTGTTGACCTACCTATGGATTGCGTAAAATTACAGTTTACATCGTAACGAGAGAAAGGATACATCTGTGCAAGTTGTTTCAGATTCAGCTTTATCTTAGATCCGATACTATTTTATATAAGATAGAGCAACATTTTCCTCATTTATAGCAATGATGTATCGATTATCAATATCGTTTAATTTATTTAAAGAAGATGAATTAATTTTGTAGCTTTTTATAATAACTAATATTAATCAAATTTGATAATTTGTTCATATTTTGAAATTTCTATTAATTGTTGAGATAGTTAAGATGTAACGAATCAATGGATGAACATTCTTACTTTTGCATTACTCCAGTGAAATGAAAATTTCTTAATTGAAATTAAAACGAATTTCATTCTTTGATCGTAATACTTTTCGGTACTTTTTTTTCAGAGAGCAATACCTCTTTAACGTTTTCGAGGTTATAGTTTCGACTTTGGAATCAAAATTAAAGCACATTGAAAATTTGGACAAAGCGGTGGAACACTTGATGAGAAGAGTGGAAGCTTTGGATTCACGCGTGAATGATAATATCGATAAAACCGATGCAGTTATTACAAAGCTACGAACATTAGATCTAAAACTTTTCAATTCTCATCAAATTGAATTTTCTTCAACTGAATCTGCATACTCGACAAAAAGGAACGATGATAAAAACGACAGTGAAATCAGAAGCGGTACGTATGTATGTATGTACATAAAATGCTAATACGTAAAAACAGAAATTCGTTAACAGACGTATCTATAGAAGAAGAAAAGAAAAAAAAAAAAAAAAAATATTGGACTGATCGACTCGGTTAGAACAAACATGGATCGCAACTACAAATTGTCGTTTGAATTGTATTACATTTACAGCCGGTTTTCTTTTATCTATATCGTTTACTTAACAATTGTATTTACGTGTAGTTTATAGGTACCTACCTATATATACCTATTGTATAGGTATATACCTACATATGTACACACGTATACAAGCCTGCTTTCCCTGTATTTCCCCCCTCCCATTTTTTCGTTCTCTTTGTCTCTTTTCCATACTTTTATCTTTTTACTGATGCTTCTTCTTCTTTTCTTTCTACGGTTGCCATTCGCTGTTCAAGTTTATCGTATAAATTGGCATTTATTTGGCAAAACAGGTCCGAAATTACAAGCAATCCATCAGAAGCGAGAAAATACATCATCATCCGATTTCACTCTTGGTGAAAAATTATTGTCACTTGATCAAAAGGTATCGGATATAGATAATAAATTGATCGATTTGAAACATCAATTGGATAATAACTTGTTACAAAATGACGACATAAATGCCGAAGCCAGCGAAAAAAAGCCAGTCAATGTATGAGCGTAATCGAAATCACTAAAGCGATGAGTAATGAAGTAATAAATCACATTACGATCGGGATAGAAAATTTAAGGCAAGCGACAAACAATATGGACAGAAAGTTACAGTTTCACGTAAACTTGGTTTCCGATCGTTTGGGAACTATTTACAACATGATGAGTGACGTGCACGATGCGATATTAGTGAGAGGAAGTACGAACGGTCGACCGGCGTTCAACGTTACAACAACAACAACGACAACTACCGAGCCGCCACCACCAAGGCAGAGTAAAATCGATCGACTCGTCGAACAAATATATCCAATTGTTGACTGTATCGGAGAAAATGGATGAAGTCTGGAACGTCGTGGTAAGCTGAGAAGATGTGGCTAAATTGTTAATTTCACTGTTTACCTGCCGTGTTAATCACGTTGTATGACCGCATGCACAATTTTACATGTCCACTTGACGGCATTCCATATAGATAGGTATTATACTTTTTTCGACAGGTTGGCACGAAAAGTTCCGTGGACGATCTCTTGCCAAAATCCGATGAATTACTTACACAAACGCAAAGACAAGAAAGAGCGATCAGTGAAATTCATGCGGATTTAAGATCGAAAACGAATAAGATTATCGAAAATTTAGAAGGAGTGGAGAATAGACTTCGAAAGCAGGAGGACGATGTAGCTAGCCTTGCTCAGCGTCCAATACCTGCGGAATTGCTGCTAGATCCCACGATCGATCGCCTTGTCGAATACGACTCCAATAGGTTAGTTTTCCTTCTTTGATACTTTATTCGCTTGCTTTTATTATCATACACCATGTTACGAAATAATATAGAAACCAAAGGCATTTACGACGTTGTCAGTTCCATTCCATTTTTCGAGAAATAATCTTTTCTCTCTAATAATAACAGACAATGTACATACGTATTTCTATCTTTATCTGTTTGCTTTGTTCCGTTCGATGAAAAGAAATCTTTCGTTTCGTGTAATGTGAAAGAATCGTATTTCGAATTGATTGCATCTGTTGTTAGTAAATATTCCAATATATTATTATACATAGGTATATGATGCGTGAAAGAACGATGTAAAAGAATATTAGTAAATAAATAAATAAATAAATATGTAGAAAGTGTAGCGACAATATACTACGTTCAACTAACGAAACACCATTATTACATTGCTATGTAATTAATTATTATGTTTCATGTAGAACGAATTTCTTTCGATTCACAGATACGTTGAACTCTCTGATGACATTGCAGTTGAAACAACCGTTTCACCGGTCAATCCGACTACCATTGTTTCGTCTGTGTCGATGTCCATGTCTTCCTCGACCTCGTCGAACGCCGTATCGATCAATAATTTCATTAATTCAAGCAATATAGCTGGTTCCACTAATTTCTCCAACTCGACAGCCAATCCTTCAATAGGCCCCCCATTATCACCGAGTTCGCAGCGATCATCGTCTAAAAATCGTTATATTTCCATTGTTATATTTCCAAGTGTCAAAAACAAACCAAGTACAGCAAATTCCACCTTTACCACCGATGCATTCCTTAATTACAAAGATGTTAAGGTAATAAACAACAAAAACATTCTCAACCCGTACCAATTAACGTCACTGGTAATCGGCACCGTTCAAACGAATTAGAAACAGTTTTTATATAGTATTTTATATTTTTCTCATTTCTTCTTTGGTTTTTAACCGACCAAAGTGGAATAATCGATATACCGCATGACTTTTATGCAAACATACTTTTTTCTTTCTTCCTCTCTCTTTTCTATAGTTTAGTTACCTTGTAAGACCCTGTAAGCGAATAAGCGAACGAACGCGATGAAACGGAAGAAGATGAGAGAGTAAACGTAACAACAACGCTGCTGTATTTCTATGTGAAGAATGTGTAGACAAGGGGAGGCCCAATTACTACGGAAAAGGAGTGATTGTGTAGGGAGGGGGAAGGGTGAAGGGGTTGGAGAGAGAAAGAAGGAATCTTAAACATATGCATTTTATCGTGCATACACAGTATAGTTAAATCACTTATAGAATACACGACATGCCTACGCATATGCCCACCTTCGTTCACGTACATATCGTATGTGCTATAACACAAAGAAATGTTCAGATTTGAAAAATTTATTACGTAATACATCGATTAACATTCTGAATGTTTCGTTTAAACGGTCATTTTAAAGTTGTTCGTAATTACTCGTCTCGTCAAACCGTAAATAACACACAAAGTCACTATAATGTACACATGTGCATCACGTAGAACCATCAACTTTGAAACGTTCGAATATGGCTTTTTTATTTTTATTAATCCTTCCTTTATGGGAATTTTGAAAATCTATACCATATTTCTAGAAGAAATAAAAGGAAAGAAAGAGAAAAGTAGTTTTTACAATACGATTGTATAATTGAAACATTAAATATGTATAACAATATTGTAGAAAGAGAGAAAACTACTAATCTATGTACGTAATATGTAACAGAGTGAAAAATCTACGCAAGAAAAAGAAAGCGTTATTCCATATTATCAATGCTTACAAACACGATAATACATGTACATATTGTTTAACGTTACAGGACTATTCATGTGTTGATTTGTTAAATGCTGGCATGAGAGATAGCGGTGTCTATTATCTTCAAATTCGTGGAACAACCTATTGGTTTCTCAAGGTTTATTGCGAGCAGGATATCGCCGAAGGAGGTTGGACGGTAAAACAGAGATTCGTCCAAATACTATAATATGTATATACGCGTGTGCATCATGCATCGAGATAAAACTAGTGTGATAGAACGGGCTTTTTTTCCCAAAAAAGTATATTTCGCAATGTAGAATCAATGTAGGATCAATGTAGAATCGATAGCTTATACTCTTAGGTCGTTACAGAAAAAGAATAACTGTGCGTACAATAAACAGCCGCGTTCGTTGGTAAAAGATATTTAATCTTCCTACTTCTTTTATCTCATAATTCGAAAAAGAATTTCCACTTTTTCCTAGGTTATTTAAAGAAGAGACGATTTCGGCGAGCCAAGAGAAAATTTCAATCGTGATTGGGCTGATTATAAAAACGGTTTTGGTGATCCTGCTCGAGAGTTTTGGCTTGGCAACGAAAACATATACATGTTAACTAACAACGAAGATTACATGCTTCGGGTGGAACTCGAAGATTTCGAAGGTAACAAAAGGTAAGAAATATCAAAATTACAATTGCAACTGATTTTGGATGCGAAGTTCGGACGTTTTAATGTCTGTGTAGAATAGATCGGAGAGGATTTCAAAGACGATTTTCTCTGTACATTTAAGATATAGAACGTTTCGGAACATCCGTATATCCGTGCGCATACAAAAATTATATATCTATGTACTTTCGTTTAGGTACGCACAGTACTCTCACTTCAAAATCTATTCAGAAGGAGAATATTATAAATTGGAGATTGACGGTTACGACGGAAATGCCGGTGACTCATTAAACGATCCATGGTACGGTTCGAACAATAATCCGTTTTCCACGTACAACAGGTAACACGTTATTTCTTCATTTGTTAGAATGCATGAAATGACAATTTCGGTTATGTGAAAGCATAGAGCAAAAAGCATTGAAGAACGGATAATATCGGATAGATTAATCGTAATAAGAGTCAACTATTCGTTCGAGACGATATTTCATTTCACACAGGGACAACGATAGGTCATCGTTGAACTGCGCTTCCATGCTAAAAGGCGGGTGGTGGTGGAAATCGTGCGGACGAGGATTAAACGGTCTTTATTTGAATGATCCTCAGGATTTAACCGCTCGACAAGGTATGATTGCTTACAAAATAATGTCGTCACGTACAACCAGCCATTCATATTTCGTATTATCCGTTTAATGACAAAAGACAATTCTTCCTTTCTGTTATTTAATAAAAGGCATCGTATGGTTCCGTTGGAGAGGTTGGGATTATACTTTGAAACGTGCCACGATGATGATTAAACCAAAAGGACCAACAACAGCAATGATATAGACGATTATAACAATAACAATAACAATAACAATAACAATAACAATAACAATAACAATAACAATAACAATAACAATAACAATAACAATAACAATAACAATAACAATAACAATAACAATAACAATAACAATAACAATAACAATAACAATAACAATAACAATAACAATAACAATAACAATAACAATAACAATAACAATAACAATAACAATAACAATAACAATAACAATAACAATAACAATAACAATAACAATAACAATAACAATAACAATAACAATAACAATAACAATAACAATAACAATAACAATAACAATAACAATAACAATAACAATAACAATAACAATAACAATGACAATGACAATGACAATGACAATGACAATGACAATGACAATGACAATGACAATGACAATGACAATGACAATGACAATGACAATGACAATGACAATGACAATGACAATGACAATGACAATGACAATGACAATGACAATGACAATGACAATGACAATGACAATGACAATGACAATGACAATGACAATGACAATGACAATGACAATGACAATGACAATGACAATGACAATGACAATGACAATGACAATGACAATGACAATGACAATGACAATGACAATGACAATGACAATGACAATGACAATGACAATGACAATGACAATGACAATGACAATGACAATGACAATGACAATGACAATGACAATGACAATGACAATGACAATGACAATGACAATGACAATGACAATGACAATGACAATGACAATGACAATGACAATGACAATGACAATGACAATGACAATGACAATGACAATGACAATGACAATGACAATGACAATGACAATGACAATGACAATGACAATGACAATGACAATGACAATGACAATGACAATGACAATGACAATGACAATGACAATGACAATGACAATGACAATGACAATGACAATGACAATGACAATGACAATGACAATGACAATGACAATGACAATGACAATGACAATGACAATGACAATGACAATGACAATGACAATGACAATGACAATGACAATGACAATGACAATGACAATGACAATGACAATGACAATGACAATGACAATGACAATGACAATGACAATGACAATGACAATGACAATGACAATGACAATGACAATGACAATGACAATGACAATGACAATGACAATGACAATGACAATAACAATAACAATAACAATAACAATAACAATAACAATAACAATAACAATAATAACACTAATTAATGAGCACTCGGCTCCGGAATCGAAGTGAAACGGAAACGACTCACCCAGATGACTCAAACTACCAACTGGCGGCTTCATCCCACAGAAGTCGACGCGGGGATTGTTCTTGGGGCTGGTTTGCTTCAAGTGTAAGGCGGAGGGCCATATCGCACCAGCTTGTCCGCAACAACAAGACAGAAAATCCAGCCTCAAGAACAAACCCCGAGTCGACTTCTGTGAGATGAAGCCGCCAATTGGTAGTTTGAGTCATCTGGGTGAGTCGTTTCCGTTTTACTTCGATTCCGGAGCCGAGTGCTCATTAATTAAAGAATCCGTAGCCTCGAAATTTTCCGGTAAGAGAACGACTGATGTAATAGTAATGCAAGGAATCGGGAATACCTGCGTTAAAAGTACGTCCCAGATTTTGTCCGTCGTACGTATTAACGATTTTACATTGGAGATAGCTTTTCACGTCCTTGACGATAGTCATTTAAAGTACGATATTATGATTGGTCGCGAGATAGTAAGATTCGATGTAATCATTACGCCCAACGGCCTCGATATCCGCAAAACGAAGACAGTCAATGCTTGCCATAAAACCGTCGAAAATGAGATTGATTTTGATAAAGTAGACACCGAAGTATGTGGTAATGATAAGAGCCGATTGATTTCTATTCTTAGAAATTCTTTCTAGGCCAGTTAGAGATTCGATTAATTGATCCCAACATCACCGTACAAAGAAGGCCCTACCGACTCAGCGAGGAAGAACGAAGAACAGTGCGAGAGAGAATCAGCGAGTTAATCGATGCAAAAATCATAAGGCCCAGTAGTTCGCCGTTCGCGAGCCCCATGATACTCGTGAAGAAAAAGGACGGCTCAGATAGACTGTGTGTAGATTTTCGAGAGTTAAATAAAAACACGGTCGCGGATCGGTATCCCCTACCCCTCATCGCGGATCAGATCGCGAGATTGCAAAAGGCCAGATACTTCATTCGCTTAGACATGGCCAGCGGGTTTCATCAGATTCCCATTCATCCTAATTCGACGGAGTATACGGCGTTCGTTACACCCGACGGACAATACGAGTACCTAACCATGCCGTTCGGATTGAAAAACGCACCTTCCGTTTTTCAGAGGGCCATTCTCAATGCCTTAGGCGACCTTGCGTATTCATATGTTGTTGTTTACTTGGATGACGTTCTAATTATTGCCGACTCGATAGATCAAGCCCTAGAAAGATTGAACACCGTATTGGATACCCTCGCAAAAGCCGGATTCTCTTTCAACTTTTCAAAATGTTCTTTTCTAACGACCTCGGTACTTTATTTGGGGTATGTAATCCGTGACGGAGAAGTTCGCCCCAACCCGGGTAAAATACACGCCCTGAGCTCTTTACCTGCGCCAACGACCGTCACACAGCTCAGACAATTCATAGGTCTAGCCTCTTACTTCCGAAAATTCGTCCCTAAATTCTCACAGATAATGAAACCCTTGTACGCGCTTACTTCCGGTAACAAAAGCATAGCTTGGACGGATAAACATGAAAAAATAAGGCAAAAGGTAATTTCCGTCCTGACCGAAGCACCGGTGTTAATGATATTCGACCCCAACTACCCGATAGAACTACATACTGACGCTATTTCTGAAGGATATGGGGCTATTTTGATGTATAAGGTCGAAGATCAAAATAGAGTAGTAGAATATTACAGTAAAAAGACTAGCCCCGCGGAATCTAGATACCATTCCTATGAACTGGAGACGTTGGCGGTTGTAAACGCCGTCAAACTTTTCCGCCATTACCTACACGGTCGAGAATTCCTCGTTGTCACTGATTGGAATTCCCTGAAGGCATTCAGTAATAAGGTACATTTAAGCGACAGGGTTTACAGGTGGTGGGCCTACCTGCAAACTATCACCTTCGACATTATGTATCGGGAAGGCAAACAAATGGCTCACGCCGATTTCTTTTCGTGGAACCACGTAGACTCGGATCACCGTACGATCGACAAAATCGCCGAAAAGGAAATCAATCTGGCCGAAATCTCCGACGACTGGCTCTTAGCGGAGCAACGTCGCGACCCCCAAATCACCGAAATCGTTGATAAGTTGCGGAACGACGAGCTTGCGGACGACATCGCGAACACCTACGAACTACGATCCGGCACCCTGTACCGTAAAATACAAAGAAGAGGCAGAACTCTCTGCTTGCCCATTGTCCCAAGAAGCTTTAGGTGGTCCGTGATCAGCCATGTACACCAGTCAATCATGCACTTAGGATGGGATAAAACGCTCGAGAAACTGTACGAGTATTACTGGTTCGAAGGAATGGCGAAATACGTTCGCAAATTCGTTGAGAACTGTCATGCTTGTCGAGTTTCTAAGGCTAGTTCAGGCAAAATACAAGCCGAACTACACCCATACCTAAGACCAGCATACCTTGGCACACGGTTCACATGGATATCACGGGCAAACTAAGCGGTAAAAACGACGCGAAGGAATATGTCATTGTGTTGGTCGACGCCTTCAGCAAGTTCGTATACTTGCACCACACCCGTAAGATAGACTCCCTTAATACCATTAAAGCACTCATGTCCGCTATATTCTTATTCGGCAGCCCCTGCCGGATAATAGCGGACCAGGGAAGATGTTTAACGGGCAAAGAATTTCAAGACTTTTGCAGAAACAAACATATTAAACTCCACTTAATAGCAACCGGTGCTAGCAGGGCCAATGGACAGGTAGAGCGTATCATGGGTACGCTAAAAAATACCTTCACAACAATAGAAACGACCGGAAGGTCCTGGCAAGACGCGATCGGGGAAACACAACTGGCTTTAAATTGTACCCCCAACCGCGTGACTAAGTCGAGCCCATTGGAACTGTTAATCGGTAAAACAGCGAGACCCTACGGCTTGTCCGTACCCGACAACATCGAAGAAAGAGAAGTAGATATCTCCCATGTAAAACGACAGGCGATAAAATGTATAGAAGCAAGTGCCAAATACGATAAGGATAGGTTCGACAAAAATAAGGCTCAAGTAGTTAGGTTTAACCTTGGTGATTTTGTATTACGTAAAAACGAGGAAAGGAACCAAACGAAGCTAGATCCGAAATTCAGAGGTCCGTTCAGGATAGCAGAGATTTTGGAAGGAGATAGGTACACCTTAGAAACCTTAGACGGCAAAAGATCATATAAGGGCAGACATGACAGACTGAGGAAGATGCCAGACAGCAGCGTTCCTGCTGAGTTAGACGTCTACGATGATGACAACGACGGTGATAATAACGATGCAAGTTCACGGACCTCAGAGGATCATTAATACCACGTTGTGGTCGTGCACCCAGTGTGGTACTCTGCGCCTTCGTAATACGTAAAGTGGGACACTCTGCGCCTTCGTAATACGCCCAACGTAGTAACACGATCCAACAAACTGAGATTCACCCGTGTACGAAATCAAAAATGATCTGTCGTGTCGTTACGATCTGACTGATAACTCACAGAATGCAACTAGCACTTTGAATACAAATTATAACGCCACTAATTTTAGTTCTCCTTCATTTCCTTGCTTGTCAAACCTCTGAACAAAATCTCGTTGTCGAAATGGACCCTCGTCTTATTTGGAACGTTTAATTGAATGGTAAATAATATCAGTTACGTCGAGTCTAATGTTAAAAAAAAAAAAAGAAAAAATTGCAATATTTTAGTTACACACGAGGACGTGTGATAGTCAGGATGGCCGTGTCGGAGATGAAAGGACATCGGAGCCTTCCCTTTGGAACCCCGGGAAAATCCCTTAACACCGTAATCTAGATTCTATCATAGGCGTAATTAAACAATTGTCGTCTTTCGATCCGATTGTATTTGTTCAAGATTTGTGATAATGAGCTTGGGCTCGAGGCGATAGCCAGTCGCCGAACCTAGCCACGGTCACGGGATGAACGCTTTGCCTAACAAAGGTATAAAGTAATTCTATAGCTCTCCTTAAAAGATGACTGCCAGATGTCGATGCTTCTCCGCAGTACACTTTCAGCTAGCCTGAGGGCCCGTTATAAATCTTAAGATTTAGCTAACTAAAGTCCTTCAAACAAACAGTCTTTGTCCCAACTACGAGAAGATAGAGGAGACCTATTTTTCAACGAACGACGTCTCCCACGAGCAACTTTCCCTGGAGGGCGGCTAGCATCTTTTTCTAATCACCAATTTGGAGATTGACCAATTAGCAGCAACGTCAATTTCCCTTACTTTCTGAACGAAGACTATCCTCGACGAATCCGATGACCTCGTGTCCTTAGACACACCCCATTATAGTTTTCCTCTGCAGCATCATCGCGACGAAAAGTCATTCTCTCGTGAGATCGTATTAGCGACTTACTTAGCGTCTGTACGCTCGGTGGATATTCCACGTTTTAACAAAGAGTCCGACTTAGATTTTGCGAGCACGTTCATCCATCATCCCGTCGACCGCGGATTCGTTATTGAACCTAGGATCATTGTCACTAGTTTCTCGAGTATCTAATTACCACGGTTACTTGTCCAATTCTATGATAATCGTATCTGCACTAGTCAATCTCTTCTCTATTGCTTATCGACAATGTGTAATCCAAACGAAGATTCGTTTCACGCCCCTAACCCTATTTCCAATGTAAACCCGACATATAAGTTTAAAAAAGAATTGAAAATATTTAATTAACTTCGCCAAATCTACGACTTTAATAACGTTGATTGATTTCAATGCAACCTGTATATCGCATAAAGACATTCATAGGAGAAAGTGGAAGAAACTGTTCAAAAGTTCAGAGATGTGTACATGGTTTGCTTCATGCGCTGTAAATAATGTTACGTAGTTTTGCCATCAGCGCCAGTCTGTAGCGATGGCGTTAAGTATGAGGTGGTATGTCGTGATAGGTGCATAAGGAATACTCAGATGTTTAACGAACAACAGTTTATTAAGAAACAATTTAACAGAAGAGTCAACAAATAACTATTAACTGTTAACTACTAACAATTGACACCGAGAGTTCAATCGACGCGTTTGCTACGCAATGGCACTGAGGACATTATTATTTAACGGCTCGAGACAGACTGCTTGTCCTTTTGTTCCGGATCGAACAGACTCTTCCCTTCGTTGCCCATCGATATCCCCCACTAGCATGCGTTCATTAGATGTGCCGCCGCGGCTGGCACGTGTATGCTCTTCCGAGAATTCGGCGAAAAGAGCGTGAAGATATCGATCCCACGTTGGGCACGTCGGTGTCGCGCTTTGACAGCGTAGCGCTTTGTATCCGGAGCCGTCGGAAAGTTCCGTGACCCGTGCCGCCACAGTACCCCCTTACCAGTGATAACGTTTTTCCTTATATCTATGTCGCAGGTAGATCTAAATGTTAGCTTATCTAAGGCCTGCCTGGAAACGATCGGGAAAGCGAACTTTCCTGCCTGCGCGTGTAGTGTGATGAACTCTTGAGTCCCCTTCGCTTTGTTCGTTTCGGACACCAGGCGATGTTGTTACATTACGCTTTTCGGTGCTATGGTGTTCAATGTTATCGTCTAGTAAAAATGCGGGATTCAATCGGTTTATGGACACTATTACGTTTTTGTTGTTTATTTTAATCGTAAAGGTCTTTTTTCCTCGCTCTATAACCTTATACAGTCCGTAGTAGGGTGGTTGTAAGGGGTCTCCGATGGCGTCGTGGCGCAAAAATACGTAAGGCGATGTTTCGAGATTACGGAACACGAAGGTTCTCTTTTCGTCGTGTTGCGTAATCGGGTGAGGCCTGATCTTTTCTATTCGGTCTTTTAGGCGAGTTGCGCATTCCGAGTTGGCCTGTTGCTTAGTCGGTAAAAAGAATTCTGCCGGCAATTGTATGCCGGTGCCATAAACCATTTCGGCTGCCGTCACGTTCAGGTCCTCTTTAATAGCTGTTCGTATGCCTAATAGAACTATTGGCAAGATTTCTACCCAGTTGCTCGCAGCCTTTGGTTGTTTTAGTTGCTAACGTGGAATATCCACCGAACGTACAGACGCTAAGTAACTCGCTAATACGACCTCACGAGAGAATGACTTTCCGTCGCGATGATGCTGCAAAGGTAAACTATGATGGGGTGTGTCTAAGGACACGAAATCATTGGATTCATGGAGAATAGCCTTCGTTCAGAAGGTGAGGGAAATTGGCGTTGCTGCTAATTGGTCAATCTCCATATCGATGGTTAGAAAAAGATGCTAGCCGCCCTCGAAGGAAAGTTACTAGTGGGAGACGCCGTTCGTTGAAAAATATAATAAGTCTTTCCTATCTTCCCGTAGCTGGGACAAAGATTCTTTGTCTGTCTGAAGGACTTTAGTTAACTAAATCTTAAGATTTATGACAGGCCCTCAGGCTAGCCGAACATGTACTGCGGAGACGCATCGACATCTGGCAATCATCTTACTCGAAGAATAGGGTCTGCGTGTGGCGAGCCACGGGAGAGAAACCATTGGAATGTTTACTGTCGCGTGTCGCCACAAATATTTCTTTTAAGGAGAGCTATAGAATTACTCCATACCTTTGTTAGACAAAGCGTTCATCCCGTGACCGCGGCTACGTTCGACGACTTGCTGTCGCCTCGAGCCCAAGCTTATTATCACAAATCTCAAACAAATACAATCGGATCGAAAGACGACAATTGTTTAATTACGCCTATGATAGAATCTAGATTACGGTGTTAAGGGATTTTCCCGAAGTTCCAAAAGGAAGGCTCCGATGTCCTTTCATCTCCGACATATCTTTTACATCCTGTTAATGCAGTGTTATATCAAAACAATCACCCCTATTGTCTTAACAGAAATCAGAGTATCGATCAACTCGTGGTGTCGATTATTATAATCGTAGCGGGTATTTACGACACCCGTTGACGTGATATCAGGCGAACGCGTCTCCCCGCGACTGGTCGAAAATACAATGACAGACATTGTCGAATACTAATTGAATAAAATCATTTAATTTTCATAGAATTTGATATTTCTACGAGGAATCAATAAGTCTCTCGCATATAGTCTAATAGATCCTTTGATAGATCTAACGAAGAAGTACCTAACCGCGATTACAGCCAATTAGTACATATTATTCGCTACATAATTAATAACTGTATCACGTACATCGATGCAGGCGATATTGAAGAAAAAAGCCATTTTATGTTGTTACTATAACGAGTAAATTTACTCGTTCAACTTGAAAGGAATTAATAAAGAACCAGACTTTTAAGTAAGCATCCAGCAAGAATTTTAAATATTTCAAACAGAGATGTAGGTGTTATTCAAGAAAAAAGAACATTTTATTTTTTAATTAGCACGAGTAAATGAACAAATACCGATAATATAATATAACGCTTAATATGAATTTTATCTGTCTGATTATTTAATAGCTTAATTTATTTCACAGTAACGTCATCGACTCTGTAACGTCGCGCAAGACTTCTGCACGCTATCCGGCGCTGCTTGACCGCCGACGGTCTACGCACCGTCCTTCGACCCTCAACAAATCCAAGGAACCCGTAAAATGACAGCTTTTAATGCTATTGTTTTGACATATGTCGTCAATTTACGGAATAAGCTCCATATCCTAGAGATGCTTTTTGTTTATAGCCAGTTTAGAAAGGCCCTTGGATTTACTACACGCTATTAGGAAACCCGGAGAAAGCTGGTAGTGACTTAGTAAAAAACGAATGTTTAATCACCGGGAAATCCAGGTTTTCCGTTAAACAAGACATCAACTAGCAACATTGGTAGGAGGCTTCATCCCCTCTAGTCATTCTTTAACATTGACTTAAACCAATGGACATCATAGATCGTGCCCTCACCCTACTCACGAAAAGTGTGAACAACGAATCCACGTCCTTCATAAAAAGGGAACACCCACACCGAGCTTTCTTCTGTAATCCTACGAGAACGACCTACAGTTTTTCTACAACATTCATCCTGTCGATTACGAGGCTACTTCGGTTGCCTCTCTTACTCGTTCCTTGACTACGTCATATCTTAGCATATCGTCTACGTTACTGCATATCAGTGTAAAAGTGTTGAAAATATATAAAGTTATAGCTCTGTTAATCACAGTGTTATACTAATTCAACCACCCCTATTATCCTAGCCGAAATAAGGGGATCGATCTATCCGCGGTGTCGATTCATGCAATCGTAACGGGAATTTACGACTCCCGTTGACGCGCACTCTCGCAAGCGCGTCTCCCCGCGATAGGCCGAAAATACAGGCTCTTTTCCCTTTTTGTTCAAACTAATCGATAGTCGAAAACTAGTATCAAGGAGGTGTGAATGTAGTCTTAGTTTGTAGAAACTATTACAATGATAAAAATGGATATCGTATTAAATCGTAAAAGATGCCAATTTACGATAAAAATTAAGAAATCGTTCAATTTGATTTTGTTACAATGGAAAAACCGTCTCCTGCTATGTCAAAAAATCGTTACCGTTTGATTAACAAACCAACGCCTTGTTATGTTATATAAGGAACACGGAGGTCGCACGCGAGCTCTTTTGTGCCTGAAATTACGGAGAGTGAACATCGAAGAAGAATTTAAATATAAGGTAAATAAAGAAAAAATACCAAATAATAACATTGTAACTAGTAATTTATAACGTCTAAACCATTAATTTACAACACTTAAGCTATTAATTTATAACATTGAAGCCATTAATTTATAACATTTAAAGAATTAATTTATAACGTCTAAACTATTAATTTATAACATTTATACTATTAATTTATAACATTCAAGCTATTAATTTATAACATTTAAGCTGTTAATTTACAACATTTAAACTGTTATTTTATACATTTAGCCATTAATTTATAACATTTAAGCTATTAATTTATAACATTTAAGCCATTAATTTCTAACTTTTGAACTGTTATTTTATACATTTTGCCAATAATTTATAACATTTAAGGAATTAATTTATATCATCTAAGCCATTAAATTATAACATTTAAGCTATTAATTTACAACATCTAAGCCACTAATTTACAATATTTAAACTATTAATTTATATCATCTAAGCCATTAATTTATAATATTTAAGCCATTAATCTAATACAATTCCTCCATTAATTCTTAACAACTATACCAATAATTTATAACCATATTCTCCCATTAATTCAAAGTAATTGTGCTCTTAATTTATAACAGTTGTACCATTAATCGGAAGTAACTCTACATTCATTGATTTAAATCAGTACCATCAATGTGAGTGAATTAATGATTTATATTGTATTATTTTATTAACGAAATCTTTCAGGTCTCTGGATTGCTATTTTATTTCTATATAGCATTATTTTTTAATTTTAAATACAGTACTTAATTTCTCATTTCACTATTTTGTATAAAAGCAGTGGTAACGCAGAGTGTAATTTTAAGATGTAATTTTCCATGTCTGCTAAAAGCCAAGGAAACAACACCATATTCATGGAATCAAGGAAGCAAGTGTAGTTTAACCGAAGGCAACGACATCTTATCTGTAGCTGCACATGAGTCATAGGACATTTCAAATAGTGTTGTTGTTTTGCCTCGGAGTACCAAAACCGTTAGATTACAAGTAATTTAGAAACAAATAAACTCCGGACAAAACAATGCCGCCGCTACAATGTCGCTTTATTATAAAATAATTTTACATCTCTGCTTCCAATGCGTAAAAACTCATATGTAAATGGGACCCGAGCGTAGTTACCTCCTCGTGGTGGGTCCCGGTAATTGGTATCGTTTTCCAAATAATAATACACCAAGTACTATTTCGAATATTAGTATTATTATTCGAAAACGATATCAAGCTAAAAACTACTTGAATATAGTCTGGTCTTGATCACCCAAAATAGTTTTGGTGATCTAAACTGGACTAATACCCCCCCGCGGGGGCAACGTGGGACATCGTGGGACATAGCAGGACACCGTGGGATGCGAGCGTATTAGCTTTAATTAATCATAAGATAGATACCTATGTTATGTACATTGTAAGCTCATTCTGTACAAAGATACTTATCTATCTTGGAACGACAAATAAAGATCTCGTCTCTCTTGATCCCCTCGCTTACCATACTGGAAAAATTGTTCCCACGATATATCGGTTCGCGATCACTCAGTTCTTTCAAACTGTCGCGTGGCGTACTCGCTCGCGTGTATTTCGGGTGCGTGCGGGTCAATGTGCTCTAGACAACTCTTCGGATTCGTAAGTCGCCCAAGGACAGCTCTGTCTTGGTGACTGCTCAACGTTCGCATCGGATCACGGGAGTTGTCGTCGTGCCGGTGATGCTTGCTAATCTGTTGAGGATTCAGTCGTGGATCTGCAGTCCTGTCCGATTGGTACTTCGGTACTCGGTCAGGGACCGCCAATTTCACGTCCTCCGTAATCCTGTTCGGCCCCGCGGGAGTGGACCCCACTGTTCAGTTGAGGTATTGCCTTCGTAATCCTGTTCAGCGGTCCCTCCCCGTGAGTGGACCCCACTGTTCAGTTGGGGCCTCGTGCCTTGGTAATCCTGTTCAGCGGTCCCTCCCTGTGAGTGGACCCCACTGTTCAGTTGGGGCCTCTTGCCTTCGTAATCCTGTTCAGCGGTCCCTCCCCGGGTTCCACTTGTTCAGTTGGAGTGTGTCAAGTTGCTGGCCTATGTGCTGGATCCACGGCTGAATTACTAGTGGATCACTGGCATCATCTGCCGGCGCCATCGACCGCGACTCGTGTAAGTTTCGAACGGCGAAACAGGAATCGAGTTACGGCCAATTCTTGGGCTTTCCGTTGAACCTCGGGGTTATCTCGAGTACGGGGGTACGTCGCGTAGGTTTGTTAGTTCTTTCGAGAGATCGCGATCTCGTCCGTTTCGGGACAGTGTCAGTAGCTTCATCTTCTTCTTTTCGCTCCAAGTTAGATAAATGTGTCTTTGATACCGAATGTTGCCAGTAGGGATGCGAATTATTGTTTATTTGTACTGATCGATGTAATCATTGTGTGGGAGATAGATGATGCGTTACGTATGCCTTGTTCTACGTTTGTAAAGATTCATGTTAGCGCTGTGTTGGAGATATGTGTTTCGCAGTTAGACTACGAAACAACTATTTCTTTACGCAGGCCCATGGTCAAGTAGTGTCAAAACTGGACATTCTGCCAATAGGTTGAATGTCGAGATCGATGTGTAGTGTTAAATAACCCATGGGCGGGTCTCGTGCGTAGTCACCTCCTCGTGGTGAGACCTGATAATTGGCATCGTTTTCCAAAAATTAATCAGTCGATTAATCTTTGGAAAACGATACCAAGCCAAGAACTACGCAACAGTCCAGTTTGGATCACCAAAAGCCCCCAAGATCATTTTGGATGATCTACACTGGACTGCGCTATTAATTTGTAACATTTAAGCCATTAATTTACAATATTTACGTCATGAATTTACAACAGTAAGTCACAAATTCATAACATTTAAGCTATTAATTTTTACATTTATACCATTAATTCCTAACATTCAAACTATTAATTTGTAACACTTAAGCTATTAATTTATAACATTAAGCAAATAATTAACAACGATTATACTATTAATTTATAACAATTGAAACATTAGTTGGCACATTTAAAACATTAATTTATAAGAATCAAACCATACCTCGAGGAATCAGTAAGTCTCGCGCTAATAGCCCAATACATCGATAGATTTAACGAAGAAATACGTAACCGCGATTACAGCCAATTAGATCATATTATTTGCTACATAATTAATAACTGTATCACGTACAGCGATGCAGGCGGTATTGAAGAAATAAAGCCATTTTATGTAACAACTATAACGAGTAAATTTAATCGTTTAACTTGTGAAGAATTAAAAAGGTACCTGACTTCTAAATAAGCATTAAATAAGAATCTTAAATATCGCAAACAGTGATGTAGGTGTTACTCAAGAAAAAAGAACGTTTTATTTTTTAATTAGCACGAGTAAATGAACGAATATCGATAATATAATATAACGCTTAATATGAATTTTATCTGTCTGATTATTTAATAGCTTAACTTATTTCACAGTAACGTCATCGACTGCACTTAGGCTCTTTTCCCTTTTTGTCCAAACTAATCGATAGTCGAAAACTAGTATCATGTAGGTGTGAATATAGTCTTAGTTTGTAGAAACTATTAAAATGATAAAAATGGATATCGTATTAAGTCGTAAAAGATGCCAATTTACGATAAAAATTAAGAAATCGTTCAATTTGATTTTGTTACAATGGATAAACCGTCTCCTGCTATGTCAAAAAATCGTTACCGTTTGATTAACAAACCGACGCCTTGTTAAGTTATATAAGGAACACGGAAGTCGCGTGCGAGCTTTTTTGTGCCTGAAATTCCGGGGAGTGAACATCGAAGAAGAACATAAATATCAGGTAAGTAAGAAAAAATATGAAACAACAACATTGTAACTAGTAATTTATAACGTCTAAACCATTAATTTACAACACTTAAGCTATTCATTTATAACATTCAAGCCATTAATTTATAACATTTAAGCAAATAATTAACAACGATTAAACTATTAACTTATAACAATTGAAACATTAATTGGCACATTTAAAGCATTAATTTATAAGAATCAAACCATTCCTCGAGGAATCAGTAAGTCTCGCGCTAATAGCCCAATACATCGTTAGATTTAACGAAGAAATACGTAACCGCGATTACAGCCAATTAGATCATATTATTTGCTACATAATTAATAACTGTATCACGTACAGCGATGCAGGCGGTATTGAAGAAATAAAGCCATTTTATGTAACAACTATAACGAGTAAATTTAATCGTTTAACTTGTGAAGAATTAAAAAGGTACCTGACTTCTAAATAAGCATTAAATAAGAATCTTAAATATCGCAAACAGTGATGTAGGTGTTACTCAAGAAAAAAGAACGTTTTATTTTTTAATTAGCACGAGTAAATGAACGAAAATCGATAATATAATATAACGCTTAATACGAATTTTATCTGTCTGATTATTTAATAGCTTAACTTATTTCACAGTAACGTCATCGACTGCACTTAGGCTCTTTTCCCTTTTTGTCCAAACTAATCGATAGTCGAAAACTAGTATCATGTAGGTGTGAATATAGTCTTAGTTTGTAGAAACTATTAAAATGATAAAAATGGATATCGTATTAAGTCGTAAAAGATGCCAATTTACGATAAAAATTAAGAAATCGTTCAATTTGATTTTGTTACAATGGATAAACCGTCTCCTGCTATGTCAAAAAATCGTTACCGTTTGATTAACAAACCGACGCCTTGTTAAGTTATATAAGGAACACGGAAGTCGCGTGCGAGCTTTTTTGTGCCTGAAATTCCGGGGAGTGAACATCGAAGAAGAACATAAATATCAGGTATGTAAGAAAAAATATGAAACAACAACATTGTAACTAGTAATTTATAACGTCTAAACCATTAATTTACAACACTTAAGCTATTCATTTATAACATTCAAGCCATTAATTTATAACATTTAAGGAATTAATTTATAACGTCTAAACTATTAATTTATAACATTTATGCTATTAATTTATAACATTTTAGCCATTAATTTCTAACTTTTGAACTGTTATTTTATACATTTAGCCATTAATTTATAACATTTAAACTATTAATTTATATCATCTAAGCCATTAAATTATAACATTCAAGCTATTAATTTATAACATTTAAACTGTTAATTTATAACATTAAAACCATTAATTTACAGCATTTAAAGTGGTATTTTATACATTTAAGCCATTAATTTATAACATTTCAGCAATTAATTTATAACATTTAAACTATTAATTTCTAACATTTAAGCCATTAATTGACAACATCTGAGCCACTAATTTACATCATTTAAACTGTTGTTTTATACATTTAAGCTATTAGTTTATAACATTTAAGCTATTAATTAACAACATCTAAGCCATTAATTTACAACATTTAAAGTGTTATTTTATACATTTAAGCTATCAATTTATAACATTTAAGCTATTAATTTATAACATTTAAGCCATTAATTTCTAACTTTTGAACTGTTATTTTATACATTTAGCCATTAATTTATAACATTTAAACTATTAATTTATATCATCTAAGCCATTAAATTATAACATTTAAGCTATTAATTTACAATATCTAAGCCACTAATTTACAATATTTAAACTATTAATTTATATCATCTAAGCCATTAATTTATAATATTTAAGCCATTAATCTAAAACAATTCCTCCATTAATTCCTAACAACTATTCCAATAATTTATATCCATATTCTCCCATTAATTCAAAGTATTTGTGCTCTTAATTTATAACAGTTGTACCATTAATCGGAAGCAACTCTACATTCATTGATTTAAATCAGTACCATCAATGTGAGTGAATTAATGATTTATATTGTATTATTTTATTAACGAAATCTTTCAGGTCCCTGGATTGCTATTTTATTTCTATATAGCATTATTTTTTAATTTTAAATACAGTACTTAATTTCCCATTTCACTATTTTGTATAAAAGCAGTGGTAACGCAGAGTGTAATTTTAAGATGTAATTTTCCATGTCTGCTAAAAACCAAGGAAACAACACCATATTCATGGAATCAAGGAAGCAAGTGTAGTTTAACCGAAGGCAACGACATCTTATCTGTAGCTGCACATGAGTCATAGGACATTTCAAATAGTGTTGTTGTTTTGCCTCGGAGTACCAAAACCGTTAGATTACAAGTAATTTAAAAACAAATAAACTCCGGACAAAACAATGCCGCCGCTACAATGTCGCTTTATTATAAAATAATTTTACATCTCTGCTTCCATGGCGTAAAAACTCATATGTAAATGGGACCCGAGCGTAGTTACCTCCTCGTGGTGGGTCCCGGTAATTGGTATCGTTTTCCAAATAATAATACACCAAGTACTATTTCGAATATTAGTATTATTATTCGAAAACGATATCAAGCTAAAAACTACTTGAATATATTCTGGTCTTGATCACCCAAAATAGTTTTGGTGATCTAAACTGGACTACTACCCCCCCGCGGGGGCAACGTGGGACATCGTGGAACATCGCAGGACACCGTGGGATGCGAGCGTATTAGCTTTAATTAATCATAAGATAGATACCTATGTTATGTACATTGTAAGCTCATTCTGTACAAAGATACTTATCTATCTTGGAACGACAAATAAAGATCTCGTCTCTCTTGATCCCCTCGCTTACCATACTGGAAAAATTGTTCCCACGATATATCGGTTCGCGATCACTCAGTTCTTTCAAACTGTCGCGTGGCGTACTCGCTCGCGTGTATTTCGGGTGCGTGCGGGTCAATGTGCTCTAGACTACTCTTCGGATTCGTAAGTCGCCCAAGGACAGCTCTGTCTTGGTGACTGCTCAACGTTTGCATCGGATCACGGGAGTTGTCGTGCCGGTGATGCTTGCTAATCTGTTGGGGATTCACTCGTGGATCTGCAGTCCTATACGATTGGTACTTGGGTACTGGATCAGAGACCACCAATTTCACGTCCTCCGTAATCCTGTTCGGCCCCGCGGGAGTGGACCCCACTGTTCAGTTGGGGCCTCGTGCCTTGGTAATCCTGTTCAGCGGTCCCTCCCTGTGAGTGGACCCCACTGTTCAGTTGCGGCCTCTTGCCTTCGTAATCCTGTTCAGCGGTCCCTCCCCGGTTTCCACTTGTTCAGTTGGAGTGTCTCAAGTTGCTGGCCTATGTGCTGGATCCACGGCTGAATTACTAGTGGATCACTGGCATCATCTGTCGGCGCCATCGACCGCGACTCGTGTAAGTTTCGAACGGCGAAACAGGAATCGAGTTACGGCCAATTCTTGGGCTTTCCGTTGAACCTCGGGGTTATCTCGTGTACTGGGGTATTTCGCGTAGGTTTGTTAGTTCTTTCGAAAGATCGCGATCTCGTCCGTTTCGGGACAGTGTCAGTAGCTTCATCTTCTTCTTTTCGCTCCAAGTTAGATAAATGTGTCTTTGATACCGAATGTTGCCAGTAGGGATGCGAATTATTGTATATTTGTACTGATCGATGTAATCGTTGTGTGGGAGATAGATGATGCGTTACGTATGCCTTGTTCTACGTTTGTAAAGATTCATGTTAGCGCTGCGTTGGAGATATGTGTTTCGCAGTTAGACTACGAAACAACTATTTCTTTACGCAGGCCCATGGTCAAGTAGTGTCAAAACTGGACATTCTGCCAATAGGTTGAATGTCGAGATCGATGTGTAGTGTTAAATAACCCATGGGCGGGTCTCGTGCGTAGTCACCTCCTCGTGGTGAGACCTGGTAATTGGCATCGTTTTCCAAAAATTAATCAGTCGATTAATCTTTGGAAAACGATACCAAGCCAAGAACTACGCAACAGTCCAGTTTGGATCAACAAAAGCCGCTAAGATCATTTTGGATGATCTACACTGGACTGCACTATTAATTTATAACATTTAAGCCATTAATTTACAATATTTACGTCATGAATTTACAACAATAAGTCACAAATTCATAACATTTAAGCTATTAATTTTTACATTTATACAATTAATTCCTAACACTCAAACTATTAATTTATAACACTTAAGCTATTAATTTATAACATTTAAGCAAATAATTAACAACGATTAAACTATTAATTTATAACAATTGAAACAATAATTGGCACATTTAAAACATTAATTTATAAGAATCAAACCATTCCTCGAGGAATCAGTAAGTCTCGCGCTAATAGCCCAATACATCGTTAGATTTAACGAAGAAATACGTAACCGCGATTACAGCCAATTAGATCATATTATTTGCTACATAATTAATAACTGTATCACGTATAGCGATGCAGGCGGTATTGAAGAAATAAAGCCATTTTATGTTACAACTATAACGAGTAAATTTAATCGCTTAACTTGTGAAGAATTAAAAAGGTACCTGACTTCTAAATAAGCATTAAATAAGAATCTTAAATATCGCAAACAGTGATGTAGGTGTTACTCAAGAAAAAAGAACGTTTTATTTTTTAATTAGCACGAGTAAATGAACGAATATCGATAATATAATATAACGCTTAATATGAATTTTATCTGTCTGATTATTTAATAGCTTAACATATTTCACAGTAACGTCATCGACTGCACTTAGGCTCTTTTCCCTTTTTGTCCAAACTAATCGATAGTCGAAAACTAGTATCATGTAGGTGTGAATATAGTCTTAGTTTGTAGAAACTATTAAAATGATAAAAATGGATATCGTATTAAATCGTAAAAGATGCCAATTTACGATAAAAATTAAGAAATCGTTCAATTTGATTTTGTTACAATGGGAAAACCGTCTCCTGCTATGTCAAAAAATCGTTACCGTTTGATTAACAAACCGACGCCTTGTTATGTTATATAAGGAACACGGAGGTCGCGCGCGAGCTCTTTTGTGCCTGAAATTCCGGAGAGTGAACATCGAAGAAGAACATAAATATCAGGTAAGTAAGAAAAAATATCAAACAACAAAATTGTAACTAGTAATTTATAACGTCTAAACCATTAATCTACAACACTTAAACTATTAATTTATAACATTCAAGCCATTAATTTATAACATTTAAGGAATTAATTTATAACGTCTAAACTATTAATTTATAACATTTATGCTATTAATTTATAACATTTAAGCCATTAATTTATAATATTTAAGCCATTAATCTAAAACAATTCCTCCATTAATTCTTAACAACTATACCAATAATTTATAACCATATTCTCCCATTAATTCAAAGTAATTGTGCTCTTAATTTATAACCGTTGTACCATTAATCGGAAGCAACTCTACATTCATTGATTTAAATCAGTACCATCAATGTGAGTGAATTAATGATTTATATTGTATTATTTTATTAACGAAATCTTTCAGGTCCCTGGATTGCTATTTTATTTCTATATAGCATTATTTTTTAATTTTAAATACAGTACTTAATTTCCCATTTCACTATTTTGTATAAAAGCAGTGGTAACGCAGAGTGTAATTTTAAGATGTAATTTTCCATGTCTGCTAAAAACCAAGGAAACAACACCATATTCATGGAATCAAGGAACCAAGTGTAGTTTAACCGAAGGCAACGACATCTTATCTGTAGCTGCACATGAGTCATAGGACATTTCAAATAGTGTTGTTGTTTTGCCTCGGAGTACCAAAACCGTTAGATTACAAGTAATTTAAAAACAAATAAACTCCGGACAAAACAATGCCGCCGCTACAATGTCGCTTTATTATAAAATAATTTTACATCTCTGCTTCCAATGCGTAAAAACTCATATGTAAATGGGACCCGAGCGTAGTTACCTCCTCGTGGTGGGTCCCGGTAATTGGTATCGTTTTCCAAATAATAATACACCAAGTACTATTTCGAATATTAGTATTATTATTCGAAAACGATATCAAGCTGAAAACTACTTGAATATAGTCTGGTCTTGATCACCCAAAATAGTTTTGGTGATCTAAACTGGACTAATACCCCCCCGCGGGGGCAACGTGGGACATCGTGGGACATCGCAGGACACCGTGGGATGCGAGCGTATTAGCTTTAATTAATCATAAGATAGATACCTATGTTATGTACATTGTAAGCTCATTCTGTACAAAGATACTTATCTATCTTGGAACGACAAATAAAGATCTCGTCTCTCTTGATCCCCTCGCTTACCATACTGGAAAAATTGTTCCCACGATATATCGGTTCGCGATCACTCAGTTCTTTCAAACTGTCGCGTGGCGTACTCGCTCGCGTGTATTTCGGGTGCGTGCGGGTCAATGTGCTCTAGACAACTCTTCGGATTCGTAAGTCGCCCAAGGACAGCTCTGTCTTGGTGACTGCTCAACGTTCGCATCGGATCACGGGAGTTGTCGTCGTGCCGGTGATGCTTGCTAATCTGTTGAGGATTCAGTCGTGGATCTGCAGTCCTGTCCGATTGGTACTTCGGTACTCGGTCAGGGACCGCCAATTTCACGTCCTCCGTAATCCTGTTCGGCCCCGCGGGAGTGGACCCCACTGTTCAGTTAAGGTATTGCCTTCGTAATCCTGTTCAGCGGTCCCTCCCCGTGAGTGGACCCCACTGTTCAGTTGGGGCCTCGTGCCTTGCTAATCCTGTTCAGCGGTCCCTCCCTGTGAGTGGACCCCAATGTTCAGTTGGGGCCTCTTGTCTTCGTAATCCTGTTCAGCGGTCCCGCCCCGTGAGTGGACCCCACTGTTCAGTTGGGGCCTCGTGCCTCGGTAATCCTGTTCAGCGGTCCCTCCCTGTGAGTGGACCCCACTGTTCAGTTGGGGCCTCTTGTCTTCGTAATCCTGTTCAGCGGTCCCTCCCCGGGTTCCACTTGTTCAGTTGGAGTGTGTCAAGTTGCTGGCCTATGTGCTGGATCCACGGCTGAATTACTAGTGGATCACTGTCATCATCTGTCGGCGCCATCGACCGCGACTCGTGTAAGTTTCGAACGGCGAAACAGGAATCGAGTTACGGCCAATTCTTGGGCTTTCCGTTGAACCTCGGGGTTATCTCGTGTACGGGGGTACGGCGCGTAGGTTTGTTAGTTCTTTCGAGAGATCGCGATCTCGTCCGTTTCGGGACAGTGTCAGTAGCTTCATCTTCTTCTTTTCGCTCCAAGTTAGATAAATGTGTCTTTGATACCGAATGTTGCCAGTAGGGATGCGAATTATTGTATATTTGTACTGATCGATGTAATCGTTGTGTGGGAGATAGATGATGCGTTACGTATGCCTTGTTCTACGTTTGTAAAGATTCATGTTAGCGCTGCGTTGGAGATATGTGTTTCGCAGTTAGACTACGAAACAACTATTTCTTTACGCAGGCCCATGGTCAAGTAGTGTCAAAACTGGACATTCTGCCAATAGGTTGAATGTCGAGATCGATGTGTAGTGTTAAATAACCCATGGGCGGGTCTCGTGCGTAGTCACCTCCTCGTGGCGAGACCTGGTAATTGGCATCGTTTTCCAAAAATTAATCAGTCGATTAATCTTTGGAAAACGATACCAAGCCAAGAACTACGCAACAGTCCAGTTTGGATCAACAAAAGCCGCTAAGATCATTTTGGATGATCTACACTGGACTGCACTATTAATTTATAACATTTAAGCCATTAATTTACTATATTTACGTCATGAATTTACAACAATAAGTCACAAATTCATAACATTTAAGCTATTAATTTTTACATATATACCATTAATTCCTAACATTCAAACTATTAATTTATAACACTTAAGATATTAATTTATAACATTTAAGCAAATAATTAACAACGATTAAACTATTAACTTATAACAATTGAAACATTAATTGGCACATTTAAAGCATTAATTTATAAGAATCAAACCATTCCTCGAGGAATCAGTAAGTCTCGCGCTAATAGCCCAATACATCGTTAGATTTAACGAAGAAATACGTAACCGCGATTACAGCCAATTAGATCATATTATTTGCTACATAATTAATAACTGTATCACGTACAGCGATGCAGGCGGTATTGAAGAAATAAAGCCATTTTATGTTACAACTATAACGAGTAAATTTAATCGTTTAACTTGTGAAGAATTAAAAAGGTACCTGACTTCTAAATAAGCATTAAATAAGAATCTTAAATATCGCAAACAGTGATGTAGGTGTTACTCAAGAAAAAAGAACGTTTTATTTTTTAATTAGCACGAGTAAATGAACGAATATCGATAATATAATATAACGCTTAATATGAATTTTATCTGTCTGATTATTTAATAGCTCAACTTATTTCACAGTAACGTCATCGACTGCCCTTAGGCTCTTTTCCCTTTTTGTCCAAACTAATCGATAGTCGAAAACTAGTATCATGTAGGTGTGAATTTAGTCTTAGTTTGTAGAAACTATTAAAATGATAAAAATGGATATCGTATTAAGTCGTAAAAGATGCCAATTTACGATAAAAATTGAGAAATCGTTCAATTTGATTTTGTTACAATGGAAAAACCGTCTCCTGCTATGTCAAAAAATCGTTACCGTTTGATTAACAAACCGACGCCTTGTTAAGTTATATAAGGAACACGGAAGTCGCGCGCGAGTTCTTTTGTGCCTGAAATTCCGGAGAGTGAACATCGAAGAAGAACATAAATATCAGGTAAGTAAGAAAAAATATCAAACAACAACATTGTAACTAGTAATTTATAACGTCTAAACCATTAATTTACAACACTTAAGCTATTAATTTATAACATTCAAGCCATTAATTTATAACATTTAAGGAATTAATTTATAACGTCAAAACTATTAATTTATAACATTTATGCTATTAATTTATAACAGTTAAGCCATTAATTTCTAACTTTTGAACTGTTATTTTATACATTTAGCCATTAATTTATAACATTTAAACTATTAATTTATATCATCTAAGCCATTAAATTATAACATTCAAGCTATTAATTTATAACATTTAAACCATTAATTTACAGCATTTAAAGTGTTATTTTATACATTTAAGCCATTAATTTATAACATTTAAGCTATTAATTTATAACATTTAAGCCATTAATTTCTAACTTTTGATCTGTTATTTTATACATTTAGCCATTAATTTATAACATCTAAACTATTAATTTATATCATCTAAGCCATTAAATTATAACATTTAAGCTATTAATTTACGACATCTAAGCCACTAATTTACAATATTTAAACTATTAATTTATATCATCTAAGCCATTAATTTATAATATTTAAGCCATTAATCTAAAACAATTCCTCCATTAATTCTTAACAACTATACCAATAATTTATAACCATATTCTCCCATTAATTCAAAGTAATTGTGCTCTTAATTTATAACAGTTGTACCATTAATCGGAAGCAACTCTACATTCATTGATTTAAATCAGTACCATCAATGTGAGTGAATTAATGATATATATTGTATTATTTTATTAACGAAATCTTTCAGGTCCCTGGATTGCTATTTTATTTCTATATAGCATTATTTTTTAATTTTAAATACAGTACTTAATTTCTCATTTCACTATTTTGTATAAAAGCAGTGGTAACGCAGAGTGTAATTTTAAGATGTAATTTTCCATGTCTGCTAAAAACCAAGGAAACAACACCATATTCATGGAATCAAGGAAGCAAGTGTAGTTTAACCGAAGGCAACGACATCTTATCTGTAGCTGCACATGAGTCATAGGACATTTCAAATAGTGTTGTTGTTTTGCCTCGGAGTACCAAAACCGTTAGATTACAAGTAATTTAAAAACAAATAAACTCCGGACAAAACAATGCCGCCGCTACAATGTCGCTTTATTATAAAATAATTTTACATCTCTGCTTCCAATGCGTAAAAACTCATATGTAAATGGGACCCGAGCGTAGTTACCTCCTCGTGGTGGGTCCCGGTAATTGGTATCGTTTCCCAAATAATAATACACCAAGTACTATTTCGAATATTAGTATTATTATTCGAAAACGATATCAAGCTAAAAACTACTTGAATATAGTCTGGTCTTGATCACCCAAAATAGTTTTGGTGATCTAAACTGGACTAATACCCCCCCGCGGGGGCAACGTGGGACATCGTGGGACATCGCAGGACACCGTCGGATGCGATCGTATTAGCTTTAATTAATCATAAGATAGATACCTATGTTATGTACATCGTAAGCTCATTCCGTACAAAGATACTTATCTATCTTGGAACGACAAATAAAGATCTCGTCTCTCTCGATCCCCTCGCTTACCATACTGGAAAAATTGTTCCCACGATATATCGGTTCGCGATCACTCAGTTCTTTCAAACTGTCGCGTGGCGTACTCGCTCGCGTGTATTTCGGGTGCGTGCGGGTCAATGTACTCTAGACAACTCTTCGGATTCGTAAGTCGCCCAAGGACAGCTCTGTCTTGGTGACTGCTCAACGTTTGCATCGGATCACGGGAGTTGTCGTCGTGCCGGTGATGCTTGCTAATCTGTTGGGGATTCACTCGTGGATCTGTAGTCCTGTCCGATTGGTACTTGGGTACTCGATCAGAGACCACCAATTTCACGTCCTCCGTAATCCTGTTCGGCCCCGCGGGAGTGGACCCCACTGTTCAGTTGGGGCCTCGTGCCTTGGTAATCCTGTTCAGCGGTCCCTCCCTGTGAGTGGACCCCACTGTTCAGTTGCGGCCTCTTGCCTTCGTAATCCTGTTCAGCGGTCCCTCCCCGGGTTCCACTTGTTCAGTTGGAGTGTCTCAAGTTGCTGGCCTATGTGCTGGATCCACGGCTGAATTACTAGTGGATCACTGGCATCATCTGTCGGCGCCATCGACCGCGACTCGTGTAAGTTTCGAACGGCGAAACAGGAATCGAGTTACGGCCAATTCTTGGGCTTTCCGTTGAACCTCGGGGTTATCTCGTGTACTGGGGTATTTCGCGTAGGTTTGTTAGTTCTTTCGAAAGATCGCGATCTCGTCCGTTTCGGGACAGTGTCAGTAGCTTCATCTTCTTCTTTTCGCTCCAAGTTAGATAAATGTGTCTTTGATACCGAATGTTGCCAGTAGGGATGCGAATTATTGTATATTTGTACTGATCGATGTAATCGTTGTGTGGGAGATAGATGATGCGTTACGTATGCCTTGTTCTACGTTTGTAAAGATTCATGTTAGCGCTGCGTTGGAGATATGTGTTTCGCAGTTAGACTACGAAACAACTATTTCTTTACGCAGGCCCATGGTCAAGTAGTGTCAAAACTGGACATTCTGCCAATAGGTTGAATGTCGAGATCGATGTGTAGTGTTAAATAACCCATGGGCGGGTCTCGTGCGTAGTCACCTCCTCGTGGTGAGACCTGGTAATTGGCATCGTTTTCCAAAAATTAATCAGTCGATTAATCTTTGGAAAACGATACCAAGCCAAGAACTACGCAACAGTCCAGTTTGGATCAACAAAAGCCGCTAAGATCATTTTGGATGATCTACACTGGACTGCACTATTAATTTATAACATTTAAGCCATTAATTTACTATATTTACGTCATGAATTTACAACAATAAGTCACAAATTCATAACATTTAAGCTATTAATATTTACATATATACCATTAATTCCTAACATTCAAACTATTAATTTATAACACTTAAGATATTAATTTATAACATTTAAGCAAATAATTAACAACGATTAAACTATTAACTTATAACAATTGAAACATTAATTGGCACATTTAAAGCATTAATTTATAAGAATCAAACCATTCCTCGAGGAATCAGTAAGTCTCGCGCTAATAGCCCAATACATCGTTAGATTTAACGAAGAAATACGTAACCGCGATTACAGCCAATTAGATCATATTATTTGCTACATAATTAATAACTGTATCACGTACAGCGATGCAGGCGGTATTGAAGAAATAAAGCCATTTTATGTTACAACTATAACGAGTAAATTTAATCGTTTAACTTGTGAAGAATTAAAAAGGTACCTGACTTCTAAATAAGCATTAAATAAGAATCTTAAATATCGCAAACAGTGATGTAGGTGTTACTCAAGAAAAAAGAACGTTTTATTTTTTAATTAGCACGAGTAAATGAACGAATATCGATAATATAATATAACGCTTAATATGAATTTTATCTGTCTGATTATTTAATAGCTTAACTTATTTCACAGTAACGTCATCGACTGCCCTTAGGCTCTTTTCCCTTTTTGTCCAAACTAATCGATAGTCGAAAACTAGTATCATGTAGGTGTGAATTTAGTCTTAGTTTGTAGAAACTATTAAAATGATAAAAATGGATATCGTATTAAGTCGTAAAAGATGCCAATTTACGATAAAAATTGAGAAATCGTTCAATTTGATTTTGTTACAATGGAAAAACCGTCTCCTGCTATGTCAAAAAATCGTTACCGTTTGATTAACAAACCGACGCCTTGTTAAGTTATATAAGGAACACGGAAGTCGCGCGCGAGTTCTTTTGTGCCTGAAATTCCGGAGAGTGAACATCGAAGAAGAACATAAATATCAGGTAAGTAAGAAAAAATATCAAACAACAACATTGTAACTAGTAATTTATAACGTCTAAACCAATAATTTACAACACTTAAGCTATTAATTTATAACATTCAAGCCATTAATTTATAACATTTAAGGAATTAATTTATAACGTCAAAACTATTAATTTATAACATTTATGCTATTAATTTATAACAGTTAAGCCATTAATTTCTAACTTTTGAACTGTTATTTTATACATTTAGCCATTAATTTATAACATTTAAACTATTAATTTATATCATCTAAGCCATTAAATTATAACATTCAAGCTATTAATTTATAACATTTAAACCATTAATTTACAGCATTTAAAGTGTTATTTTATACATTTAAGCCATTAATTTATAACATTTAAGCTATTAATTTATAACATTTAAGCCATTAATTTCTAACTTTTGATCTGTTATTTTATACATTTAGCCATTAATTTATAACATCTAAACTATTAATTTATATCATCTAAGCCATTAAATTATAACATTTAAGCTATTAATTTACGACATCTAAGCCACTAATTTACAATATTTAAACTATTAATTTATATCATCTAAGCCATTAATTTATAATATTTAAGCCATTAATCTAAAACAATTCCTCCATTAATTCTTAACAACTATACCAATAATTTATAACCATATTCTCCCATTAATTCAAAGTAATTGTGCTCTTAATTTATAACCGTTGTACCATTAATCGGAAGCAACTCTACATTCATTGATTTAAATCAGTACCATCAATGTGAGTGAATTAATGATTTATATTGTATTATTTTATTAACGAAATCTTTCAGGTCCCTGGATTGCTATTTTATTTCTATATAGCATTACTTTTTAATTTTAAATACAGTACTTAATTTCTCATTTCACTAGTTTGTATAAAAGCAGTGGTAACGCAGAGTGTAATTTTAAGATGTAATTTTCCATGTCTGCTAAAAACCAAGGAAACAACACCATATTCATGGAATCAAGGAAGCAAGTGTAGTTTAACCGAAGGCAACGACATCTTATCTGTAGCTGCACATGAGTCATAGGACATTTCAAATAGTGTTGTTGTTTTGCCTCGGAGTACCAAAACCGTTAGATTACAAGTAATTTAAAAACAAATAAACTCCGGACAAAACAATGCCGCCGCTACAATGTCGCTTTATTATAAAATAATTTTACATCTCTGCTTCCAATGCGTAAAAACTCATATGTAAATGGGACCCGAGCGTAGTTACCTCCTCGTGGTGGGTCCCGGTAATTGGTATCGTTTTCCAAATAATAATACACCAAGTACTATTTCGAATATTAGTATTATTATTCGAAAACGATATCAAGCTGAAAACTACTTGAATATAGTCTGGTCTTGATCACCCAAAATAGTTTTGGTGATCTAAACTGGACTAATACCCCCCCGCGGGGGCAACGTGGGACATCTTGGGACATCGCAGGACACCGTGGGATGCGAGCGTATTAGCTTTAATTAATCATAAGATAGATACCTATGTTATGTACATTGTAAGCTCATTCTGTACAAAGATACTTATCTATCTTGGAACGACAAATAAAGATCTCGTCTCTCTCGATCCCCTCGCTTACCATACTGGAAAAATTGTTCCCACGATATATCGGTTCGCGATCACTCAGTTCTTTCAAACTGTCGCGTGGCGTACTCGCTCGCGTGTATTTCGGGTGCGTGCGGGTCATTGTGCTCTAGACAACTCTTCGGATTCGTAAGTCGCCCAAGGACAGCTCTGTCTTGGTGACTGCTCAACGTTTGCATCGGATCACGGGAGTTGTCGTCGTGCCGGTGATGCTTGCTAATCTGTTGGGGATTCACTCGTGGATCTGCAGTCCTGTCCGATTGGTACTTGGGTACTCGATCAGAGACCTCCAATTTCACGTCCTCCGTAATCCTGTTCGGCCCCGCGGGAGTGGACCCCACTGTTCAGTTGGGGCCTCGTGCCTTGGTAATCCTGTCCAGCGGTCCCTCCCTGTGAGTGGACCCCACTGTTCAGTTGCGGCCTCTTGCCTTCGTAATCCTGTTCAGCGGTCCCTCCCCGGGTTCCACTTGTTCAGTTGGAGTGTCTCAAGTTGCTGGCCTATGTGCTGGATCCACGGCTGAATTACTAGTGGATCACTGGCATCATCTGTCGGCGCCATCGACCGCGACTCGTGTAAGTTTCGAACGGCGAAACAGGAATCGAGTTACGGCCAATTCTTGGGCTTTCCGTTGAACCTCGGGGTTATCTCGTGTACTGGGGTATTTCGCGTAGGTTTGTTAGTTCTTTCGAAAGATCGCGATCTCGTCCGTTTCGGGACAGTGTCAGTAGCTTCATCTTCTTCTTTTCGCTCCAAGTTAGATAAATGTGTCTTTGATACCGAATGTTGCCAGTAGGGATGCGAATTATTGTATATTTGTACTGATCGATGTAATCGTTGTGTGGGAGATAGATGATGCGTTACGTATGCCTTGTTCTACGTTTGTAAAGATTCATGTTAGCGCTGCGTTGGAGATATGTGTTTCGCAGTTAGACTACGAAACAACTATTTCTTTACGCAGGCCCATGGTCAAGTAGTGTCAAAACTGGACATTCTGCCAATAGGTTGAATGTCGAGATCGATGTGTAGTGTTAAATAACCCATGGGCGGGTCTCGTGCGTAGTCACCTCCTCGTGGTGAGACCTGGTAATTGGCATCGTTTTCCAAAAATTAATCAGTCGATTAATCTTTGGAAAACGATACCAAGCCAAGAACTACGCAACAGTCCAGTTTGGATCAACAAAAGCCCCTAAGATCATTTTGGATGATCTACACTGGACTGCACTATTAATTTATAACATTTAAGCCATTAATTTACAATATTTACGTCATGAATTTACAACAATAAGTCACAAATTCATAACATTTAAGCTATTAATTTTTACATTTATACCATTAATTCCTAACACTCAAACTATTAATTTATAACACTTAAGCTATTAATTTATAACATTTAAGCAAATAATTAACAAGGATTAAACTATTAATTTATAACAATTGAAACAATAATTGGCACATTTAAAACATTAATTTATAAGAATCAAACCATTCCTCGAGGAATCAGTAAGTCTCGCGCTTATAGCCCAATACATCGATAGATTTAACGAATAAATACGTAACCGCGATTACAACCAATTAGATCATATTATTTGCTACATAATTAATAACTGTATCACGTACAGCGATGCAGGCGGTATTGAAGAAATAAAGCCATTTTATGTTACAACTATAACGAGTAAATTTAATCGTTTAACTTGTGAAGAATTAAAAAGGTACCTGACTTCTAAATAAGCATTAAATAAGAATCTTAAATATCGCAAACAGTGATGTAGGTGTTACTCAAGAAAAAAGAACGTTTTATTTTTTAATTAGCACGAGTAAATGAACGAATATCGATAATATAATATAACGCTTAATATGAATTTTATCTGTCTGATTATTTAATAGCTTAACTTATTTCACAGTAACGTCATCGACTGCACTTAGGCTCTTTTCCCTTTTTGTCCAAACTAATCGATAGTCGAAAACTAGTATCATGTAGGTGTGAATATAGTCTTAGTTTGTAGAAACTATTAAAATGATAAAAATGGATATCGTATTAAATCGTAAAAGATGCCAATTTACGATAAAAATTAAGAAATCGTTCAATTTGATTTTGTTACAATGGAAAAACCGTCTCCTGCTATGTCAAAAAATCGTTACCGTTTGATTAACAAACCGACGCCTTGTTATGTTATATAAGGAACACGGAGGTCGCGCGCGAGCTCTTTTGTGCCTGAAATTCCGGAGAGTGAACATCGGAGAAGAACATAAATATCAGGTAAGTAAGAAAAAATATCAAACAACAACATTGTAACTAGTAATTTATAACGTCTAAACCATTAATTTACAACACTTAAGCTATTAATTTATAACATTCAAGCCATTAATTTATAACATTTAAGGAATTAATTTATAACGTCTAAACTATTAATTTATAACATTTATGCTATTAATTTATAACATTTAAGCTATTAATTTATAACATTTAAGCCATTAATTTCTAACTTTTGAACTGTTATTTTATACATTTTGCCAATAATTTATAACATTTAAACTATTAATTTATATCATCTAAGCCATTAATTTATAATATTTAAGCCATTAATCTAAAACAATTCCTCCATTAATTCTTAACAACTATACCAATAATTTATAACCATATTCTCCCATTAATTCAAAGTAATTGTGCTCTTAATTTATAACAGTTGTACCATTAATCGGAAGCAACTCTACATTCATTGATTTAAATCAGTACCATCAATGTGAGTGAATTAATGATTTATATTGTATTATTTTATTAACGAAATCTTTCAGGTCCCTGGATTGCTATTTTATTTCTATATAGCATTATTTTTTAATTTTAAATACAGTACTTAATTTCTCATTGCACTATTTTGTATAAAAGCAGTGGTAACGCAGAGTGTAATTTTAAGATGTAATTTTCCATGTCTGCTAAAAACCAAGGAAACAACACCATATTCATGGAATCAAGGAAGCAAGTGTAGTTTAACCGAAGGCAACGACATCTTATCTGTAGCTGCACATGAGTCATAGGACATTTCAAATAGTGTTGTTGTTTTGCCTCGGAGTACCAAAACCGTTAGATTACAAGTAATTTAAAAACAAATAAACTCCGGACAAAACAATGCCGCCGCTACAATGTCGCTTTATTATAAAATAATTTTACATCTCTGCTTCCAATGCGTAAAAACTCATATGTAAATGGGACCCGAGCGTAGTTACCTCCTCGTGGTGGGTCCCGGTAATTGGTATCGTTTTCCAAATAATAATACACCAAGTTCTATTTCGAATATTAGTATTATTATTCGAAAACGATATCAAGCTAAAAACTACTTGAATATAGTCTGGTCTTGATCACCCAAAATAGTTTTGGTGATCTAAACTGGACTAATACCCCCCCGCGGGGGCAACGTGGGACATCGTGGGACATCGCAGGACACCGTGGGATGCGAGCGTATTAGCTTTAATTAATCATAAGATAGATACCTATGTTATGTACATTGTAAGCTCATTCTGTACAAAGATACTTATCTATCTTGGAACGACAAATAAAGATCTCGTCTCTCTTGATCCCCTCGCTTACCATACTGGAAAAATTGTTCCCACGATATATCGGTTCGCGATCACTCAGTTCTTTCAAACTGTCGCGTGGCGTACTCGCTCGCGTGTATTTCGGGTGCGTGCGGGTCAATGTGCTCTAGACAACTCTTCGGATTCGTAAGTCGCCCAAGGACAGCTCTGTCTTGGTGACTGCTCAACGTTTGCATCGGATCACGGGAGTTGTCGTCGTGCCGGTGATGCTTGCTAATCTGTTGGGGATTCAGTCGTGGATCTGCAGTCCTGTCCGATTGGTACTTCGGTACTCGGTCAGGGACCAGCAATTTCACGTCCTCCGTAATCCTGTTCGGCCCCGCGGGAGTGGACCCCACTGTTCAGTTGAGGTATTGCCTTCGTAATCCTGTTCAGCGGTCCCTCCCCGTGAGTGGACCCCACTGTTCAGTTGGGGCCACGTGCCTTGGTAATCCTGTTCAGCGGTCCCTCCCTGTGAGTGGACCCCACTGTTCAGTTGGGGCCTCTTGCCTTCGTAATCCTGTTCAGCGGTCCCTCCCCGGGTTCCACTTGTTCAGTTGGAGTGTGTCAAGTTGCTGGCCTATGTGCTGGATCCACGGCTGAATTACTAGTGGATCACTGGCATCATCTGTCGGCGCCATCGACCGCGACTCGTGTAAGTTTCGAACGGCGAAACAGGAATCGAGTTACGGCCAATTCTTGGGCTTTCCGTTGAACCTCGGGGTTATCTCGTGTACGGGGGTACGTCGCGTAGGTTTGTTAGTTCTTTCGAGAGATCGCGATCTCGTCCGTTTCGGGACAGTGTCAGTAGCTTCATCTTCTTCTTTTCGTTCCAAGTTAGATAAATGTGTCTTTGATACCGAATGTTGCAAGTAGGCATGCGAATTATTGTATATTTGTACTGATCGATGTAATCGTTGTGTGGGAGATAGATGATGCGTTACGTATGCCTTGTTCTACGTTTGTAAAGATTCATGTTAGCGCTGCGTTGGAGATATGTGTTTCGCAGTTAGACTACGAAACAACTATTTCTTTACGCAGGCCCATGGTCAAGTAGTGTCAAAACTGGACATTCTGCCAATAGGTTGAATGTCGAGATCGATGTGTAGTGTTAAATAACCCATGGGCGGGTCTCGTGCGTAGTCACCTCCTCGTGGTGAGACCTGGTAATTGGCATCGTTTTCCAAAAATTAATCAGTCGATTAATCTTTGGAAAACGATACCAAGCCAAGAACTACGCAACAGTCCAGTTTGGATCAACAAAAGCCCCTAAGATCATTTTGTATGATCTACACTGGACTGCACTATTAATTTATAACATTTAAGCCATTAATTTACAATATTTACGTCATGAATTTACAACAATAAGTCACAAATTCATAACATTTAAGCTATTAATTTTTACATTTATACCATTAATTCCTAACACTCAAACTATTAATTTATAACACTTAAGCTATTAATTTATAACATTTAAGCAAATAATTAACAACGATTAAACTATTAATTTATAACAATTGAAACAATAATTGGCACATTTAAAACATTAATTTATAAGAATCAAACCATTCCTCGAGGAATCAGTAAGTCTCGCGCTAATAGCCCAATACATCGATAGTGTTACGCCGGGCGACACTCTACCTAGACCAGGCCACACACCGCGGGCAAGATGGTCACCAGATGTCCGCTCGTCCTCACTGCGTACCCTCAATATTCTCAAGTACCCTCCATAAATCTCAGCAATTTCCTAGTCGAGGTCCTTCGAAACTAACAAAGATTCTTCCGTTGCATTGTTTCCCGAAGTTTATTGCTTACCACGGGTTGACACGGGAAAGTTTCTGTTTCTCACGTGTGAGGCCTCCCACCAACGACTTTATCTTGAGGGCGGTGAGCATCCTTCCTCACCCACCACCATAGCAAATAACCAATTAACAACGAAGCCTATTTCCCTCACTCTATTAGCCAAAATCGTCACCAACAAATCCGATGATCCCGTGCGCTAGACACACCCATCCTTAGTTTTCCTCCGTCACAGCTTCATCGTCGAAGCACACTCTTTTTCTCTTCTTCAAACCGTCAACATCTTGTAACCGGGTCAAGATCAATCAACTATAACTTGTACATTCGCATCAGTGCAATCATTTCTTTACGAAGTTGTTGAAATAAATATAAAGTTATACCTGTTGAATCAGTGTAACTATTCAATTAACCACCCCTATTATCCTAAACGAAATAGGGGATCGATCAATTCGTGGCGTCGATTATCTAATCGTAACGGGAATTTACGACTCCCGTTGACGTGCTTCTTCGCGATCGCGTCTCTCCGCGAGTGATCGAACATTTTGGTCCTTCGAGCCGGATCACGTGTCTGTGAAAAGTGCACGCCAGTGACACCCACTACCATACAGTGCCACGTGAATCCAACATAACCAGCAGCGGAAGCGTTACCACTCCAGCGAAGTCAGTAACGCCAAGGGCCGTCACCTTTGAAGAGGCATAATTCGGTGGTTGAAACGCAACCAGGCAGCCTCCCGCCGCAACTGGACAATCGTCAACGTAACGAGATCCAACAACTTCGTTCTCACTACAAAACGCGTCACGTTAGACAAGTATCACCTTCGTCAACAGAAGTAAGTTCTAACCATTTCAATCTCTATCATATAATAAATAATGGCAACCAGAAATGAACTTGCCGCCTTGCGCCGATGCCGAGGCCAGTGTATCAGTCACTTTACACGCTTATCAAAAAGGCTGGACGAAATCGAACAATCCAGCTGTCCGCAAGAGCACGAGTTAATCCAAATTAAAAATCGTCTGGAAACATATGAGACGGAATTCCGCGCCATTCAAAACGAGATTACAAGTATAGATGAAAAAGAGATCGCGCGCGGCCTTGAAATAGCAGACGAGTACGAAAGATTAGAGCTCCGAGTAATTCATCAATTAAACAATCTACGACTAGTTACGCCGTCGCAATCGACAAACGGCGAATCAGCCGCTGTTCGCGAGGCTGCATCAATTAAATTACCGGAGATTCATGTGCCTATTTTCGACGGTACCGTCGAGAATTGGCATTCATTTTACGACTCCTTCTTGTCCATCATAGATCGAAACGAGCGACTTACACCCGTGCAAAAGTTTCATTATCTCCAATCCTCCCTGACCGGAAGGGCCGCGCGAAGCATACAATCGCTAGACATCACGGAATTAAACTATTCAATTGCTATCGACATTCTTAAAGAAAAATTCGACTGCCACCGTCAAGTCTGCATGCGCCACTGGGACTTGATTTTTGACTATCCGAAAATAACTAAAGAAACACCCGAAGCCATTGATGATTTTCTCGAGACGGTCAAGGTAAACCTCCAAGCCTTAAAGAAGCTCGGCGAACCAGTCGAATCAAACGTCGTTCTTCTCAAAACATTCACATTGAAACTACCCGCAGCCCTCATACGCAAATGGCACCGCACATTGCCAGACAAGAAAATGCCGTCCTACACGCACTTGGTAGAATTTCTGAAAACGCGTACGAACGGTGACAGAACAAATTCAGCATCAACCGTGATAAAACGGGGGTCCGATCGACATAACCGTCAGCAACCGAACTCCCCGCGAGTTCACGCATTCGCGACTACACATAAGCCGTCGATGTGTCCGAATTGCCGAGGACCACACGCAATATGGAATTGTGAAACCTTCAAGGCGCAGTCGCCCAAGGAACGTCTTGAAACGGCCAAAAGGACGTCCCTCTGTACGAATTGTCTAGGCAAGGGTCACACCCTTACTCAATGTTCCGCCGGTTCATGTCGCATCTGCAGACAGCGATACCATACATATCTGCACCGAGACCATGATCATCGCAAAGTCCGAACATGTGTAGACCGAACATCGAGCGGTCGATCGTCGAGCGGTCGATCGTCGAGCAGCCGGGCATCCAACGGTCGATCCTCGCCCAGTTCACCGACCCCGCGTTCGTCACATCGTTCGAGACGCGCATCTACGTCTCCCCGAACGTCCCCCCGAACGTCTCCCCGAACATCTCCGCGAACATCTCCGAAACGCGAATCTCGGTTATCGCGAACGACGGGATCGGGACCAAATATATCACCCGGTTCTAAACAACAAAAAAGGCAATGACTTCATCAGACGACTTGGCTAGGGACCGAACCACAGAAAACAGACTCATTGACCTCGCTTCCCTCCGAACCATTGCAGCACGATTTGTTAGTCACAGCGCAGGTCAACATCTTGAATAATAAAATTCAACCATTCCGTTGTCGGGCTTTGCTAGACACCGGTTCTAGCATGAACTTTATTACAGAAAAGCTCGCTAATTCGTTAAAACTCAATCAACGGAAATGTTCGGTCCCAATCGGAACACTCAACACGTTGCAGACGACCTCAAAACGCTACATCACGGCCACGATCACTTCCATTGACGGTAGATACGAACGCACCTTGACGTTCCTAATCATACCGACAATATCGTCTTGGATCCCAGATCAACCCATAGATCGCTCAACGATACAGATACCTCGGAATCTCCAACTAGCCGATCCAAGATTCCACATACCCGCTTCGATCGAATATCAGTCAAGCAAACGGACCCGACTTGCGTCTGCAAAAAACGCAATTCGGATGGGTCATCGGGGGGAGCCCAACCTCGCAATCACCAGCACATTCATTTCACGCCTCCACGACGGCTTTACAGGCGGATCTCGCCCGGTTCTGGGAAATCGACGAAGGACCTCCCACTGTACACACTTCGGAAGTGGAACGACAGTGCGAGGAACACTTCCGAAACCACGTTCAGCGCAACAACGAAGGGCGATACATTGTCGCTCTCCCGTTTAACGAAACAACCCCTTCGCTTGGATCCTCTAAAGCCATGGCGATGAAGCGACTCACATCCCTATGCCGTCGGTTCCAACGGGACAAACAATTCGAAGCCGACTATCACGCCGTCATACAAGAGTACCTAGAATTAGGACACATGACTAAGATCACCACGGACCACTACACGGACGATGGATATTTTCTGCCACATCACGGCGTGATCAAAGAGTCCAGCCAAACTACGAAACTCCGAGTTGTGTTTGACGGATCTGCACCAACCACCACCGGAGTTTCATTGAACGACGTACTTCATACGGGACCGAAATTACAAGACGATTTATTTTTCATTCTTCTAAGATTTCGCTCTCATCAATACGTCATTACAGGAGATGTTGAAAAAATGTACCGACAATTTCTTGTGCGTCCAGAGGATCGGAAATTCCAACAAATTTTGTGGCGCAACTCTGATGGAAGGGTTGACACTTATCAACTCAATACAGTGACATTCGGGCTGTCAGCGGCCCCTTATCTAGCCATTCGGTGCCTCAGACAACTGGCGGACGACGAGGGACATCGGTACCCTCGAGCGGCGACAGTCTTAAAGCGAGACTTCTACGTCGACGATCTTCTCACGGGAGTTGATACAAGGGGCGAGGCACGATCATTGAGAACAGAGCTCACAGAATTGCTCAAACTAGCCGGCTTAAACATTCGAAAATGGGCATCGAACGACCGGGAACTGCTACGAGGACTTTCCGAGCAGGACATAAACGATAAGCTGCTGCTAGGCGAATCGCAAACGTTCAAAACTCTGGGTGTTATCTGGAATTCCTTTGACGATTCGATCCTGTATTCCGTCAAAATCAACCCTACCTCCTCTCGAGTCACGAAAAGAACAATCAGCTCCGAAATCGCCAAGATCTACGACCCTCTTGGATTACTGGCACCAGTGATTGTTCGAGCTAAGATGCTGCTCCAAAGACTTTGGACATTAAAAATTGACTGGGACGAATCCCTACCGGCCGACTTACATACAGAGTGGAACAAATTTTATACACAGCTACCATTGTTAAACAACGTAAGGTTCCCACGTAAAACCATAATCAAGGCCGCAGCGGAAATTGAGTTACACGGGTTCTGTGACGCCAGCGAAAGGGCGTATGAAGCATGCATTTACCTTCGCACCATCACTCCGGATGGTCATGTCTGGACACGACTTCTCACTGCAAAGTCAAAGGTGGCTCCGCTCAAGTCACAAACCGTTCCAAGGCTGGAACTGAGTGGAGCACTTCTTCTCACATCACTGGCCACCACAGTCCTTCAAGCTTTACCAAGCAACATTTCTAGGACTGTTTATTGGACTGACTCCACAATCGTTCTGCATTGGATTAATACATCACCCCATACGCTGAAAACCTTTGTCGCTAATCGAGTGACTGAAATTCAACAGAAGACTCACACCTCAGATTGGCGTCACATTCCCACTACCGACAACCCTGCAGATCTCATATCTCGAGGCCAATCGCCCGAAGACTTCCTACGATCAACCATTTGGCAACATGGACCGGTATGGCTCCAACATCCTGAAGAATACTGGCCGACGTGGAACCCAGTACCATTGACCGAAATTCCGGAGCAGAAGAAGGCAACCTGTCTGTCCGTGACTCCGGCTGACCACAGTCTACTGGAGCGATTTTCGTCTTGGCCCAAGCTGATGAGAATTACCGCTCGTTGTCTTAGATGGCGACAGAAACAGGATCGACGGGGACCTCTAACCACGCATGATTTAACCAATGCGCATAACAAATTGATCAAATTACTACAGTTCTGTTATTTTTCAGATGAAATCCATATTCTCCGAACAGACCGAAATTCTGCAATGAAGGGGAAATTACGACGACTCAACCCGTTTCTGGACAAGGACGGGATATTGCGAGTCGGAGGTCGACTCGGTCACTCACCAATGCCCTTCAGTCAGAAGTATCCAATCATTCTACCGAAGTCCTCAGTTACAGCGCTCATAATCGAGCATGAACACCTCCTGAATCTCCACTCCGGAACTCAAGCCACCTTATATGCTCTAAGAAGAACTTATTGGCCTATCGACGGCCGTAGTCAAGTTTGGAGCACGCTGAAGAAGTGCGTCCGTTGCTGCCGAGCTAACCCACCTCCAGTGGACTACGTGATGGGTGACCTTCCAGCTGCACGGATAACGGAATCTCGGCCATTTACCAACGTCGGAATCGACTATTGCGGACCTTTCTACATCAAAGAACGAAAGGATCGCAACCGACGTAAAATCAAGACATATGTAGCAATCTTCGTATGCCTGGCAGTTAAAGCAGTCCACATCGAGCTGGTCAGCGACCTCACTAGCGAGGCCTTCATTGCTGCTCTGCGAAGATTCATCGCTCGCCGAGGATTCTGCGCAACAATTTACTCCGACAACGGTACCAACTTCGTTGGCGCCAACAACGAACTACGAGAGCTTCGAAACCTCCTGCAGGCCGACGATCACAAGGTAAAGGTTCAGTCCTTTTTGGCCGACCGACGGATCGAATGGCGCTTCATTCCTCCCAACTCACCTCACTTCGGCGGGTTGTGGGAGGCTGCAGTGAAATCCTTCAAACGACATCTCAGACGTGTCGTAGGTAACGAGCTCTTAACCTTCGAAAATTTCAACACACTAATCATTGAAATCGAGTCCATCCTGAACTCCCGTCCGCTGACTCCAATTTCATCCGACCCAAACGATCTCCTTGTCCTTACCCCCGGTCACTTCCTCATCGGAGACTCATTAACCAGCATTCGAGAACGAGATTTCAGGGACACTCCAACCAATCGTCTCTCCAGCTGGCAACATATTCAAAAACTCAAGCAGCATTTCTGGCGCCGCTGGCATCGGGAGTATCTGAACGAACTGAGCATCCGAAACAAATGGAACAAGGGCAATCACGACATACGAGAAGGCACCATCGTCATTCTCAGAGAAGATAACGTTCCACCGATGCACTGGCCCTTGGGCCGTGTAGTCAAGATCCATCCCGGAGCCGATGGTATCATTCGAACAGCGACGGTGCAGACATCATCGAGCCTCCTGGATCGCGGCGTCAAAAGACTGGTCCCCCTGCCGGGTCAATCAGCCCGAGTCGAGTCCGGACAATCACCGACATCGAAGGAGGTGGATCACACACCTCCTACCTACCACCTGACCTACATCTAAGGTTGATCGGTGCCCTCTCAACGGGGGGAGGATGTTACGCCGGGCGACACTCTACCTAGACCAGGCCACACACCGCGGGCAAGATGGTCACCAGATGTCCGCTCGTCCTCACTGCGTACCCTCAATATTCTCAAGTACCCTCCATAAATCTCAGCAATTTCCTAGTCGAGGTCCTTCGAAACTAACAAAGATTCTTCCGTTGCATTGTTTCCCGAAGTTTATTGCTCACCACGGGTTGACACGGGAAAGTTTCTGTTTCTCACGTGTGAGGCCTCCCACCAACGACTTTATCTTGAGGGCGGTGAGCATCCTTCCTCACCCACCACCATAGCAAATAACCAATTAACAACGAAGCCTATTTCCCTCACTCTATTAGCCAAAATCGTCACCAACAAATCCGATGATCCCGTGCGCTAGACACACACATCCTTAGTTTTCCTCCGTCACAGCTTCATCGTCGAAGCACACTCTTTTTCTCTTCTTCAAACCGTCAACATCTTGTAACCGGGTCAAGATCAATCAACTATAACTTGTACATTCGCATCAGTGCAATCATTTCTTTACGAAGTTGTTGAAATAAATATAAAGTTATACCTGTTGAATCAGTGTAACTATTCAATTAACCACCCCTATTACCCTAAACGAAATAGGGGATCGATCAATTCGTGGCGTCGATTATCTAATCGTAACGGGAATTTACGACTCCCGTTGACGTGCTTCTTCGCGATCGCGTCTCTCCGCGAGTGATCGAACAGATAGATTTAACGAAGAAATACGTAACCGCGATTACAGCCAATTAGATCATATTATTTGCTACATAATTAATAACTGTATCACGTACAGCGATGCAGGCGGTATTGAAGAAATAAAGCCATTTTATGTTACAAATATAACGAGTAAATTTAATCGTTTAACTTGTGAAGAATTAAAAAGGTACCTGACTTCTAAATAAGCATTAAATAAGAATCTTAAATATCGCAAACAGTGATGTAGGTGTTACTCAAGAAAAAAGAACGTTTTATTTTTTAATTAGCACGAGTAAATGAACGAATATCGATAATATAATATAACGCTTAATATGAATTTTATCTATCTGATTATTTAATAGCTTAACTTATTTCACAGTAACGTCATCGACTGCCCTTAGGCTCTTTTCCCTTTTTGTCCAAACTAATCGATAGTCGAAAACTAGTATCATGTAGGTGTGAATTTAGTCTTAGTTTGTAGAAACTATTAAAATGATAAAAATGGATATCGTATTAAATCGTAAAAGATGCCAATTTACGATAAAAATTAAGAAATCGTTCAATTTGATTTTGTTACAATGGAAAAACCGTCTCCTGCTATGTCAAAAAATCGTTACCGTTTGATTAACAAACCGACGCCTTGTTAAGTTATATAAGGAACACGGAAGTCGCGCGCGAGCTCTTTTGTGCCTGAAATTCCGGAGAGTGAACATCGAAGAAGAACATAAATATCAGGTAAGTAAGAAAAAATATCAAACAACAACATTGTAACTAGTAATTTATAACGTCTAAACCATTAATTTACATCACTTAAGCTATTAATTTATAACATTCAAGCTATTAATTTATAACATTTAAGGAATTAATTTATAACGTCTAAACTATTAATTTATAACATTTATGCTATTAATTTATAACATTTAAGCCATTAATTTCTAACTTTTGAACTGTTATTTTATACATTTAGCCATTAATTTATAACATTTAAGCTATTAATTTATAACATTTAAGCCATTAATTTCTAACTTTTGAACTGTTATTTTATACATTTTGCCAATAATTTATAACATTTTAACTATTAATTTATATAATCTAAGCCATTCAACTATAACATTTAAGCTATTAATTTACAACATCTAAGCCACTAATTTACAATATTTAAACTATTAATTTATATCATCTAAGCCATTAATTTATAATATTTAAGCCATTAATCTAAAACAATTCCTCCATTAATTCTTAACAACTATACCAATAATTTATAACCATATTCTCCCATTAATTCAAAGTAATTGTGCTCTTAATTTATAACAGTTGTACCATTAATCGGAAGCAACTCTACATTCATTGATTTAAATCAGTACCATCAATGTGAGTGAATTAATGATTTATATTGTATTATTTTATTAACGAAATCTTTCAGGTCCCTGGATTGCTATTTTATTTCTATATAACATTATTTTTTAATTTTAAATACAGTACTTAATTTCCCATTTCACTATTTTGTATAAAAGCAGTGGTAACGCAGAGTGTAACTTTAAGATGTAATTTTCCATGTCTGCTAAAAACCAAGGAAACAACACCATATTCATGGAATCAAGGAAGCAAGTGTAGTTTAACCGAAGGCAACGACATCTTATCTGTAGCTGCACATGAGTCATAGGACATTTCAAATAGTGTTGTTTTGCCTCGGAGTACCAAAACCGTTAGATTACAAGTAATTTAAAAACAAATAAACTCCGGACAAAACAATGCCGCCGCTACAATGTCGCTTTATTATAAAATAATTTTACATCTCTGCTTCCAATGCGTAAAAACTCATATGTAAATGGGACCCGAGCGTAGTTACCTCCTCGTGGTGGGTCCCGGTAATTGGTATCGTTTTCCAAATAATAATACACCAAGTACTATTTCGAATATTAGTATTATTATTCGAAAACGATATCAAGCTAAAAACTACTTGAATATAGTCTGGTCTTGATCACCCAAAATAGTTTTGGTGATCTAAACTGGACTAATACCCCCCCCCCCCGCGGGGGCAACGTGGGACATCGTGGGACATCGCAGGACACCGTGGGATGCGAGCGTATTAGCTTTAATTAATCATAAGATAGATACCTATGTTATGTACATTGTAAGCTCATTCTGTACAAAGATACTTATCTATCTTGGAACGACAAATAAAGATCTCGTCTCTCTTGATCCCCTCGCTTACGATACTGGAAAAATTGTTCCCACGATATATCGGTTCGCGATCACTCAGTTCTTTCAAACTGTCGCGTGGCGTACTCGCTCGCGTGTATTTCGGGTGCGTGCGGGTCAATGTGCTCTAGACAACTCTTCGGATTCGTAAGTCGCCCAAGGACAGCTCTGTCTTGGTGACTGCTCAACGTTTGCATCGGATCACGGGAGTTGTCGTCGTGCCGGTGATGCTTGCTAATCTGTTGGGGATTCAGTCGTGGATCTGCAGTCCTGTCCGATTGGTACTTCGGTACTCGGTCAGGGACCAGCAATTTCACGTCCTCCGTAATCCTGTTCGGCCCCGCGGGAGTGGACCCCACTGTTCAGTTGAGGTATTGCCTTCGTAATCCTGTTCAGCGGTCCCTCCCCGTGAGTGGACCCCACTGTTCAGTTGGGGCCTCGTGTCTTGGTAATCCTGTTCAGCGGTCCCACCCTGTGAGTGGACCCCACTGTTCAGTTGGGGCCTCTTGCCTTCGTAATCCTGTTCAGCGGTCCCTCCCCGGGTTCCACTTGTTCAGTTGGAGTGTGTCAAGTTGCTGGCCTATGTGCTGGATCCACGGCTGAATTACTAGTGGATCACTGGCATCATCTGTCGGCGCCATCGACCGCGACTCGTGTAAGTTTCGAACGGCGAAACAGGAATCGAGTTACGGCCAATTCTTGGGCTTTCCGTTGAACCTCGGGGTTATCTCGTGTACGGGGGTACGTCGCGTAGGTTTGTTAGTTCTTTCGGGAGATCGCGATCTCGTCCGTTTCGGGACAGTGTCAGTAGCTTCATCTTCTTCTTTTCGCTCCAAGTTAGATAAATGTGTCTTTGATACCGAATGTTGCCAGTAGGGATGCGAATTATTGTTTATTTGTACTGATCGATGTAATCGTTGTGTGGGAGATAGATGATGCGTTACGTATGCCTTGTTCTACGTTTGTAAAGATTCATGTTAGCGCTGCGTTGGAGATATGTGTTTCGCAGTTAGACTACGAAACAACTATTTCTTTACGCAGGCCCATGGTCAAGTAGTGTCAAAACTGGACATTCTGCCAATAGGTTGAATGTCGAGATCGATGTGTAGTGTTAAATAACCCATGGGCGGGTCTCGTGCGTAGTCACCTCCTCGTGGTGAGACCTGGTAATTGGCATCGTTTTCCAAAAATTAATCAGTCGATTAATCTTTGGAAAACGATACCAAGCCAAGAACTACGCAACAGTCCAGTTTGGATCAACAAAAGCCCCTAAGATCATTTTGGATGATCTACACTGGACTGCACTATTAATTTATAACATTTAAGCCATTAATTTACAATATTTACGTCATGAATTTACAACAATAAGTCACAAATTCATAACATTTAAGCTATTAATTTTTACATTTATACCATTAATTCCTAACATTCAAACTATTAATTTATAACACTTAAGCTATTAATTTATAACATTTAAGCAAATAATTAACAACGATTAAACTATTAATTTATAACAATTGAAACAATAATTGGCACATTTAAAACATTAATTTATAAGAATCAAACCATTCCTCGAGGAATCAGTAAGTCTCGCGCTAATAGCCCAATACATCGATAGGTTTAACGAAGAAATACGTAACCGCGATTACAACCAATTAGATCATATTATTTGCTACATAATTAATAACTGTATCACGTACAGCGATGCAGGCGGTATTGAAGAAATAAAGCCATTTTATGTTACAACTATAACGAGTAAATTTAATCGTTTAACTTGTGAAGAATTAAAAAGGTACCTGACTTCTAAATAAGCATTAAATAAGAATCTTAAATATCGCAAACAGTGATGTAGGTGTTACTCAAGAAAAAAGAACGTTTTATTCTTTAATTAGCACGAGTAAATGAACGAATATCGATAATATAATATAACGCTTAATATGAATTTTATCTGTCTGATTATTTAATAGCTTAACTTATTTCACAGTAACGTCATCGACTGCACTTAGGCTCTTTTCCCTTTTTGTCCAAACTAATCGATAGTCGAAAACTAGTATCATGTAGGTGTGAATATAGTCTTAGTTTGTAGAAACTATTAAAATGATAAAAATGGATATCGTATTAAATCGTAAAAGATGCCAATTTACGATAAAAATCAAGAAATCGTTCAATTTGATTTTGTTACAATGGAAAAACCGTCTCCTGCTATGTCAAAAAATCGTTACCGTTTGATTAACAAACCGACGCCTTGTTATGTTATATATGGAACACGGAGGTCGCGCGCGAGCTCCTTTGTGCCTGAAATTCCGGAGAGTGAACATCGAAGAAGAACATAAATATCAGGTAAGTAAGAAAAAATATCAAACAACAACATTGTAACTAGTAATTTATAAAGTCTAAACCATTAATTTACAACACTTAAGCTATTAATTTATATCATTCAAGCCATTAATTTATAACATTTAAGGATTTAATTTATAACGTCTAAACTATTAATTTATAACATTTATGCTATTAATTTATAACATTTAAGCCATTAATTTCTAACTTTTGAACTGTTATTTTATACATTTAGCCATTAATTTATAACATTTAAACTATTAATTTATATCATCTAAGCCATTAAATTATAACATTCAAGCTATTAATTTATAACATTTAAACTGTTAATTTATAACATTTAAACCATTAATTTACAGCATTTAAAGTGTTATTTTATACATTTAAGCTATTAATTTATAACATTTAAGCTATTAATTTATAACATTTAAGCCATTAATTTCTAACTTTTGAACTGTTATTTTATACATTTAGCCATTAATTTATAACATTTAAACTATTAATTTATATCATCTAAGCCATTAAATTATAACATTTGAGCTATTAATTTACAACATCTAAGCCACTAATTTACAATATTTATACTATTAATTTATATCATCTAAGCCATTAATTTATAATATTTAAGCCATTAATCTAAAACAATTCCTCCATTAATTCTTAACAACTATTCCAATAATTTATATCCATATTCTCCCATTAATTCAAAGTAATTGTGCTCTTAATTTATAACAGTTGTACCATTAATCGGAAGCAACTCTACACTCATTGATTTAAATCAGTACCATCAATGTGAGTGAATTAATGATTTATATTGTATTATTTTATTAACGAAATCTTTCAGGTCCCTGGATTGCTATTTTATTTCTATATAGCATTATTTTTTAATTTTAAATACAGTACTTAATTTCCCATTTCACTATTTTGTATAAAAGCAGTGGTAACGCAGAGTGTAATTTTAAGATGTAATTTTCCATGTCTGCTAAAAACCAAGGAAACAACACCATATTCATGGAATCAAGGAAGCAAGTGTAGTTTAACCGAAGGCAACGACATCTTATCTGTAGCTGCACATGAGTCATAGGACATTTCAAATAGTGTTGTTGTTTTGCCTCGGAGTACCAAAACCGTTAGATTAAAAGTAATTTAAAAACAAATAAACTCCGGACAAAACAATGCCGCCGCTACAATGTCGCTTTATTATAAAATAATTTTACATCTCTGCTTCCAATGCGTAAAAACTCATATGTAAATGGGACCCGAGCGTAGTTACCTCCTCGTGGTGGGTCCCGGTAATTGGTATCGTTTTCCAAATAATAATACACCAAGTACTATTTCGAATATTAGTATTATTATTCGAAAACGATATCAAGCTAAAAACTACTTGAATATAGTCTGGTCTTGATCACCCAAAATAGTTTTGGTGATCTAAACTGGACTAATACCCCCCCGCGGGGGCAACGTGGGACATCGTGGGACATCGCAGGACACCGTGGGATGCGAGCGTATTAGCTTTAATTAATCATAAGAAAGATACCTATGTTATGTACATTGTAAGCTCATTCTGTACAAAGATACTTATCTATCTTGGAACGACAAATAAAGATCTCGTCTCTCTTGATCCCCTCGCTTACCATACTGGAAAAATTGTTCCCACGATATATCGGTTCGCGATCACTCAGTTCTTTCAAACTGTCGCGTGGCGTACTCGCTCGCGTGTATTTCGGGTGCGTGCGGGTCAATGTGCTCTAGACAACTCTTCGGATTCGTAAGTCGCCCAAGGACAGCTCTGTCTTGGTGACTGCTCAACGTTTGCATCGGATCACGGGAGTTGTCGTCGTGCCGGTGATGCTTGCTAATCTGTTGGGGATTCAGCCGTGGATCTGCAGTCCTGTCCGATTGGTACTTCGGTACTCGGTCAGGGACCAGCAATTTCACGTCCTCCGTAATCCTGTTCGGCCCCGCGGGAGTGGACCCCACTGTTCAGTTGAGGTATTGCCTTCGTAATTCTGTTCAGCGGTCCCTCCCCGTGAGTGGACCCCACTGTTCAGTTGGGGCCTCTTGCCTTCGTAATCCTGTTCAGCGGTCCCTCCCCGGGTTCCACTTGTTCAGTTGGAGTGTGTCAAGTTGCTGGCCTATGTGCTGGATCCACGGCTGAATTACTAGTGGATCACTGGCATCATCTGTCGGCGCCATCGACCGCGACTCGTGTAAGTTTCGAACGGCGAAACAGGAATCGAGTTACGGCCAATTCTTGGGCTTTCCGTTGAACCTCGGGGTTATCTCGTGTACGGGGGTACGTCGCGTAGGTTTGTTAGTTCTTTCGAGAGATCGCGATCTCGTCCGTTTCGGGACAGAGTCAGTAGCTTCATCTTCTTCTTTTCGCTCCAAGTTAGATAAATGTGTCTTTGATACCGAATGTTGCCAGTAGGGATGCGAATTATTGTTTATTTGTACTGATCGATGTAATCGTTGTGTGGGAGATAGATGATGCGTTACGTATGCCTTGTTCTACGTTTGTAAAGATTCATGTTAGCGCTGCGTTGGAGATATGTGTTTCGCAGTTAGACTACGAAACAACTATTTCTTTACGCAGGCCCATGGTCAAGTAGTGTCAAAACTGGACATTCTGCCAATAGGTTGAATGTCGAGATCGATGTGTAGTGTTAAATAACCCATGGGCGGGTCTCGTGCGTAGTCACCTCCTCGTGGTGAGACCTGGTAATTGGCATCGTTTTCCAAAAATTAATCAGTCTATTAATCTTTGGAAAACGATACCAAGCCAAGAACTACGCAACAGTCCAGTTTGGATCAACAAAAGCCCCTAAGATCATTTTGGATGATCTACACTGGACTGCACTATTAATTTATAACATTTAAGCCATTAATTTACAATATTTACGTCATGAATTTACAACAATAAGTCACAAATTCATAACATTTAAGCTATTAATTTTTACATTTATACCATTAATTCCTAACGCTCAAACTATTAATTTATAACACTTAAGCTATTAATTTATAACATTTAAGCAAATAATTAACAACGATTAAACTATTAATTTATAACAATTGAAACAATAATTGGCACATTTAAAACATTAATTTAAAAGAATCAAACCATTCCTCGAGGAATCAGTAAGTCTCGCGCTAATAGCCCAATACATCGATAGATTTAACGAAGAAATACGTAACCGCGATTACAACCAATTAGATCATATTATTTGCTACATAATTAATAACTGTATCACGTACAGCGATGCAGGCGGTATTGAAGAAATAAAGCCATTTTATGTTACAACTATAACGAGTAAATTTAATCGTTTAACTTGTGAAGAATTAAAAAGGTACCTGACTTCTAAATAAGCATTAAATAAGAATCTTAAATATCGCAAACAGTGATGTAGGTGTTACTCAAGAAAAAAGAACGTTTTATTTTTTAATTAGCACGAGTAAATGAACGAATATCGATAATATAATATAACGCTTAATATGAATTTTATCTGTCTGATTATTTAATAGCTTAACTTATTTCACAGTAACGTCATCGACTGCACTTAGGCTCTTTTCCCTTTTTGTCCAAACTAATCGATAGTCGAAAACTAGTATCATGTAGGTGTGAATATAGTCTTAGTTTGTAGAAACTATTAAAATGATAAAAATGGATATCGTATTAAATCGTAAAAGATGCCAATTTACGATAAAAATTAAGAAATCGTTCAATTTGATTTTGTTACAATGGAAAAACCGTCTCCTGCTATGTCAAAAAATCGTTACCGTTTGATTAACAAACCGACGCCTTGTTATGTTATATAAGGAACACGGAGGTCGCGCGCGAGCTCTTTTGTGCCTGAAATTCCGGAGAGTGAACATCGAAGAAGAACATAAATATCAGGTAAGTAAGAAAAAATATCAAACAACAACATTGTAACTAGTAATTTATAACGTCTAAACCATTAATTTACAACACTTAAGCTATTAATTTATAACATTCAAGCCATTAATTTATAACATTTAAGGAATTAATTTATAACGTCTAAACTATTAATTTATAACATATATGCTATTAATTTATAACATTTAAGCCATTAATTTCTAACTTTTGAACTGTTATTTTATACATTTAGCCATTAATTTATAACATTTAAACTATTAATTTATATCATCTAAGCCATTAAATTATAACATTCAAGCTATTAATTTATAACATTTAAACTGTTAATTTATAACATTTAAACCATTAATTTACAGCATTTAATGTGTTATTTTATACATTCAAGCCATTAATTTATAACATGTAAGCTATTAATTTATAACATTTAAGCCATTAATTTCTAACTTTTGAATTGTTATTTTATACATTTTGCCAATAATTTATAACATTTAAACTATTAATTTATATCATCTAAGCCATTAAATTATAACATTTAAGCTATTAATTTACAACATCTACGCCACTAATTTACAATATTTAAACTATTAATTTATATCATCTAAGCCATTAATTTATAATATTTAAGCCATTAATCTAAAACAATTCCTCCATTAATTCTTAACAACTATACCAATAATTTATAACCATATTCTCCCATTAATTCAAAGTAATTGTGCTCTTAATTTATAACAGTTGTACCATTAATCGGAAGCAACTCTACATTCATTGATTTAAATCAGTACCATCAATGTGAGTGAATTAATGATTTATATTGTATTATTTTATTAACGAAATCTTTCAGGTCCCTGGATTGCTATTTTATTTCTATATAGCATTAATTTTTTAATTTTAAATATAGTACTTAATTTCTCATTTCACTATTTTGTATAAAAGCAGTGGTAACGCAGAGTGTAATTTTATGATGTAATTTTCCATGTCTGCTAAAAACCAAGGAAACAACACCATATTCATGGAATCAAGGAAGCAAGTGTAGTTTAACCGCAGGCAACGACATCTTATCTGTAGCTGCACATGAGTCATAGGACATTTCTCAAATAGTGTTGTTGTTTTGCCTCGGAGTACCAAAACCGTTAGATTACAAGTAATTTAAACAACAAATAAACTCCGGACAAAACAATGCCGCCGCTACAATGTCGCTTTATTATAAAATAATTTTACATCTCTGCTTCCAATGCGTTAAAAACTCATATGTACATGGGACCCGAGCGTAGTTACCTCCTCGTGGTGGGTCCCGGTAATTGGTATCGTTTTCCAAATAATAATACATCAAGTACTATTTCGAATATTAGTATTATTATTCGAAAACGATATCAAGCTAAAAACTACTTGAATATAGTCTGGTCTTGATCACCCAAAATAGTTTTGGTGATCTAAACTAGACTAATACCCCCCCCGCGGGGGCAACGTGGGACATCGTGGGACATCGCAGGACACCGTGGGATGCGAGCGTATTAACTTTAATTAATCATAATATAGATACCTATGTTATGTACATTGTAAGCTCATTCTGTACAAAGATACTTATCTATCTTGGAACGACAAATAAAGATCTCGTCTCTCTTGATCCCCTCGCTTACCATACTGGAAAAAATTGTTCCCACGATATATCGGTTCGCGATCACTCAGTTCTATCAAACTGTCGCGTGGCGTACTCGCTCGCGTGTATTTCGGGTGTGCGTCGCGGGTCAATGTGCTCTAGACAACTCTTCGGATTCGTAAGTCGCCCAAGGACAGCTCTGTCTTGGTGACTGCTCAACGTTTGCATCGGATTACGGGAGTTGTCGTCGTACCGGTGATGCTTGCTAATCTGTTGGGGCTTCACTCGTGGATCTGCAGTCCTGTCCGATTGGTACTTGGGTACTCGATCAGAGACCACCAATTTCACGTCCTCCGTAATCCTGTTCAGCGGTCCCGCCCCGTGAGTGGACCCCACTGTTCAGTTGAGGTATTGCCTTCGTAATCCTGTTCAGCGGTCCCTTCCCCGTGAGTGGACCCCACTGCTCAGTTGGGGCCTCGTGCCTTGGTAATCCTGTTCAGCGGTCCCTCCCTGTGAGTGGACCCCACTGTTCAGTTGGGGCCTCTTGCCTTCGTAATCCTGTTCAGCGGTCCCTCCCCGGGTTCCACTTGTTCAGTTGGAGTGTGTCAAGTTGCTGGCCTATGTGCTGGATCCACGGCTGAATTACTAGTGGATCACTGGCATCATCTGTCGGCGCCATCGACCGCGACTCGTGTAAGTTTCGAACGGCGAAACAGGAATCGAGTTACGGCCAATTCTTGGGCTTTCCGTTGAACCTCGGGGTTATCTCGTGTACGGGGGTACGTCGCGTAGGTTTGTTAGTTCTTTCGAGAGATCGCGATCTCGTCCGTTTCGGGACAGTGTCAGTAGCTTCATCTTCTTCTTTTCGTTCCAAGTTAGATAAATGTGTCTTTGATACCGAATGTTGCCAGTAGGGATGCGAATTATTGTATATTTGTACTGATCGATGTAATCGTTGTGTGGGAGATAGATGATGCGTTACGTATGCCTTGTTCTACGTTTGTAAAGATTCATGTTAGCGCTGCGTTGGAGATATGTGTTTCGCAGTTAGACTACGAAACAACTATTTCTTTACGCACGCCCATGGTCAAGTAGTGTCAAAACTGGACATTCTGCCAATAGGTTGAATGTCGAGATCGATGTGTAGTGTTAAATAACCCATGGGCGGGTCTCGTGCGTAGTCACCTCCTCGTGGTGAGACCTGGTAATTGGCATCGTTTTCCAAAAATTAATCAGTCGATTAATCTTTGGAAAACGATACCAAGCCAAGAACTACGCAACAGTCCAGTTTGGATCACCAAAAGCCCCTAAGATCATTTTGGATGATCTACACTGGACTGCACTATTAATTTATAACATTTAAGCCATTCATTTACAATATTTACGTCATGAATTTACAACAATAAGTCACAAATTCATAACATTTAAGCTATTAATTTTTACATTTATACCATTATTTCCTAACATTCAAACTATTAATTTATAACACTTAAGCTATTAATTTACAACATTTAAGCAAATAATTAACAACGATTAAACTATTAATTTATAACAATTGAAACATTAATTGGCACATTTAAAACATTAATTTATAAGAATCAAACCATTCCTCGAGGAATCAGTAAGTCTCGCGCTAATAGCCCAATACATCGATAGATTTAACGAAGAAATACGTAACCGCGATTACAACCAATTAGATCATATTATTTGCTACATAATTAATAACTGTATCACGTACAGCGATGCAGGCGGTATTGAAGAAATAAAGCCATTTTACGTTACAACTATAACGAGTAAATTTAATCGTTTAACTTGTGAAGAATTAAAAAGGTACCTGACTTCTAAATAAGCATTAAATAAGAATCTTAAATATCGCAAACAGTGATGTAGGTGTTACTCAAGAAAAAAGAACGTTTTATTTTTCAATTAGCACGAGTAAATGAACGAATATCGATAATATAATATAACGCTTAATATGAATTTTATTTGTCTGATTATTTAATAGCTTAACTTATTTCACAGTAACGTCATAGACTGCCCTTAGGCTCTTTTCCCTTTTTGAACAAACTAATCGATAGTCGAAAACTAGTATCATGTAGGTGTGAATTTAGTCTAAGTTTGTAGAAACTATTAAAATGATAAAAATGGATATCGTATTAAATCGTAAAAGATGCCAATTTACGATAAAAATTAAGAAATCGTTCAATTTGATTTTGTTACAATGGAAAAACCGTCTCCTGCTATGTCAAAAAATCGTTACCGTTTGATTAACAAAGCGACGCCTTGTTAAGTTATATAAGGAACACGGAAGTCGCGCGCGAGCTCTTTTGTGCCTGAAATTCCGGAGAGTGAACATCGAAGAAGAACATAAATATCAGGTAAGTAAGAAAAAATGTCGAACAACAACATTGTAACTAGTAATTTATAACGTCTAAACCATTAATTTACAACACTTAAGCTATTAATTTATAACATTCAAGCCATTAATTTATAACATTTAAGGAATTAATTTATAACGTCTAAACTATTAATTTATAACATTTATGCTATTAATTTATAACATTTAAGCCATTAATTTCTAACTTTTGGACTGTTATTTTATACATTTAGCCATTAATTTATAACATTTAAACTATTAATTTATATCATCTAAGCCATTAAATTATAACATTCAAGCTATTAATTTATAACATTTAAACTGTTAATTTATAACATTTAAACCATTAATTTACAGCATTTAAAGTGTTATTTTATACAATTAAGCCATTAATTTATAACATTTAAGCAATTAATTTATAACATTTAAACTATTAATCTCTAACATTTAAGCCATTAATTTCTAACATTTAAGCAATTAATTGACAACATCTGAGCCACTAATTTACAACATTTAAACTGTTGTTTTATACATTTAAGCTATTATTTTATAACATTTAAGCTATTAATTAAAAACATCTAAGCCATTAATTTACAACATTTAAAGTGTTATTTTATACATTTAAGCTATTAATTTATAACATTTAAGCTATTAATTTATAACATTTAAGCCATTAATTTCTAACTATTGAACTGTTATTTTATACATTTAGCCATTAATTTATAACATTTAAACTATTAATTTATATCATCTAAGCCATTAAATTATAACATTTAAGCTATTAATTTATAACATTTAAACTGTTAATTTATAACATTTAAACCATTAATTTACAGCATTTAAAGTGTTATTTTATACAATTAAGCCATTAATTTATAACATTTAAGCAATTAATTTATAACATTTAAACTATTAATCTCTAACATTTAAGCCATTAATTTCTAACATTTAAGCAATTAATTGACAACATCTGAGCCACTAATTTACAACATTTAAACTGTTGTTTTATACATTTAAGCTATTATTTTATAACATTTAAGCTATTAATTAACAACATCTAAGCCATTAATTTACAACATTTAAAGTGTTATTTTATACATTTAAGCTATTAATTTATAACATCTAAGCTATTAATTTATAACATTTAAGCCATTAATTTCTAACTTTTGAACTGTTATTTTATACATTTAGCCATTAATTTATAACATTTAAACTATTAATTTATATCATCTAAGCCATTAAATTATAACATTTAAGCTATTAATTTACAACATCTAAGCCACTAATTTACAATATTTAAACTATTAATTTATATCATCTAAGCCATTAATTTATAATATTTAAGCCATTAATCTAAAACAATTCCTCCATTAATTCTTAACAACTATACCAATAATTTATAACCATATTCTCCCATTAATTCAAAGTAATTGTGCTCTTAATTTATAACAGTTGTACCATTAATCGGAAGCAACTCTACACTCATTGATTTAAATCAGTACCATCAATGTGAGTGAATTAATGATTTATATTGTATTATTTTATTAACGAAATCTTTCAGGTCCCTGGATTGCTATTTTATTTCTATATAGCATTATTTTTTAATTTTAAATATAGTACTTAATTTCTCATTTCACTATTTTGTATAAAAGCAGTGGTAACGCAGAGTGTAATTTTAAGATGTAATTTTCCATGTCTGCTAAAAACCAAGGAAACAACACCATATTCATGGAATCAAGGAAGCAAGTGTAGTTTAACCGCAGGCAACGACATCCTATCTGTAGCTGCACATGAGTCATAGGACATTTCAAATAGTGTTGTTGTTTTGCCTAGGAGTACCAAAACCGTTAGATTACAAGTAATTTAAAAACAAATAAACTCCGGACAAAACAATGCCGCCGCTACAATGTCGCTTTATTATACAATAATTTTACATCTCTGCTTCCAATGCGTAAAAACTCATATGTAAATGGGACCCGAGCGTAGTTACCTCCTCGTGGTGGGTCCCGGTAATTGGTATCGTTTTCCAAATAATAATACACCAAGTACTATTTCGAATATTAGTATTATTATTCGAAAACGATATCAAGCTAAAAACTACTTGAATATAGTCTGGTCTTGATCACCCAAAACAGTTTTGGTGATCTAAACTGGACTAATACCCCCCCGCGGGGGCAACGTGGGACATCGTGGGACATCGCAGGACACCGTGGGATGCGAGCGTATTAGCTTTAATTAATCATAAGATAGATACCTATGTTATGTACATTGTAAGCTCATTCTGTACAAAGATACTTATCTATCTTGGAACGACAAATAAAGATCTCGTCTCTCTTGATCCCCTCGCTTACCATACTGGAAAAATTGTTCCCACGATATATCGGTTCGCGATCACTCAGTTCTTTCAAACTGTCGCGTGGCGTACTCGCTCGCGTGTATTTCGGGTGCGTGCGGGTCAATGTGCTCTAGACAACTCTTCGGATTCGTAAGTCGCCCAAGGACAGCTCTGTCTTGGTGACTGCTCAACGTTTGCATCGGATCACGGGAGTTGTCGTCGTGCCGGTGATGCTTGCTAATCTGTTGGGGATTCACTCGTGGATCTGCAGGCCTGTCCGATTGGTACTTGGGTACTCGATCAGAGACCACCAATTTCACGTCCTCCGTATTCCTGTTCGGCCCCGCGGGAGTGGACCCCACTGTTCAGTTGAGGTATTGCCTTCGTAATCCTGTTCAGCGGTCCCTCCCCGTGAGTGGACCCCACTGCTCAGTTGGGGCCTCGTGCCTTGGTAATCCTGTTCAGCGGTCCCTCCCTGTGAGTGGACCCCACTGTTCAGTTGGGGCCTCTTGCCTTCGTAATCCTGTTCAGCGGTCCCTCCCCGGGTTCCACTTGTTCAGTTGGAGTGTGTCAAGTTGCTGGCCTATGTGCTGGATCCACGGCTGAATTACTAGTGGATCACTGGCATCATCTGTCGGCGCCATCGACCGCGACTCGTGTAAGTTTCGAACGACGAAACAGGAATCGAGTTACGGCCAATTCTTGGGCTTTCCGTTGAACCCCGGGGTTATCTCGTGTACGGGGGTACGTCGCGTAGGTTTGTTAGTTCTTTCGAGAGATCGCGATCTCGTCCGTTTCGGAACAGTGTCAGTAGCTTCATCTTCTTCTTTTCGTTCCAAGTTAGATAAATGTGTCTTTGATACCGAATGTTGCCAGTAGGGATGCGAATTATTGTATATTTGTACTGATCGATGTAATCGTTGTGTGGGAGATAGATGATGCGTTACGTATGCCTTGTTCTACGTTTGTAAAGATTCATGTTAGCGCTGCGTTGGAGATATGTGTTTCGCAGTTAGACTACGAAACAACTATTTCTTTACGCAGGCCCATGGTCAAGTAGTGTCAAAACTGGACATTCTGCCAATAGGTTGAATGTCGAGATCGATGTGTAGTGTTAAATAACCCATGGGCGGGTCTCGTGCGTAGTCACCTCCTCGTGGTGAGACCTGGTAATTGGCATCGTTTTCCAAAAATTAATCAGTCGATTAATCTTTGGAAAACGATACCAAGCCAAGAACTACGCAACAGTCCAGTTTGGATCACCAAAAGCCCCTAAGATCATTTTGGATGATCTACACTGGACTGCACTATTAATTTATAACATTTAAGCCATTCATTTACAATATTTACGTCATGAATTTACAACAATAAGTCACAAATTCATAACATTTAAGCTATTAATTATTACATTTATACCATTAATTCCTAACATTCAAACTATTAATTTATAACACTTAAGCTATTAATTTATAACATTTAAGCAAATAATTAACAACGATTAAACTATTAATTTATAACAATTGAAACATTAATTGGCACATTTAAAACATTAATTTATAAGAATCAAACCATTCCTCGAGGAATCAGTAAGTCTCGCGCTAATAGCCCAATACATCGACAGATTTAACGAAGAAATACGTAACCGCGATTACAGCCAATTAGATCATATTATTTGCTACATAATTAATAACTGTATCACGTACAGCGATGCAGGCGGTATTGAAGAAATAAAGCCATTTTACGTTACAACTATAACGAGTAAATTTAATCGTTTAACTTGTGAAGAATTAAAAAGGTACCTGACTTCTAAATAAGCATTAAATAAGAATCTTAAATATCGCAAACAGTGATGTAGGTGTCACTCAAGAAAAAAGAACGTTTTATTTTTTAATTAGCACGAGTAAATGAACGAATATCGATAATATAATATAACGCTTAATATGAATTTTATCTGTCTGATTATTTAATAGCTTAACTTATTTCACAGTAACGTCATAGACTGCCCTTAGGCTCTTTTCCATTTTTGAACAAACTAATCGATAGTCGAGAACTAGTATCATGTAGGTGTGAATTTAGTCTTAGTTTGTAGAAACTATTAAAATGATAAAAATGGATATCGTATTAAATCGTAAAAGATGCCAATTTACGATAAAAATTAAGAAATCGTTCAATTTGATTTTGTTACAATGGAAAAACCGTCTCCTGCTATGTCAAAAAATCGTTACCGTTTGATTAACAAACCGACGCCTTGTTAAGTTATATAAGGAACACGGAAGTCGCGCGCGAGCTCTTTTGTGCCTGAAATTCCGGAGAGTGAACATCGAAGAAGAACATAAATATCAGGTAAGTAAGAAAAAATGTCGAACAACAACATTGTAACTAGTAATTTATAACGTCTAAACCATTAATTTACAACACTTAAGCTATTAATTTATAACATTCAAGCCATTAATTTATAACATTTAAGGAATTAATTTATAACGTCTAAACTATTAATTTATAACATTTATGCTATTAATTTATAACATTTAAGCCATTAATTTCTAACTTTTGAACTGTTATTTTATACATTTAGCCATTAATTTATAACATTTAAACTATTAATTTATATCATCTAAGCCATTAAATTATAACATTCAAGCTATTAATTTATAACATTTAAACTGTTAATTTATAACATTTAAACCATTAATTTACAGCATTTAAAGTGTTATTTTATACAATTAAGCCATTAATTTATAACATTTAAGCAATTAATTTATAACATTTAAACTATTAATCTCTAACATTTAAGCCATTAATTTCTAACATTTAAGCAATTAATTGACAACATCTGAGCCACTAATTTACAACATTTAAACTGTTGTTTTATACATTTAAGCTATTATTTTATAACATTTAAGCTATTAATTAACAACATCTAAGCCATTAATTTACAACACTTAAAGTGTTATTTTATACATTTAAGCTATTAATTTATAACACTTAAGCTATTAATTTATAACATTTAAGCCATTAATTTCTAACTTTTGAACTGTTATTTTAGACATTTAGCCATTAATTTATAACATTTAAACTATTAATTTATATCATCTAAGCCATTAAATTATAACATTTAAGCTATTAATTTACAACATCTAAGCCACTAATTTACAATATTTAAACTATTAATTTATATCATCTAAGCTATTAATTTATAATATTTAAGCCATTAATCTAAAACAATTCCTCCATTAATTCCTAACAACTATTCCAATAATTTATATCCATATTCTCCCATTAATTCAAAGTAATTGTGCTCTTAATTTATAACAGTTGTACCATTAATCGGAAGCAACTCTACATTCATTGATTTAAATCAGTACCATCAATGTGAGTGAATTAATGATTTATATTGTATTATTTTATTAACGAAATCTTTCAGGTCCCTGGATTGCTATTTTATTTCTATATAGCATTATTTTTTAATTTTAAATACAGTACTTAATTTCCCATTTCACTATTTTGTATAAAAGCAGTGGTAACGCAGAGTGTAATTTTAAGATGTAATTTTCCATGTCTGCTAAAAACCAAGGAAACAACACCATATTCATGGAATCAAGGAAGCAAGTGTAGTTTAACCGAAGGCAACGACATCTTATCTGTAGCTGCAGATGAGTCATAGGACATTTCAAATAGTGTTGTTGTTTTGCCTCGGAGTACCAAAACCGTTAGATTACAAGTAATTTAATAACAAATAAACTCCGGACAAAACAATGCCGCCGCTACAATGTCGCTTTATTATAAAATAATTATACATCTCTGCTTCCAATGCGTAAAAACTCATATGTAAATGGGACCCGAGCGTAGTTACCTCCTCGTGGTGGGTCCCGGTAATTGGTATCGTTTTCCAAATAATAATACACCAAGTACTATTTCGAATATTAGTATTATTATTCGAAAACGATATCAAGCTAAAAACTACTTGTATATAGTCTGGTCTTGATCACCCAAAATAGTTTTGGTGATCTAAACTGGACTAATACCCCCCCGCGGGGGCAACGTGGGACATCGTGGGACATCGCAGGACACCGTGGGATGCGAGCGTATTAGCTTTAATTAATCATAAGATAGATACCTATGTTATGTACATTGTAAGCTCATTCTGTACAAAGATACTTATCTATCTTGGAACGACAAATAAAGATCTCGTCTCTCTTGATCCCCTCGCTTACCATACTGGAAAAATTGTTCCCACGATATATCGGTTCGCGATCACTCAGTTCTTTCAAACTGTCGCGTGGCGTACTCGCTCGCGTGTATTTCGGGTGCGTGCGGGTCAATGTGCTCTAGACAACTCTTCGGATTCGTAAGTCGCCCAAGGACAGCTCTGTCTTGGTGACTGCTCAACGTTTGCATCGGATCACGGGAGTTGTCGTCGTGCCGGTGATGCTTGCTAATCTGTTGGGGATTCAGTCGTGGATCTGCAGTCCTGTCCGATTGGTACTTCGGTACTCGGTCAGGGACCATCAATTTCACGTCCTCCGTAATCCTGTTCGGCCCCGCGGGAGTGGACCCCACTGTTCAGTTGAGGTATTGCCTTCGTAATCCTGTTCAGCGGTCCCTCCCCGTGAGTGGACCACACTATTCAGTTGGGGCCTCGTGCCTTGGTAATCCTGTTCAGCGGTCCCTCCCTGTGAGTGGACCCCACTGTTCAGTTGGGGCCTCTTGCCTTCGTAATCCTGTTCAGCGGTCCCTCCCCGGGTTCCACTTGTTCAGTTGGAGTGTGTCAAGTTGCTGGCCTATGTGCTGGATCCACGGCTGAATTACTAGTGGATCACTGGCATCATCTGTCGGCGCCATCGACCGCGACTCGTGTAAGTTTCGAACGGCGAAACAGGAATCGAGTTACGGCCAATTCTTGGGCTTTCCGTTGAACCTCGGGGTTATCTCGTGTACGGGGGTACGTCGCGTAGGTTTGTTAGTTCTTTCGAGAGATCGCGATCTCGTCCGTTTCGGGACAGTGTCAGTAGCTTCATCTTCTTCTTTTCGCTCCAAGTTAGATAAATGTGTCTTTGATACCGAATGTTGCCAGTAGGGATGCGAATTATTGTTTATTTGTACTGATCGATGTAATCGTTGTGTGGAAGATAGATGATGCGTTACGTATGCCTTGTTCTACGTTTGTAAACATTCATGTTAGCGCTGCGTTGGAGATATGTGTTTCGCAGTTAGACTACGAAACAACTATTTCTTTACGCAGCCCCATGGTCAAGTAGTGTCAAAACTGGACATTCTGCCAATAGGTTGAATGTCGAGATCGATGTGTAGTGTTAAATAACCCATGGGCGGGTCTCGTGCGTAGTCACCTCCTCGTGGTGAGACCTGGTAATTGGCATCGTTTTCCAAAAATTAATCAGTCGATTAATCTTTGGAAAACGATACCAAGCCAAGAACTACGCAACAGTCCAGTTTGGATCAACAAAAGCCCCTAAGATCATTTTGGATGATCTACACTGGACTGCACTATTAATTTATAACATTTAAGCCATTAATTTACAATATTTACGTCATGAATTTACAACAATAAGTCACAAATTCATAACATTTAAGCTATTAATTTTTACATTTATACCATTAATTCCTAACGCTCAAACTATTAATTTATAACACTTAAGCTATTAATTTATAACATTTAAGCAAATAATTAACAACGATTAAACTATTAATTTATAACAATTGAAACAATAATTGGCACATTTAAAACATTAATTTATAAGAATCAAACCATTCCTCGAGGAATCAGTAAGTCTCGCGCTAATAGCCCAATACATCGATAGATTTAACGAAGAAATACGTAACCGCGATTACAGCCAATTAGATCATATTATTTGCTACATAATTAATAACTGTATCACGTAAAGCGATGCAGGCGGTATTGAAGAAATAAAGCCATTTTATGTTACAACTATAACGAGTAAATTTAATCGTTTAACTTGTGAAGAATTAAAAAGGTACCTGACTTCTAAATAAGCATTAAATAAGAATCTTAAATATCGCAAACAGTGGTGTAGGTGTTACTCAAGAAAAAAGAACGTTTTATTTTTTAATTAGCACGAGTAAATGAACGAATATCGATAATATAATATAACGCTTAATATGAATTTTATCTGTCTGATTATTTAATAGCTTAACTTATTTCACAGTAACGTCATAGACTGCCCTTAGGCTCTTTTCCATTTTTGAACAAACTAATCGATAGTCGAGAACTAGTATCATGTAGGTGTGAATTTAGTCTTAGTTTGTAGAAACTATTAAAATGATAAAAATGGATATCGTATTAAATCGTAAAAGATGCCAATTTACGATAAAAATTAAGAAATCGTTCAATTTGATTTTGTTACAATGGAAAAACCGTCTCCTGCTATGTCAAAAAATCGTTACCGTTTGATTAACAAACCGACGCCTTGTTAAGTTATATAAGGAACACGGAAGTCGCGCGCGAGCTCTTTTGTGCCTGAAATTCCGGAGAGTGAACATCGAAGAAGAACATAAATATCAGGTAAGTAAGAAAAAATGTCGAACAACAACATTGTAACTAGTAATTTATAACGTCTAAACCATTAATTTACAACACTTAAGCTATTAATTTATAACATTCAAGCCATTAATTTATAACATTTAAGGAATTAATTTATAACGTCTAAACTATTAATTTATAACATTTATGCTATTAATTTATAACATTTAAGCCATTAATTTCTAACTTTTGAACTGTTATTTTATACATTTAGCCATTAATTTATAACATTTAAACTATTAATTTATATCATCTAAGACATTAAATTATAACATTCAAGCTATTAATTTATAACATTTAAACTGTTAATTTATAACATTTAAACCATTAATTTACAGCATTTAAAGTGTTATTTTATACAATTAAGCCATTGATTTATAACATTTAAGCAATTAATTTATAACATTTAAACTATTAATCTCTAACATTTAAGCCATTAATTTCTAACATTTAAGCAATTAATTGACAACATCTGAGCCACTAATTTACAACATTTAAACTGTTGTTTTATACATTTAAGCTATTATTTTATAACATTTAAGCTATTAATTAACAACATCTAAGCCATTAATTTACAACATTTAAAGTGTTATTTTATACATTTAAGCTATTAATTTATAACATTTAAGCTATTAATTTATAACATTTAAGCCATTAATTTCTAACTTTTGAACTGTTATTTTAGACATTTAGCCATTAATTTATAACATTTAAACTATTAATTTATATCATCTAAGCCATTAAATTATAACATTTAAGCTATTAATTTACAACATCTAAGCCACTAATTTACAATATTTAAACTATTAATTTATATCATCTAAGCGATTAATTTATAATATTTAAGCCATTAATCTAAAACAATTCCTCCATTAATTCCTAACAACTATTCCAATAATTTATATCCATATTCTCCCATTAATTCAAAGTAATTGTGCTCTTAATTTATAACAGTTGTACCATTAATCGGAAGCAACTCTACATTCATTGATTTAAATCAGTACCATCAATGTGAGTGAATTAATGATTTATATTGTATTATTTTATTAACGAAATCTTTCAGGTCCCTGGATTGCTATTTTATTTCTATATAGCATTATTTTTTAATTTTAAATACAGTACTTAATTTCCCATTTCACTATTTTGTATAAAAGCAGTGGTAACGCAGAGTGTAATTTTAAGATGTAATTTTCCATGTCTGCTAAAAACCAAGGAAACAACACCATATTCATGGAATCAAGGAAGCAAGTGTAGTTTAACCGAAGGCAACGACATCTTATCTGTAGCTGCAGATGAGTCATAGGACATTTCAAATAGTGTTGTTGTTTTGCCTCGGAGTACCAAAACCGTTAGATTACAAGTAATTTAAAAACAAATAAACTCCGGACAAAACAATGCCGCCGCTACAATGTCGCTTTATTATAAAATAATTATACATCTCTGCTTCCAATGCGTAAAAACTCATATGTAAATGGGACCCGAGCGTAGTTACCTCCTCGTGGTGGGTCCCGGTAATTGGTATCGTTTTCCAAATAATAATACACCAAGTACTATTTCGAATATTAGTATTATTATTCGAAAACGATATCAAGCTAAAAACTACTTGTATATAGTCTGGTCTTGATCACCCAAAATAGTTTTGGTGATCTAAACTGGACTAATACCCCCCCGCGGGGGCAACGTGGGACATCGTGGGACATCGCAGGACACCGTGGGATGCGAGCGTATTAGCTTTAATTAATCATAAGATAGATACCTATGTTATGTACATTGTAAGCTCATTCTGTACAAAGATACTTATCTATCTTGGAACGACAAATAAAGATCTCGTCTCTCTTGATCCCCTCGCTTACCATACTGGAAAAATTGTTCCCACGATATATCGGTTCGCGATCACTCAGTTCTTTCAAACTGTCGCGTGGCGTACTCGCTCGCGTGTATTTCGGGTGCGTGCGGGTCAATGTGCTCTAGACAACTCTTCGGATTCGTAAGTCGCCCAAGGACAGCTCTGTCTTGGTGACTGCTCAACGTTTGCATCGGATCACGGGAGTTGTCGTCGTGCCGGTGATGCTTGCTAATCTGTTGGGGATTCAGTCGTGGATCTGCAGTCCTGTCCGATTGGTACTTCGGTACTCGGTCAGGGACCATCAATTTCACGTCCTCCGTAATCCTGTTCGGCCCCGCGGGAGTGGACCCCACTGTTCAGTTGAGGTATTGCCTTCGTAATCCTGTTCAGCGGTCCCTCCCCGTGAGTGGACCACACTATTCAGTTGGGGCCTCGTGCCTTGGTAATCCTGTTCAGCGGTCCCTCCCTGTGAGTGGACCCCACTGTTCAGTTGGGGCCTCTTGCCTTCGTAATCCTGTTCAGCGGTCCCTCCCCGGGTTCCACTTGTTCAGTTGGAGTGTGTCAAGTTGCTGCCCTATGTGCTGGATCCACGGCTGAATTACTAGTGGATCACTGGCATCATCTGTCGGCGCCATCGACCGCGACTCGTGTAAGTTTCGAACGGCGAAACAGGAATCGAGTTACGGCCAATTCTTGGGCTTTCCGTTGAACCTCGGGGTTATCTCGTGTACGGGGGTACGTCGCGTAGGTTTGTTAGTTCTTTCGAGAGATCGCGATCTCGTCCGTTTCGGGACAGTGTCAGTAGCTTCATCTTCTTCTTTTCGCTCCAAGTTAGATAAATGTGTCTTTGATACCGAATGTTGCCAGTAGGGATGCGAATTATTGTTTATTTGTACTGATCGATGTAATCGTTGTGTGGGAGATAGATGATGCGTTACGTATGCCTTGTTCTACGTTTGTAAAGATTCATGTTAGCGCTGCGTTGGAGATATGTGTTTCGCAGTTAGACTACGAAACAACTATTTCTTTACGCAGCCCCATGGTCAAGTAGTGTCAAAACTGGACATTCTGCCAATAGGTTGAATGTCGAGATCGATGTGTAGTGTTAAATAACCCATGGGCGGGTCTCGTGCGTAGTCACCTCCTCGTGGTGAGACCTGGTAATTGGCATCGTTTTGCAAAAATTAATCAGTCGATTAATCTTTGGAAAACGATACCAAGCCAAGAAATACGCAACAGTCCAGTTTGGATCACCAAAAGCCCCTAAGATCATTTTGGATGATCTACACTGGACTGCACTATTAATTTATAACATTTAAGCCATTAATTTACAATATTTACGTCATGAATTTACAACAATAAGTCACAAATCCATAACATTTAAGCTATTAATTTTTACATTTATAACATTAATTCCTAACATTCAAACTATTAATTTATAACGCTTAAGCTATTAATTTATAACATTTAAGCAAATAATTAACAACGATTGAACTATTAATTTATAACAATTGAAACATTAATTGGCACATTTAAAACATTAATTTATAAGAATCAAACCATTCCTCGAGGAATCAGTAAGTCTCGCGCTAATAGCCCAATACATCGATAGATTTAACGAAGAAATACGTAACCGCGATTACAGCCAATTAGATCATATTATTTGCTACATAATTAATAACTGTATCACGTAAAGCGATGCAGGCGGTATTGAAGAAATAAAGCCATTTTATGTTACAACTATAACGAGTAAATTTAATCGTTTAACTTGTGAAGAATTAAAAAGGTACCTGACTTCTAAATAAGCATTAAATAAGAATCTTAAATATCGCAAACAGTGGTGTAGGTGTTACTCAAGAAAAAAGAACGTTTTATTTTTTAATTAGCACGAGGAAATGAACGAATATCGATAATATAATATAACGCTTAATATGAATTTTATCTGTCTGATTATTTAATAGCTTTACTTATTTCACAGTAACGTCATCGACTGCACTTAGGCTCTTTTCCCTTTTTGTCCAAACTAATCGATAGTCGAAAACTAGTATTATGTAGGTGTGAATATAGTCTTAGTTTGTAGAAACTATTAAAATGATAAAAATGGATATCGTATTAAATCGTAAAAGATGCCAATTTACGATAAAAATTAAGAAATCGTTCAATTTGATTTTGTTACAATGGAAAAACCGTCTCCTGCTATGTCAAAAAATCGTTACCGTTTGATTAACAAACCGACGCCTTGTTATGTTATATAAGGAACACGGAGGTCGCGCGCGAGCTCTTTTGTGCCTGAAATTCCGGAGAGTGAACATCGAAGAAGAACATAAATATCAGGTAAGTAAGAAAAAATATCAAACAACAACATTGTAACTAGTAATTTATAACGTCTAAACCATTAATTTACAACACTTAAGCTATTAATTTATAACGTTCAAGCCATTAATTTATAACATTTAAGGAATTAATTTATAACGTCTAAACTATTAATTTATAACATTTATGCTATTAATTTATAACATTTAAGCCATTAATTTCTAACTTTTGAACTGTTATTTTATACATTTAGCCATTAATTTATAACATTTATACTATTAATTTATATCATCTAAGCCATTAAATTATAACATTCAAGCTATTAATTTATAACATTTAAACTGTTAATTTATAACATTTAAACCATTAATTTACAGCATTTAAAGTGTTATTTTATACATCTAAGCCATTAATTTATAACATTTAAGCAAATAATTTATAACACTTAAACTATTAATTTCTAACTTTTAAGCCATTAATTTCTAACATTTAAGCAATTAATTGACAACATCTGAGCCACTAATTTACAACATTTAAACTGTTGTTTTATACATTTAAGCTATTATTTTATAACATTTAAGCTATTAATTAACAACATCTAAGCCATTAATTTACAACATTTAAAGTGTTATTTTATACATTTAAGCTATTAATTTATAACATTTAAGCTATTAATTTATAACATTTAAGCCATTAATTTCTAACTTTTGAACTGTTATTTTATACATTTAGCCATTAATTTATAACATTTAAACTATTAATTTATATCATCTAAGCCATTAATTTATAACATTTAAGCTATTAATTTACAACATCTAAGCCACTAATTTACAATATTTAAACTATTAATTTATATCATCTTAGCCACTAATTTATAATATTTAAGCCATTAATCTAAAACAATTCCTCCATTAATTCTTAACAACTATACCAATAATTTATAACCATATTCTCCCATTAATTCAAAGTAATTGTGCTCTTAATTTATAACAGTTGTACCATTAATCGGAAGCAACTCTACATTCATTGATTTAAATCAGTACCATCAATGTGAGTGAATTAATGATTTATATTGTATTATTTTATTAACGAAATCTTTCAGGTCCCTGGATTGCTATTTTATTTCTATATAGCATTATTTTTTAATTTTAAATACAGTACTTAATTTCTCATTTCACTATTTTGTATAAAAGCAGTGGTAACGCAGAGTGTAATTTTAAGATGTAATTTTCCATGTCTGCTAAAAACCAAGGAAACAACACCATATTCATGGAATCAAGGAAGCAAGTGTAGTTTAACCGAAGGCAACGACATCTTATCTGTAGCTGCACATGAGTCATAGGACATTTCAAATAGTGTTGTTGTTTTGCCTCGGAGTACCAAAACCGTTAGATTACAAGTAATTTAAAAACAAATAAACTCCGGACAAAACAATGCCGCCGCTACAATGTCGCTTTATTATAAAATAATTTTACATCTCTGCTTCCAATGCGTAAAAACTCATATGTAAATGGGACCCGAGCGTAGTTACCTCCTCGTGGTGGGTCCCGGTAATTTGTATCGTTTTCCAAATAATAATACACCAAGTACTATTTCGAATATTAGTATTATTATTCGAAAACGATATCAAGCTAAAAACTACTTGAATATAGTCTGGTCTTGATCACCCAAAACAGTTTTGGTGATCTAAACTGGACTAATACCCCCCCGCGGGGGCAACGTGGGACATCGTGGGACATCGCAGGACACCGTGGGATGCGAGCGTATTAGCTTTAATTAATCATAAGATAGATACCTATGTTATGTACATTGTAAGCTCATTCTGTACAAAGATACTTATCTATCTTGGAACGACAAATAAAGATCTCGTCTCTCTTGATCCCCTCGCTTACCATACTGGAAAAATTGTTCCCACGATATATCGGTTCGCGATCACTCAGTTCTTTCAAACTGTCGCGTGGCGTACTCGCTCGCGTGTATTTCGGGTGCGTGCGGGTCAATGTGCTCTAGACAACTCTTCGGATTCGTAAGTCGCCCAAGGACAGCTCTGTCTTGGTGACTGCTCAACGTTTGCATCGGATCACGGGAGTTGTCGTCGTGCCGGTGATGCTTGCTAATCTGTTGGGGATTCACTCGTGGATCTGCAGTCCTGTCCGATTGGTACTTCGGTACTCGGTCAGGGACCAGCAATTTCACGTCCTCCGTAATCCTGTTCGGCCCCGCGGGAGTGGACCCCACTGTTCAGTTGAGGTATTGCCTTCGTAATCCTGTTCAGCGGTCCCTCCCCGTGAGTGGACCCCACTGTTCAGTTGGGGCCTCGTGCCTTGGTAATCCTGTTCAGCGGTCCCTCCCTCTGAGTGGACCCCACTGTTCAGTTGGGGCCTCTTGCCTTCGTAATCCTGTTCAGCGGTCCTTCCCCGGGTTCCACTTGTTCAGTTGGAGTGTGTCAAGTTGCTGGCCTATGTGCTGGATCCACGGCTGAATTACTAGTGGATCACTGGCATCATCTGTCGGCGCCATCGACCGCGACTCGTGTAAGTTTCGAACGGCGGAACAGGAATCGAGTTACGGCCAATTCTTGGGCTTTCCGTTGAACCTCGGGGTTATCTCGTGTACGGGGGTACGTCGCGTAGGTTTGTTAGTTCTTTCGAGAGATCGCGATCTCGTCCGTTTCGGGACAGTGTCAGTAGCTTCATCTTCTTCTTTTCGCTCCAAGTTAGATAAATGTGTCTTTGATACCGAATGTTGCCAGTAGGGATGCGAATTATTGTATATTTGTACTGATCGATGTAATCGTTGTGTGGGAGATAGATGATGCGTTACGTATGCCTTGTTCTACGTTTGTAAAGATTCATGTTAGCGCTGCGTTGGAGATATGTGTTTCGCAGTTAGACTACGAAACAACTATTTCTTTACGCAGGCCCATGGTCAAGTAGTGTCAAAACTGGACATTCTGCCAATAGGTTGAATGTCGAGATCGATGTGTAGTGTTAAATAACCCATGGGCGGGTCTCGTGCGTAGTCACCTCCTCGTGGTGAGACCTGGTAATTGGCATCGTTTTCCAAAAATTAATCAGTCGATTAATCTTTGGAAATCGATACCAAGCCAAGAACTACGCAATAGTCCAGTTTGGATCACCAAAAGCCCCCAAGATCATTTTGGATGATCTACACTGGACTGCACTATTAATTTATAACATTTAAGCCATTAATTTACAATATTTACGTCATGAATTTACAACAATAAGTCACAAATTCATAACATTTAAGCTATTAATTTTTACATTTATACCATTAATTCCTAACACTCAAACTATTAATTTATAACACTTAAGCTATTAATTTATAACATTTAAGCAAATAATTAACAACGATTAAACTATTAATTTATAACAATTGAAACAATAATTGGCACATTTAAAACATTAATTTATAAAAATAAAACCATTCCTCGAGGAATCAGTAAGTTTCGCGCTAATAGCCCAATACATCGATAGATTTAACGAAGAAATACGTAACCGCGATTACAGCCAATTAGATCATATTATTTGCTACGTAATTAATAACTGTATAACATACAGCGATGCAGGCGGTATTGAAGAAATAAAGCCATTTTATGTTACAACTATAACGAGTAAATTTAATCGTTTAACTTGTGAAGAATTAAAAAGGTACCTGACTTCTAAATAAGCATTAAATAAGAATCTTAAATATCGCAAACAGTGGTGTAGGTGTTACTCAAGAAAAAAGAACGTTTTATTTTTTAATTAGCACGAGGAAATGAACGAATATCGATAATATAATATAACGCTTAATATGAATTTTATCTGTCTGATTATTTAATAGCTTTACTTATTTCACAGTAACGTCATCGACTGCCCTTAGGCTCTTGTCCCTTTTTGTCCAAACTAATCGATACTCGAAAACTAGTATTATGTAGGTGTGAATATAGTCTTAGTTTGTAGAAACTATTAAAATGATAAAAATGGATATCGTATTAAATCGTAAAAGATGCCAATTTACGATAAAAATTAAGAAATCGTTCAATTTGATTTTGTTACAATGGAAAAACCGTCTCCTGCTATGTCAAAAAATCGTTACCGTTTGATTAACAAACCGACGCCTTGTTATGTTATATAAGGAACACGGAGGTCGCGCGCGAGCTCTTTTGTGCCTGAAATTCCGGAGAGTGAACATCGAAGAAGAACATAAATATCAGGTAAGTAAGAAAAAATATCAAACAACAACATTGTAACTAGTAATTTATAACGTCTAAACCATTAATTTACAACACTTAAGCTATTAATTTATAACGTTCAAGCCATTAATTTATAACATTTAAGGAATTAATTTATAACGTCTAAACTATTAATTTATAACATTTATGCTATTAATTTATAACATTTAAGCCATTAATTTCTAACTTTTGAACTGTTATTTTATACATTTAGCCATTAATTTATAACATTTATACTATTAATTTATATCATCTAAGCCATTAAATTATAACATTCAAGCTATTAATTTATAACATTTAAACTGTTAATTTATAACATTTAAACCATTAATTTACAGCATTTAAAGTGTTATTTTATACATCTAAGCCATTAATTTATAACATTTAAGCAAATAATTTATAACACTTAAACTATTAATTTCTAACATTTAAGCCATTAATTTCTAACATTTAAGCAATTAATTGACAACATCTGAGCCACTAATTTACAACATTTAAACTGTTGTTTTATACATTTAAGCTATTATTTTATAACATTTAAGCTATTAATTAACAACATCTAAGCCATTAATTTACAACATTTAAAGTGTTATCTTATACATTTAAGCTATTAATTTATAACATTTAAGCTATTAATTTATAACATTTAAGCCATTAATTTCTAACTTTTGAACTGTTATTTTATACATTTAGCCATTAATTTATAACATTTAAACTATTAATTTATATCATCTAAGCCATTAATTTATAACATTTAAGCTATTAATTTACAACATCTAAGCCACTAATTTACAATATTTAAACTATTAATTTATATCATCTAAGCCATTAATTTATAATATTTAAGCCATTAATCTAAAACAATTCCTCCATTAATTCTTAACAACTATACCAATAATTTATAACCATATTCTCCCATTAATTCAAAGTAATTGTGCTCTTAATTTATAACAGTTGTACCATTAATCGGAAGCAACTCTACATTCATTGATTTAAATCAGTACCATCAATGTGAGTGAATTAATGATTTATATTGTATTATTTTATTAACGAAATCTTTCAGGTCCCTGGATTGCTATTTTATTTCTATATAGCATTATTTTTTAATTTTAAATACAGTACTTAATTTCTCATTTCACTATTTTGTATAAAAGCAGTGGTAACGCAGAGTGTAATTTTAAGATGTAATTTTCCATGTCTGCTAAAAACCAAGGAAACAACACCATATTCATGGAATCAAGGAAGCAAGTGTAGTTTAACCGAAGGCAACGACATCTTATCTGTAGCTGCACATGAGTCATAGGACATTTCAAATAGTGTTGTTGTTTTGCCTCGGAGTACCAAAACCGTTAGATTACAAGTAATTTAAAAACAAATAAACTCCGGACAAAACAATGCCGCCGCTACAATGTCGCTTTATTATAAAATAATTTTACATCTCTGCTTCCAATGCGTAAAAACTCATATGTAAATGGGACCCGAGCGTAGTTACCTCCTCGTGGTGGGTCCCGGTAATTGGTATCGTTTTCCAAATAATAATACACCAAGTACTATTTCGAATATTAGTATTATTATTCGAAAACGATATCAAGCTAAAAACTACTTGAATATAGTGTGGTCTTGATCACCCAAAATAGTTTTGGTGATCTAAACTGGACTAATACCCCCCCGCGGGGGCAACGTGGGACATCGTGGGACATCGCAGGACACCGTGGGATGCGAGCGTATTAGCTTTAATTAATCATAAGATAGATACCTATGTTATGTACATTGTAAGCTCATTCTGTACAAAGATACTTATCTATCTTGGAACGACAAATAAAGATCTCGTCTCTCTTGATCCCGTCGCTTTCCATACAGGAAAAATTGTTCCCACGATATATCGGTTCGCGATCACTCAGTTCTTTCAAACTGTCGCGTGGCGTACTCGCTCGCGTGTATTTCGGGTGCGTGCGGGTCAATGTGCTCTAGACAACTCTTCGGATTCGTAAGTCGCCCAAGGACAGCTCTGTCTTGGTGACTGCTCAACGTTTGCATCGGATCACGGGAGTTGTCGTCGTGCCGGTGATGCTTGCTAATCTGTTGGGGATTCAGTCGTGGATCTGCAGTCCTGTCCGATTGGTACTTCGGTACTCGGTCAGGGACCAGCAATTTCACGTCCTCCGTAATCCTGTTCGGCCCCGCGGGAGTGGACCCCACTGTTCAGTTGAGGTATTGCCTTCGTAATCCTGTTCAGCGGTCCCTCCCCGTGAGTGGACCCCACTGTTCAGTTGGGGCCTCGTGCCTTGGTAATCCTGTTCAGCGGTCCCTCCCTGTGAGTGGACCCCACTGTTCAGTTGGGGCCTCTTGCCTTCGTAATCCTGTTCAGCGGTCCCTCCCCGGGTTCCACTTGTTCAGTTGGAGTGTGTCAAGTTGCTGGCCTATGTGCTGGATCCACGGCTGAATTACTAGTGGATCACTGGCATCATCTGTCGGCGCCATCGACCGCGACTCGTGTAAGTTTCGAACGGCGGAACAGGAATCGAGTTACGGCCAATTCTTGGGCTTTCCGTTGAACCTCGGGGTTATCTCGTGGACGGGGGTACGTCGCGTAGGTTTGTTAGTTCTTTCGAGAGATCGCGATCTCGTCCGTTTCGGGACAGTGTCAGTAGCTTCATCTTCTTCTTTTCGCTCCAAGTTAGATAAATGTGTCTTTGATACCGAATGTTGCCAGTAGGGATGCGAATTATTGTTTATTTGTACTGATCGATGTAATCGTTGTGTGGGAGATAGATGATGCGTTACGTATGCCTTGTTCTACGTTAGTAAAGATTCATGTTAGCGCTGCGTTGGAGATATGTGTTTCGCAGTTAGACTACGAAACAACTATTTCTTTACGCAGGCCCATGGTCAAGTAGTGTCAAAACTGGACATTCTGCCAATAGGTTGAATGTCGAGATCGATGTGTAGTGTTAAATAACCCATGGGCGGGTCTCGTGCGTAGTCACCTCCTCGTGGTGAGACCTGGTAATTGGCATCGTTTTCCAAAAATTAATCAGTCGATTAATCTTTGGAAATCGATACCAAGCCAAGAACTACGCAATAGTCCAGTTTGGATCACCAAAAGCCCCCAAGATCATTTTGGATGATCTACACTGGACTGCACTATTAATTTATAACATTTAAGCCATTAATTTACAATATTTACGTCATGAATTTACAACAATAAGTCACAAATTCATAACATTTAAGCTATTAATTTTTACATTTATACCATTAATTCCTAACACTCAAACTATTAATTTATAACACTTAAGCTATTAATTTATAACATTTAAGCAAATAATTAACGACGATTAAACTATTAATTTATAACAATTGAAACAATAATTGGCACATTTAAAACATTAATTTATAAGAATCAAACCATTCCTCGAGGAATCAGTAAGTCTCGCGCTAATAGCCCAATACATCGATAGATTTAACGAAGAAATACGTAACCGCGATTACAACCAATTAGATCATATTACTTGCTACATAATTAATAACTGTATCACGTACAGCGATGCAGGCGGTATTGAAGAAATAAAGCCATTTTATGTTACAACTATAACGAGTAAATTTAATCGTTTAACTTGTGAAGAATTAAAAAGGTACCTGACTTCTAAATAAGCATTAAATAAGAATCTTAAATATCGCAAACAGTGATGTAGGTGTTACTCAAGAAAAAAGAACGTTTTATTTTTTAATTAGCACGAGTAAATGAACGAATATCGATAATGTAATATAACGCTTAATATGAATTATATCTGTCTGATTATTTAATAGCTTAACTTATTTCACAGTAACGTCATCGACTGCACTTAGGCTCTTTTCCCTTTTTGTCCAAACTAATCGATAGTCGAAAACTAGTATCATGTAGGTGTGAATATAGTCTTAGTTTGTAGAAACTATTAAAATGATAAAAATGGATATCGTATTAAATCGTAAAAGATGCCAATTTACGATAAAAATTAAGAAATCGTTCAATTTGATTTTGTTACAATGGAAAAACCGTCTCCTGCTATGTCAAAAAATCGTTACCGTTTGATTAACAAACCGACGCCTTGTTATGTTATATAAGGAACACGGAGATCGCGCGCGAGCTCTTTTGTGCCTGAAATTCCGGAGAGTGAACATCGAAGAAGAACATAAATATCAGGTAAGTAAGAAAAAATATCAAACAACAACATTGTAACTAGTAATTTATAACGTCTAAATCATTAATTTACAACACTTAAGCTATTAATTTATAACATTCAAGCCATTAATTTATAACATTTAAGGAATTAATTTATAACGTCTAAACTATTAATTTATAACATTTATGCTATTAATTTATAACATTTAAGCCATTAATTTCTAACTTTTGAACTGTTATTTTATACATTTAGCCATTAATTTATAACATTTAAACTATTAATTTATATCATCTAAGCCATTAAATTATAACATTCAAGCTATTAATTTATAACATTTAAACTGTTAATTTATAACATTTAAACCATTAATTTACAGCATTTAATGTGTTATTTTATACATTTAAGCCATTAATTTATAACATTTAAGCTATTAATTTATAACATTTAAGCCATTAATTTCTAACTTTTGAACTGTTATTTTATACATTTTGCCAATAATTTATAACATTTAAACTATTAATTTATATCATCTAAGCCATTAAATTATAACATTTAAGCTATTAATTTACAACATCTAAGCCACTAATTTACAATATTTAAACTATTAATTTATATCATCTAAGCCATTAATTTATAATATTTAAGCCATTAATCTAAAACAATTCCTCCATTAATTCTTAACAACTATACCAATAATTTATAACCATATTCTCCCATTAATTCAAAGTAATTGTGCTCTTAATTTATAACAGTTGTACCATTAATCGGAAGCAACTCTACATTCATTGATTTAAATCAGTACCATCAATGTGAGTGAATTAATGATTTATATTGTATTATTTTATTAACGAAATCTTTCAGGTCCCTGGATTGCTATTTTATTTCTATATAGAATTACTTTTTAATTTTAAATACAGTACTTAATTTCTCATTTCACTATTTTGTATAAAAGCAGTGGTAACGCAGAGTGTAATTTTAAGATGTAATTTTCCATGTCTGCTAAAAACCAAGGAAACAACACCATATTCATGGAATCAAGGAAGCAAGTGTAGTTTAACCGAAGGCAACGACATCTTATCTGTAGCTGCACATGAGTCATAGGACATTTCAAATAGTGTTGTTGTTTTGCCTCGGAGTACCAAAACCGTTAGATTACAAGTAATTTAAAAACAAATAAACTCCGGACAAAACAATGCCGCCGCTACAATGTCGCTTTATTATAAAATAATTTTACATCTCTGTTACGTCGCCTAAAACATCTGCGCTGCAGCTCTCGCGACCGGCCAGCCGACGGCCTGCGTAACGTCACTTCGACCCTCAATAAACCTGAGGACCAACCATAACTTTCTCTCGCATTGTGTACACATGTATCTGCATTCCATCCGTCGTCCTGAAAGCTTTCTTAAGGCTAGAAATATTTGCGACGCACATCTGGTTTTTAGAGAGGTCCTTGGGTTTATTAGGCGCAATTAAAAACACGGAGAAAGCGGGTACGCGCCCATTAGGAAAAATCGAACATCTGTCTAATAGAACAGGCTGGGTTTTCCCATGCACAAGGTCACTCACGAACCACGTTGGTCGAAGGTTTCCTACTCGTCACTTCTCCTACGACTCTCGGAGAGTCAAGTCGCAGACTTCTCCTGCTACATCAGGAGGGTCAAGTCAACTTACTTCTTCTACATACGACAACGTCGAAGTCTAACATCAAAATCTAGTGTCTATCAAGTATCCTCTAGTGCTACGTCCACTAACATACGAAATTCGATTGTACGAACCTTGCTCTATTAGTCATATCTATCTCATATTCGTGCGACAAGGTGTTATCGACGATTTGTATCTACTCAACAGTGTAGTTTAAGTGTTGGAAATATATATCTTATAATTCTGTGAATCACAGTGTTATATAAACTTAATCACCCCTATTATCTTAACGGAAATCAGGGGATCGATCAACTCGTGGTGTCGATTAGTATAATCGTAACGGGAATTTACGACTCCCGTTGACGTCTCTCCTCGCGATTGCGTCTCCCCGCGATTGGTCGAAATAACATGGTCCTTCGAGCCGGATTTTGCGCCATTAAAAAGTGCATTGACCAGTGACTATACAGTGTCGCGTGAAATCCACATTCCAACGACTTAGGCAACTAGCCAAAGGAGCTGCCATCGGAAAGGAACTCCTTCCTCGCTCAGCACATACGCGAGCCCACACCGCACTGTAACGAGTAGCTACCGATTCCTAGATCAACGTCCATTTGATTAAGGTAAACTCGTTCCTGCCATTAAACTCAAATATGGCCCACGCTGAACCGATCAGCACACTGCGGCGGAGACGAAGCATCTTAGTCCGCCGACTCGCGACCACGAAGCGTCAACTCGACGAATATGAAGCGTCTGGACGGGTAGAAAAGAACTCCCTCATAGCATGCCGTAACTTCTTCGACGAGAATTGGAGGAAGATAATCGAGGTTCAGGACGAGCTGGAAGCGTTAAATGAGGGGGAAATTGCTCATGCAGACTCTTTATTGCGAGAGCATCTTAAGATTGACGTACGGATCCTGGACCTCTTTGACCTACTACCATCAACAACCCCTTCGACATTAAAAGCACGCGATTCATGCGTGAAACGCCAGCCGACGGAGAATATCGCGTCGAACCTAGCGCCGATACCGTCGCCTGACATGCGGAGCTCATCGCGTGATACTCACAACGTGTCCCCCATACGCGACCTGACGACGACCACGTTCACATCGTCAGCATCACAACAATCTGATTCAACGACACAAAACGCCTTGAATCAGCAAACCGCTCAAGATACTCTGGACCAGAAGGAACTCAATCCCGTCCAGGACAACAGCGGCCATACTCCGCCGGCAGAAAACAACGCGTCGAATCCAACGTCGATATCGTCGCCTGACACGCGGATCTCATCGCCTAATCCGCGCGGCACATTGCGTGAAACTCGCACCTCATCGCCTACACGCGTCCTGAAGACAACACTTCACGATTCTCTGGATCAACAGAGAGAGAAAACCTCACCAGGCGACAAGATGTCGCAAACATTCTTTCCGAAGCTGTTACAGGATGGGCGATGCCCTGCAACTGTAATTCAAAACGACGAGAGTAGCGGGTCAAATCCCGTCAAGGATATCGAAGCCAATCTAGAATCTATACCAAGCATCAATAGAGGTCTTTTCAACGGTACCTCCTGGATCGAAGCGTTACCTGATACCTCCTGGGACGAGATGTCCCACGAAACTTCCAGGACCGAGGTGATTCACGACAATCCTTGGATCGTGAATATCAACTGGAAATGTCTTGGAAAAAACGAGGACGACAATGATCCAGACTACGAGGTGGACAACATGCTATCAACGCAACAAGCTTTAGGCCTGGCCATCAATCTTCCCTGGCAGCTACAGCATCTACGGACGGCAACAACCCCTGCGGAGACGAGCATCGTGGAGCGAGATGCAAAATCTTCCCTCTGCAGATCCGAACCTAACCAAGCGAAAGGTAAGATGCCTCCGATTTTGTTTTTAGGGGATAATTGGACCACGCCGGTCCAACCATCAAGCATCATCAAGAAGGCGCGACACGAATGGGTCAGCGGGGGGAGCCCTGTTCCCCAATCAACCATAGATCTTCTTCACGTCTCCACAACGCATCTACATGCGAATTTCACTTTCCGTTGTGAAATCGGAGAGATATATAACGACACCTCCTGGGACGAGGTGTTCCACGACACTTCATGGGCCGAGCCGTTTCACGACACGTCCTGGTTCGTGAACTTCAACAGAAACTATCTAGGCAATGCCGAGGACCACGACGATCCAGAACGCAAGGAAGACAACATATCCTCAACGCAACGGCCTCTCGGCCGTATCATCGAATACATTCGGGCGAAGACGGCCTCATCCAGACAATCACAATCCACACGACAACGAGCCTCGCGGATCGAGGTGATCCCATCCAGCAGACCACGGACAATCAGCAATCAACAAAGAGTTGGGCGGCAGCTCCAAGTAACTCTACCTACCAGAACTTTTGATCGGTACCCTCTCAACGGGGGGAGGATGTTACGTCGCCTAAAACATCTGCGCTGCATCTCTCGCGACCGGCCAGCCGACGGCCTGCGTAACGTCACTTCGACCCTCAATAAACCTGAGGACCAACCATAACTTTCTCTCGCATTGTGTACACATGTATCTGCATTCCATCCGTCGTCCGGGGGGCTTTCTTAAGGCTAGAAATATTTGCGACACACATCTGGTTTTTAGAGAGGTCCTTGGGTTTATTAGGCGCAATCAAAAATACGGAGAAAGCGGGTACGCGCCCATTAGGAAAAAACAAACATCTGTCTAACAGAACAGGCTGAGTTTTCCCATGTGCAAGGTCATGTATGAACCACGTCGGTAGGAGGACTCCGACTCACTCCTTCAGGTTTCAGCATGGGTCACAGCCAATCGACATCGCGGATCGTTGCCCTCACTTTTCCTGATGAACAGCGTGAATAACGAATCCGCGTCCTTCATGCAAAGGGCACACCCACACCGAGCTTTCTTCCGCGCTAGCCTAAGGGCGACAATTAGTAGTAGAAAAACAACGTCGACGTGTAGCATCTAACTCTCCCGTCCACTAACATACGAAATTCGACTGTACGAACCTTGCTCTATCATTCCTGTCTATCTCATATTCGTGCGACAAGTTGTTATTGACGATTTTTATCTACTCAACAGTGTAGTTTAAGTGTTGGAAATATATATTTTATAATTCTGTGAATCACAGTGTTATATAAACTTAATCACCCCTATTATCTTAACGGAAATCAGGGGATCGATCAACTCGTGGTGTCGATTAGTATAATCGTAACGGGAATTTACGACTCCCGTTGACGTCTCTCCTCGCGATTGCGTCTCCCCGCGATTGGCCGAATTAACAGAAACTATTAAAATGATAAAAATGGATATCGTATTAAATCGTAAAAGATGCCAATTTACGATAAAAATTAAGAAATCATTCAATTTGATTTTGTTACAATGGAAAAACCGTCTCCTGCTATGTCAAAAAATCGTTACCGTTTGATTAACAAACCGACGCCTTGTTAAGTTATATAAGGAACACGGAAGTCGCGGGCGAGCTCTTTTGTGCCTGAAATTCCGGAGAGTGAACATCGAAGAAGAACATAAATATCAGGTAAGTAAGAAAAAATATCAAACAACAACATTGTAACTAGTAATTTATAACGTCTAAACCATTAATTTACAACACTTAAGCTATTAATTTATACCATTCAAGCCATTAATTTATAACATTTAAGGAATTAATTTATAACGTCTAAACTATTAATTTATAACATTTATGCTATTAATTTATAACATTTAAGCCATTAATTTCTAACTTTTGAACTGTTATTTTATACATTTAGCCATTAATTTATAACATTTAAACTATTAATTTATATCATCTAAGCCATTAAATTATAACATTCAATCTATTAATTTATAACATTTAAACTGTTAATTTATAACATTTAAACCATTAATTTACAGCATTTAAAGTGTTATTTTATACATTTAAGCCATTAATTTATAACATTTAAGCAATTAATTTATAACATTTAAGCCATTAATTTCTAACTTTTGAACTGTTATTTTATACATTTAGCCATTAATTTATAACATTTAAACTATTAATTTATATCATCTAAGCCATTAAATTATAACATTCAGGCTATTAATTTATAACATTTAAACTGTTAATTTATAACATTTAAACCATTAATTTACAGCATTTAATGTGTTATTTTATACATTTAAGCCATTAATTTATAACATTTAAGCCATTAATTTATAACATTTAAGCTATTAATTTATAACATTTAAGCCATTAATTTCTAACCTTTGAACTGTTATTTTATACATTTTGCCAATAATTTATAACATTTAAACAATTAATTTATATCATCTAAGCCATTAAATTATAACATTTAAGCTATTAATTTACAACATCTAAGCCACTAATTTACAATATTTAAACTATTAATTTATATCATCTAAGCCATTAATTTATAATATTTAAGCCATTAATCTAAAACAATTCCTCCATTAATTCTTAACAACTATACCAATAATTTATAACCATATTCTCCCATTAATTCAAAGTAATTGTGCTCTTAATTTATAACAGTTGTACCATTAATCGGAAGCAACTCTACATTCATTGATTTAAATCAGTACCATCAATGTGAGTGAATTAATGATTTATATTGTATTATTTTATTAACGAAATCTTTCAGGCCCCTGGATTGCAATTTTATTTCTATATAGCATTATTTTTTAATTTTAAATACAGTACTTAATTTCTCATTTCACTATTTTGTATAAAAGCAGTGGTAACGCAGAGTGTAATTTTAAGATGTAATTTTCCATGTCTGCTAAAAACCAAGGAAACAACACCATATTCATGGAATCTAGGAAGCAAGTGTAGTTTAACCGAAGGCAACGACATCTTATCTGTAGCTGCACATGAGTCATAGGACATTTCAAATAGTGTTGTTGTTTTGCCTCGGAGTACCAAAACCGTTAGATTACAAGTAATTTAAAAACAAATAAACTCCGGACAAAACAATGCCGCCGCTACAATGTCGCTTTATTATAAAATAATTTTACATCTCTGCTTCCAATGCGTAAAAACTCATATGTAAATGGGACCCGAGCGTAGTTACCTCCTCGTGGTGGGTCCCGGTAATTGGTATCGTTTTCCAAATAATAATACACCAAGTACTATTTCGAATATTAGTATTATTATTCGAAAACGATATCAAGCTAAAAACTACTTGAATATAGTGTGGTCTTGATCACCCAAAATAGTTTTGGTGATCTAAACTGGACTAATACCCCCCCGCGGGGGCAACGTGGGACATCGTGGGACATCGCAGGACACCGTGGGATGCGAGCGTATTAGCTTTAATTAATCATAAGATAGATACCTATGTTATGTACATTGTAAGCTCATTCTGTACAAAGATACTTATCTATCTTGGAACGACAAATAAAGATCTCGTCTCTCTTGATCCCGTCGCTTTCCATACAGGAAAAATTGTTCCCACGATATATCGGTTCGCGATCACTCAGTTCTTTCAAACTGTCGCGTGGCGTACTCGCTCGCGTGTATTTCGGGTGCGTGCGGGTCAATGTGCTCTAGACAACTCTTCGGATTCGTAAGTCGCCCAAGGACAGCTCTGTCTTGGTGACTGCTCAACGTTTGCATCGGATCACGGGAGTTGTCGTCGTGCCGGTGATGCTTGCTAATCTGTTGGGGATTCAGTCGTGGATCTGCAGTCCTGTCCGATTGGTACTTCGGTACTCGGTCAGGGACCAGCAATTTCACGTCCTCCGTAATCCTGTTCGGCCCCGCGGGAGTGGACCCCACTGTTCAGTTGAGGTATTGCCTTCGTAATCCTGTTCAGCGGTCCCTCCCCGTGAGTGGACCCCACTGTTCAGTTGGGGCCTCGTGCCTTGGTAATCCTGTTCAGCGGTCCCTCCCTGTGAGTGGACCCCACTGTTCAGTTGGGGCCTCTTGCCTTCGTAATCCTGTTCAGCGGTCCCTCCCCGGGTTCCACTTGTTCAGTTGGAGTGTGTCAAGTTGCTGGCCTATGTGCTGGATCCACGGCTGAATTACTAGTGGATCACTGGCATCATCTGTCGGCGCCATCGACCGCGACTCGTGTAAGTTTCGAACGGCGGAACAGGAATCGAGTTACGGCCAATTCTTGGGCTTTCCGTTGAACCTCGGGGTTATCTCGTGGACGGGGGTACGTCGCGTAGGTTTGTTAGTTCTTTCGAGAGATCGCGATCTCGTCCGTTTCGGGACAGTGTCAGTAGCTTCATCTTCTTCTTTTCGCTCCAAGTTAGATAAATGTGTCTTTGATACCGAATGTTGCCAGTAGGGATGCGAATTATTGTTTATTTGTACTGATCGATGTAATCGTTGTGTGGGAGATAGATGATGCGTTACGTATGCCTTGTTCTACGTTAGTAAAGATTCATGTTAGCGCTGCGTTGGAGATATGTGTTTCGCAGTTAGACTACGAAACAACTATTTCTTTACGCAGGCCCATGGTCAAGTAGTGTCAAAACTGGACATTCTGCCAATAGGTTGAATGTCGAGATCGATGTGTAGTGTTAAATAACCCATGGGCGGGTCTCGTGCGTAGTCACCTCCTCGTGGTGAGACCTGGTAATTGGCATCGTTTTCCAAAAATTAATCAGTCGATTAATCTTTGGAAATCGATACCAAGCCAAGAACTACGCAATAGTCCAGTTTGGATCACCAAAAGCCCCCAAGATCATTTTGGATGATCTACACTGGACTGCACTATTAATTTATAACATTTAAGCCATTAATTTACAATATTTACGTCATGAATTTACAACAATAAGTCACAAATTCATAACATTTAAGCTATTAATTTTTACATTTATACCATTAATTCCTAACACTCAAACTATTAATTTATAACACTTAAGCTATTAATTTATAACATTTAAGCAAATAATTAACGACGATTAAACTATTAATTTATAACAATTGAAACAATAATTGGCACATTTAAAACATTAATTTATAAGAATCAAACCATTCCTCGAGGAATCAGTAAGTCTCGCGCTAATAGCCCAATACATCGATAGATTTAACGAAGAAATACGTAACCGCGATTACAACCAATTAGATCATATTACTTGCTACATAATTAATAACTGTATCACGTACAGCGATGCAGGCGGTATTGAAGAAATAAAGCCATTTTATGTTACAACTATAACGAGTAAATTTAATCGTTTAACTTGTGAAGAATTAAAAAGGTACCTGACTTCTAAATAAGCATTAAATAAGAATCTTAAATATCGCAAACAGTGATGTAGGTGTTACTCAAGAAAAAAGAACGTTTTATTTTTTAATTAGCACGAGTAAATGAACGAATATCGATAATGTAATATAACGCTTAATATGAATTATATCTGTCTGATTATTTAATAGCTTAACTTATTTCACAGTAACGTCATCGACTGCACTTAGGCTCTTTTCCCTTTTTGTCCAAACTAATCGATAGTCGAAAACTAGTATCATGTAGGTGTGAATATAGTCTTAGTTTGTAGAAACTATTAAAATGATAAAAATGGATATCGTATTAAATCGTAAAAGATGCCAATTTACGATAAAAATTAAGAAATCGTTCAATTTGATTTTGTTACAATGGAAAAACCGTCTCCTGCTATGTCAAAAAATCGTTACCGTTTGATTAACAAACCGACGCCTTGTTATGTTATATAAGGAACACGGAGATCGCGCGCGAGCTCTTTTGTGCCTGAAATTCCGGAGAGTGAACATCGAAGAAGAACATAAATATCAGGTAAGTAAGAAAAAATATCAAACAACAACATTGTAACTAGTAATTTATAACGTCTAAATCATTAATTTACAACACTTAAGCTATTAATTTATAACATTCAAGCCATTAATTTATAACATTTAAGGAATTAATTTATAACGTCTAAACTATTAATTTATAACATTTATGCTATTAATTTATAACATTTAAGCCATTAATTTCTAACTTTTGAACTGTTATTTTATACATTTAGCCATTAATTTATAACATTTAAACTATTAATTTATATCATCTAAGCCATTAAATTATAACATTCAAGCTATTAATTTATAACATTTAAACTGTTAATTTATAACATTTAAACCATTAATTTACAGCATTTAATGTGTTATTTTATACATTTAAGCCATTAATTTATAACATTTAAGCTATTAATTTATAACATTTAAGCCATTAATTTCTAACTTTTGAACTGTTATTTTATACATTTTGCCAATAATTTATAACATTTAAACAATTAATTTATATCATCTAAGCCATTAAATTATAACATTTAAGCTATTAATTTACAACATCTAAGCCACTAATTTACAATATTTAAACTATTAATTTATATCATCTAAGCCATTAATTTATAATATTTAAGCCATTAATCTAAAACAATTCCTCCATTAATTCTTAACAACTATACCAATAATTTATAACCATATTCTCCCATTAATTCAAAGTAATTGTGCTCTTAATTTATAACAGTTGTACCATTAATCGGAAGCAACTCTACATTCATTGATTTAAATCAGTACCATCAATGTGAGTGAATTAATGATTTATATTGTATTATTTTATTAACGAAATCTTTCAGGCCCCTGGATTGCAATTTTATTTCTATATAGCATTATTTTTTAATTTTAAATACAGTACTTAATTTCTCATTTCACTATTTTGTATAAAAGCAGTGGTAACGCAGAGTGTAATTTTAAGATGTAATTTTCCATGTCTGCTAAAAACCAAGGAAACAACACCATATTCATGGAATCTAGGAAGCAAGTGTAGTTTAACCGAAGGCAACGACATCTTATCTGTAGCTGCACATGAGTCATAGGACATTTCAAATAGTGTTGTTGTTTTGCCTCGGAGTACCAAAACCGTTAGATTACAAGTAATTTAAAAACAAATAAACTCCGGACAAAACAATGCCGCCGCTACAATGTCGCTTTATTATAAAATAATTTTACATCTCTGCTTCCAATGCGTAAAAACTCATATGTAAATGGGACCCGAGCGTAGTTACCTCCTCGTGGTGGGTCCCGGTAATTGGTATCGTTTTCCAAATAATAATACACCAAGTACTATTTCGAATATTAGTATTATTATTCGAAAACGATATCAAGCTAAAAACTACTTGAATATAGTGTGGTCTTGATCACCCAAAATAGTTTTGGTGATCTAAACTGGACTAATACCCCCCCGCGGGGGCAACGTGGGACATCGTGGGACATCGCAGGACACCGTGGGATGCGAGCGTATTAGCTTTAATTAATCATAAGATAGATACCTATGTTATGTACATTGTAAGCTCATTCTGTACAAAGATACTTATCTATCTTGGAACGACAAATAAAGATCTCGTCTCTCTTGATCCCGTCGCTTTCCATACAGGAAAAATTGTTCCCACGATATATCGGTTCGCGATCACTCAGTTCTTTCAAACTGTCGCGTGGCGTACTCGCTCGCGTGTATTTCGGGTGCGTGCGGGTCAATGTGCTCTAGACAACTCTTCGGATTCGTAAGTCGCCCAAGGACAGCTCTGTCTTGGTGACTGCTCAACGTTTGCATCGGATCACGGGAGTTGTCGTCGTGCCGGTGATGCTTGCTAATCTGTTGGGGATTCAGTCGTGGATCTGCAGTCCTGTCCGATTGGTACTTCGGTACTCGGTCAGGGACCAGCAATTTCACGTCCTCCGTAATCCTGTTCGGCCCCGCGGGAGTGGACCCCACTGTTCAGTTGAGGTATTGCCTTCGTAATCCTGTTCAGCGGTCCCTCCCCGTGAGTGGACCCCACTGTTCAGTTGGGGCCTCGTGCCTTGGTAATCCTGTTCAGCGGTCCCTCCCTGTGAGTGGACCCCACTGTTCAGTTGGGGCCTCTTGCCTTCGTAATCCTGTTCAGCGGTCCCTCCCCGGGTTCCACTTGTTCAGTTGGAGTGTGTCAAGTTGCTGGCCTATGTGCTGGATCCACGGCTGAATTACTAGTGGATCACTGGCATCATCTGTCGGCGCCATCGACCGCGACTCGTGTAAGTTTCGAACGGCGGAACAGGAATCGAGTTACGGCCAATTCTTGGGCTTTCCGTTGAACCTCGGGGTTATCTCGTGGACGGGGGTACGTCGCGTAGGTTTGTTAGTTCTTTCGAGAGATCGCGATCTCGTCCGTTTCGGGACAGTGTCAGTAGCTTCATCTTCTTCTTTTCGCTCCAAGTTAGATAAATGTGTCTTTGATACCGAATGTTGCCAGTAGGGATGCGAATTATTGTTTATTTGTACTGATCGATGTAATCGTTGTGTGGGAGATAGATGATGCGTTACGTATGCCTTGTTCTACGTTAGTAAAGATTCATGTTAGCGCTGCGTTGGAGATATGTGTTTCGCAGTTAGACTACGAAACAACTATTTCTTTACGCAGGCCCATGGTCAAGTAGTGTCAAAACTGGACATTCTGCCAATAGGTTGAATGTCGAGATCGATGTGTAGTGTTAAATAACCCATGGGCGGGTCTCGTGCGTAGTCACCTCCTCGTGGTGAGACCTGGTAATTGGCATCGTTTTCCAAAAATTAATCAGTCGATTAATCTTTGGAAATCGATACCAAGCCAAGAACTACGCAATAGTCCAGTTTGGATCACCAAAAGCCCCCAAGATCATTTTGGATGATCTACACTGGACTGCACTATTAATTTATAACATTTAAGCCATTAATTTACAATATTTACGTCATGAATTTACAACAATAAGTCACAAATTCATAACATTTAAGCTATTAATTTTTACATTTATACCATTAATTCCTAACACTCAAACTATTAATTTATAACACTTAAGCTATTAATTTATAACATTTAAGCAAATAATTAACGACGATTAAACTATTAATTTATAACAATTGAAACAATAATTGGCACATTTAAAACATTAATTTATAAGAATCAAACCATTCCTCGAGGAATCAGTAAGTCTCGCGCTAATAGCCCAATACATCGATAGATTTAACGAAGAAATACGTAACCGCGATTACAACCAATTAGATCATATTACTTGCTACATAATTAATAACTGTATCACGTACAGCGATGCAGGCGGTATTGAAGAAATAAAGCCATTTTATGTTACAACTATAACGAGTAAATTTAATCGTTTAACTTGTGAAGAATTAAAAAGGTACCTGACTTCTAAATAAGCATTAAATAAGAATCTTAAATATCGCAAACAGTGATGTAGGTGTTACTCAAGAAAAAAGAACGTTTTATTTTTTAATTAGCACGAGTAAATGAACGAATATCGATAATGTAATATAACGCTTAATATGAATTATATCTGTCTGATTATTTAATAGCTTAACTTATTTCACAGTAACGTCATCGACTGCACTTAGGCTCTTTTCCCTTTTTGTCCAAACTAATCGATAGTCGAAAACTAGTATCATGTAGGTGTGAATATAGTCTTAGTTTGTAGAAACTATTAAAATGATAAAAATGGATATCGTATTAAATCGTAAAAGATGCCAATTTACGATAAAAATTAAGAAATCGTTCAATTTGATTTTGTTACAATGGAAAAACCGTCTCCTGCTATGTCAAAAAATCGTTACCGTTTGATTAACAAACCGACGCCTTGTTATGTTATATAAGGAACACGGAGATCGCGCGCGAGCTCTTTTGTGCCTGAAATTCCGGAGAGTGAACATCGAAGAAGAACATAAATATCAGGTAAGTAAGAAAAAATATCAAACAACAACATTGTAACTAGTAATTTATAACGTCTAAATCATTAATTTACAACACTTAAGCTATTAATTTATAACATTCAAGCCATTAATTTATAACATTTAAGGAATTAATTTATAACGTCTAAACTATTAATTTATAACATTTATGCTATTAATTTATAACATTTAAGCCATTAATTTCTAACTTTTGAACTGTTATTTTATACATTTAGCCATTAATTTATAACATTTAAACTATTAATTTATATCATCTAAGCCATTAAATTATAACATTCAAGCTATTAATTTATAACATTTAAACTGTTAATTTATAACATTTAAACCATTAATTTACAGCATTTAATGTGTTATTTTATACATTTAAGCCATTAATTTATAACATTTAAGCTATTAATTTATAACATTTAAGCCATTAATTTCTAACTTTTGAACTGTTATTTTATACATTTTGCCAATAATTTATAACATTTAAACTATTAATTTATATCATCTAAGCCATTAAATTATAACATTTAAGCTATTAATTTACAACATCTAAGCCACTAATTTACAATATTTAAACTATTAATTTATATCATCTAAGCCATTAATTTATAATATTTAAGCCATTAATCTAAAACAATTCCTCCATTAATTCTTAACAACTATACCAATAATTTATAACCATATTCTCCCATTAATTCAAAGTAATTGTGCTCTTAATTTATAACAGTTGTACCATTAATCGGAAGCAACTCTACATTCATTGATTTAAATCAGTACCATCAATGTGAGTGAATTAATGATTTATATTGTATTATTTTATTAACGAAATCTTTCAGGTCCCTGGATTGCTATTTTATTTCTATATAGAATTACTTTTTAATTTTAAATACAGTACTTAATTTCTCATTTCACTATTTTGTATAAAAGCAGTGGTAACGCAGAGTGTAATTTTAAGATGTAATTTTCCATGTCTGCTAAAAACCAAGGAAACAACACCATATTCATGGAATCAAGGAAGCAAGTGTAGTTTAACCGAAGGCAACGACATCTTATCTGTAGCTGCACATGAGTCATAGGACATTTCAAATAGTGTTGTTGTTTTGCCTCGGAGTACCAAAACCGTTAGATTACAAGTAATTTAAAAACAAATAAACTCCGGACAAAACAATGCCGCCGCTACAATGTCGCTTTATTATAAAATAATTTTACATCTCTGTTACGTCGCCTAAAACATCTGCGCTGCAGCTCTCGCGACCGGCCAGCCGACGGCCTGCGTAACGTCACTTCGACCCTCAATAAACCTGAGGACCAACCATAACTTTCTCTCGCATTGTGTACACATGTATCTGCATTCCATCCGTCGTCCTGAAAGCTTTCTTAAGGCTAGAAATATTTGCGACGCACATCTGGTTTTTAGAGAGGTCCTTGGGTTTATTAGGCGCAATTAAAAACACGGAGAAAGCGGGTACGCGCCCATTAGGAAAAATCGAACATCTGTCTAATAGAACAGGCTGGGTTTTCCCATGCACAAGGTCACTCACGAACCACGTTGGTCGAAGGTTTCCTACTCGTCACTTCTCCTACGACTCTCGGAGAGTCAAGTCGCAGACTTCTCCTGCTACATCAGGAGGGTCAAGTCAACTTACTTCTTCTACATACGACAACGTCGAAGTCTAACATCAAAATCTAGTGTCTATCAAGTATCCTCTAGTGCTACGTCCACTAACATACGAAATTCGATTGTACGAACCTTGCTCTATTAGTCATATCTATCTCATATTCGTGCGACAAGGTGTTATCGACGATTTGTATCTACTCAACAGTGTAGTTTAAGTGTTGGAAATATATATTTTATAATTCTGTGAATCACAGTGTTATATAAACTTAATCACCCCTATTATCTTAACGGAAATCAGGGGATCGATCAACTCGTGGTGTCGATTAGTATAATCGTAACGGGAATTTACGACTCCCGTTGACGTCTCTCCTCGCGATTGCGTCTCCCCGCGATTGGTCGAAATAACATGGTCCTTCGAGCCGGATTTTGCGCCATTAAAAAGTGCATTGACCAGTGACTATACAGTGTCGCGTGAAATCCACATTCCAACGACTTAGGCAACTAGCCAAAGGAGCTGCCATCGGAAAGGAACTCCTTCCTCGCTCAGCACATACGCGAGCCCACACCGCACTGTAACGAGTAGCTACCGATTCCTAGATCAACGTCCATTTGATTAAGGTAAACTCGTTCCTGCCATTAAACTCAAATATGGCCCACGCTGAACCGATCAGCACACTGCGGCGGAGACGAAGCATCTTAGTCCGCCGACTCGCGACCACGAAGCGTCAACTCGACGAATATGAAGCGTCTGGACGGGTAGAAAAGAACTCCCTCATAGCATGCCGTAACTTCTTCGACGAGAATTGGAGGAAGATAATCGAGGTTCAGGACGAGCTGGAAGCGTTAAATGAGGGGGAAATTGCTCATGCAGACTCTTTATTGCGAGAGCATCTTAAGATTGACGTACGGATCCTGGACCTCTTTGACCTACTACCATCAACAACCCCTTCGACATTAAAAGCACGCGATTCATGCGTGAAACGCCAGCCGACGGAGAATATCGCGTCGAACCTAGCGCCGATACCGTCGCCTGACATGCGGAGCTCATCGCGTGATACTCACAACGTGTCCCCCATACGCGACCTGACGACGACCACGTTCACATCGTCAGCATCACAACAATCTGATTCAACGACACAAAACGCCTTGAATCAGCAAACCGCTCAAGATACTCTGGACCAGAAGGAACTCAATCCCGTCCAGGACAACAGCGGCCATACTCCGCCGGCAGAAAACAACGCGTCGAATCCAACGTCGATATCGTCGCCTGACACGCGGATCTCATCGCCTAATCCGCGCGGCACATTGCGTGAAACTCGCACCTCATCGCCTACACGCGTCCTGAAGACAACACTTCACGATTCTCTGGATCAACAGAGAGAGAAAACCTCACCAGGCGACAAGATGTCGCAAACATTCTTTCCGAAGCTGTTACAGGATGGGCGATGCCCTGCAACTGTAATTCAAAACGACGAGAGTAGCGGGTCAAATCCCGTCAAGGATATCGAAGCCAATCTAGAATCTATACCAAGCATCAATAGAGGTCTTTTCAACGGTACCTCCTGGATCGAAGCGTTACCTGATACCTCCTGGGACGAGATGTCCCACGAAACTTCCAGGACCGAGGTGATTCACGACAATCCTTGGATCGTGAATATCAACTGGAAATGTCTTGGAAAAAACGAGGACGACAATGATCCAGACTACGAGGTGGACAACATGCTATCAACGCAACAAGCTTTAGGCCTGGCCATCAATCTTCCCTGGCAGCTACAGCATCTACGGACGGCAACAACCCCTGCGGAGACGAGCATCGTGGAGCGAGATGCAAAATCTTCCCTCTGCAGATCCGAACCTAACCAAGCGAAAGGTAAGATGCCTCCGATTTTGTTTTTAGGGGATAATTGGACCACGCCGGTCCAACCATCAAGCATCATCAAGAAGGCGCGACACGAATGGGTCAGCGGGGGGAGCCCTGTTCCCCAATCAACCATAGATCTTCTTCACGTCTCCACAACGCATCTACATGGGAATTTCACTTTCCGTTGTGAAATCGGAGAGATATATAACGACACCTCCTGGGACGAGGTGTTCCACGACACTTCATGGGCCGAGCCGTTTCACGACACGTCCTGGTTCGTGAACTTCAACAGAAACTATCTAGGCAATGCCGAGGACCACGACGATCCAGAACGCAAGGAAGACAACATATCCTCAACGCAACGGCCTCTCGGCCGTATCATCGAATACATTCGGGCGAAGACGGCCTCATCCAGACAATCACAATCCACACGACAACGAGCCTCGCGGATCGAGGTGATCCCATCCAGCAGACCACGGACAATCAGCAATCAACAAAGAGTTGGGCGGCAGCTCCAAGTAACTCTACCTACCAGAACTTTTGATCGGTACCCTCTCAACGGGGGGAGGATGTTACGTCGCCTAAAACATCTGCGCTGCATCTCTCGCGACCGGCCAGCCGACGGCCTGCGTAACGTCACTTCGACCCTCAATAAACCTGAGGACCAACCATAACTTTCTCTCGCATTGTGTACACATGTATCTGCATTCCATCCGTCGTCCGGGGGGCTTTCTTAAGGCTAGAAATATTTGCGACACACATCTGGTTTTTAGAGAGGTCCTTGGGTTTATTAGGCGCAATCAAAAATACGGAGAAAGCGGGTACGCGCCCATTAGGAAAAAACAAACATCTGTCTAACAGAACAGGCTGAGTTTTCCCATGTGCAAGGTCATGTATGAACCACGTCGGTAGGAGGACTCCGACTCACTCCTTCAGGTTTCAGCATGGGTCACAGCCAATCGACATCGCGGATCGTTGCCCTCACTTTTCCTGATGAACAGCGTGAATAACGAATCCGCGTCCTTCATGCAAAGGGCACACCCACACCGAGCTTTCTTCCGCGCTAGCCTAAGGGCGACAATTAGTAGTAGAAAAACAACGTCGACGTGTAGCATCTAACTCTCCCGTCCACTAACATACGAAATTCGACTGTACGAACCTTGCTCTATCATTCCTGTCTATCTCATATTCGTGCGACAAGTTGTTATTGACGATTTTTATCTACTCAACAGTGTAGTTTAAGTGTTGGAAATATATATTTTATAATTCTGTGAATCACAGTGTTATATAAACTTAATCACCCCTATTATCTTAACGGAAATCAGGGGATCGATCAACTCGTGGTGTCGATTAGTATAATCGTAACGGGAATTTACGACTCCCGTTGACGTCTCTCCTCGCGATTGCGTCTCCCCGCGATTGGCCGAATTAACAGAAACTATTAAAATGATAAAAATGGATATCGTATTAAATCGTAAAAGATGCCAATTTACGATAAAAATTAAGAAATCATTCAATTTGATTTTGTTACAATGGAAAAACCGTCTCCTGCTATGTCAAAAAATCGTTACCGTTTGATTAACAAACCGACGCCTTGTTAAGTTATATAAGGAACACGGAAGTCGCGGGCGAGCTCTTTTGTGCCTGAAATTCCGGAGAGTGAACATCGAAGAAGAACATAAATATCAGGTAAGTAAGAAAAAATATCAAACAACAACATTGTAACTAGTAATTTATAACGTCTAAACCATTAATTTACAACACTTAAGCTATTAATTTATACCATTCAAGCCATTAATTTATAACATTTAAGGAATTAATTTATAACGTCTAAACTATTAATTTATAACATTTATGCTATTAATTTATAACATTTAAGCCATTAATTTCTAACTTTTGAACTGTTATTTTATACATTTAGCCATTAATTTATAACATTTAAACTATTAATTTATATCATCTAAGCCATTAAATTATAACATTCAATCTATTAATTTATAACATTTAAACTGTTAATTTATAACATTTAAACCATTAATTTACAGCATTTAAAGTGTTATTTTATACATTTAAGCCATTAATTTATAACATTTAAGCAATTAATTTATAACATTTAAGCCATTAATTTCTAACTTTTGAACTGTTATTTTATACATTTAGCCATTAATTTATAACATTTAAACTATTAATTTATATCATCTAAGCCATTAAATTATAACATTCAGGCTATTAATTTATAACATTTAAACTGTTAATTTATAACATTTAAACCATTAATTTACAGCATTTAATGTGTTATTTTATACATTTAAGCCATTAATTTATAACATTTAAGCCATTAATTTATAACATTTAAGCTATTAATTTATAACATTTAAGCCATTAATTTCTAACCTTTGAACTGTTATTTTATACATTTTGCCAATAATTTATAACATTTAAACAATTAATTTATATCATCTAAGCCATTAAATTATAACATTTAAGCTATTAATTTACAACATCTAAGCCACTAATTTACAATATTTAAACTATTAATTTATATCATCTAAGCCATTAATTTATAATATTTAAGCCATTAATCTAAAACAATTCCTCCATTAATTCTTAACAACTATACCAATAATTTATAACCATATTCTCCCATTAATTCAAAGTAATTGTGCTCTTAATTTATAACAGTTGTACCATTAATCGGAAGCAACTCTACATTCATTGATTTAAATCAGTACCATCAATGTGAGTGAATTAATGATTTATATTGTATTATTTTATTAACGAAATCTTTCAGGCCCCTGGATTGCAATTTTATTTCTATATAGCATTATTTTTTAATTTTAAATACAGTACTTAATTTCTCATTTCACTATTTTGTATAAAAGCAGTGGTAACGCAGAGTGTAATTTTAAGATGTAATTTTCCATGTCTGCTAAAAACCAAGGAAACAACACCATATTCATGGAATCTAGGAAGCAAGTGTAGTTTAACCGAAGGCAACGACATCTTATCTGTAGCTGCACATGAGTCATAGGACATTTCAAATAGTGTTGTTGTTTTGCCTCGGAGTACCAAAACCGTTAGATTACAAGTAATTTAAAAACAAATAAACTCCGGACAAAACAATGCCGCCGCTACAATGTCGCTTTATTATAAAATAATTTTACATCTCTGCTTCCAATGCGTAAAAACTCATATGTAAATGGGACCCGAGCGTAGTTACCTCCTCGTGGTGGGTCCCGGTAATTGGTATCGTTTTCCAAATAATAATACACCAAGTACTATTTCGAATATTAGTATTATTATTCGAAAACGATATCAAGCTAAAAACTACTTGAATATAGTCTGGTCTTGATCACCCAAAATAGTTTTGGTGATCTAAACTGGACTAATACCCCCCCGCGGGGGCAACGTGGGACATCGTGGGACATCGCAGGACACCGTGGGATGCGAGCGTATTAGCTTTAATTAATCATAAGATAGATACCTATGTTATGTACATTGTAAGCTCATTCTGTACAAAGATACTTATCTATCTTGGAACGACAAATAAAGATCTCGTCTCTCTTGATCCCGTCGCTTTCCATACAGGAAAAATTGTTCCCACGATATATCGGTTCGCGATCACTCAGTTCTTTCAAACTGTCGCGTGGCGTACTCGCTCGCGTGTATTTCGGGTGCGTGCGGGTCAATGTGCTCTAGACAACTCTTCGGATTCGTAAGTCGCCCAAGGACAGCTCTGTCTTGGTGACTGCTCAACGTTTGCATCGGATCACGGGAGTTGTCGTCGTGCCGGTGATGCTTGCTAATCTGTTGGGGATTCAGTCGTGGATCTGCAGTCCTGTCCGATTGGTACTTCGGTACTCGGTCAGGGACCAGCAATTTCACGTCCTCCGTAATCCTGTTCGGCCCCGCGGGAGTGGACCCCACTGTTCAGTTGAGGTATTGCCTTCGTAATCCTGTTCAGCGGTCCCTCCCCGTGAGTGGACCCCACTGTTCAGTTGGGGCCTCGTGCCTTGGTAATCCTGTTCAGCGGTCCCTCCCTGTGAGTGGACCCCACTGTTCAGTTGGGGCCTCTTGCCTTCGTAATCCTGTTCAGCGGTCCCTCCCCGGGTTCCACTTGTTCAGTTGGAGTGTGTCAAGTTGCTGGCCTATGTGCTGGATCCACGGCTGAATTACTAGTGGATCACTGGCATCATCTGTCGGCGCCATCGACCGCGACTCGTGTAAGTTTCGAACGGCGGAACAGGAATCGAGTTACGGCCAATTCTTGGGCTTTCCGTTGAACCTCGGGGTTATCTCGTGGACGGGGGTACGTCGCGTAGGTTTGTTAGTTCTTTCGAGAGATCGCGATCTCGTCCGTTTCGGGACAGTGTCAGTAGCTTCATCTTCTTCTTTTCGCTCCAAGTTAGATAAATGTGTCTTTGATACCGAATGTTGCCAGTAGGGATGCGAATTATTGTTTATTTGTACTGATCGATGTAATCGTTGTGTGGGAGATAGATGATGCGTTACGTATGCCTTGTTCTACGTTAGTAAAGATTCATGTTAGCGCTGCGTTGGAGATATGTGTTTCGCAGTTAGACTACGAAACAACTATTTCTTTACGCAGGCCCATGGTCAAGTAGTGTCAAAACTGGACATTCTGCCAATAGGTTGAATGTCGAGATCGATGTGTAGTGTTAAATAACCCATGGGCGGGTCTCGTGCGTAGTCACCTCCTCGTGGTGAGACCTGGTAATTGGCATCGTTTTCCAAAAATTAATCAGTCGATTAATCTTTGGAAAACGATACCAAGCCAAGAACTACGCAACAGTCCAGTTTGGATCAACAAAAGCCCCTAAGATCATTTTGGATGATCTACACTGGACTGCACTATTAATTTATAACATTTAAGCCATTAATTTACAATATTTACGTCATGAATTTACAACAATAAGTCACAAATTCATAACATTTAAGCTATTAATTTTTACATTTATACCATTAATTCCTAACACTCAAACTATTAATTTATAACACTTAAGCTATTAATTTATAACATTTAAGCAAATAATTAACGACGATTAAACTATTAATTTATAACAATTGAAACAATAATTGGCACATTTAAAACATTAATTTATAAGAATCAAACCATTCCTCGAGGAATCAGTAAGTCTCGCGCTAATAGCCCAATACATCGATAGATTTAACGAAGAAATACGTAACCGCGATTACAACCAATTAGATCATATTACTTGCTACATAATTAATAACTGTATCACGTACAGCGATGCAGGCGGTATTGAAGAAATAAAGCCATTTTATGTTACAACTATAACGAGTAAATTTAATCGTTTAACTTGTGAAGAATTAAAAAGGTACCTGACTTCTAAATAAGCATTAAATAAGAATCTTAAATATCGCAAACAGTGATGTAGGTGTTACTCAAGAAAAAAGAACGTTTTATTTTTTAATTAGCACGAGTAAATGAACGAATATCGATAATGTAATATAACGCTTAATATGAATTATATCTGTCTGATTATTTAATAGCTTAACTTATTTCACAGTAACGTCATCGACTGCACTTAGGCTCTTTTCCCTTTTTGTCCAAACTAATCGATAGTCGAAAACTAGTATCATGTAGGTGTGAATATAGTCTTAGTTTGTAGAAACTATTAAAATGATAAAAATGGATATCGTATTAAATCGTAAAAGATGCCAATTTACGATAAAAATTAAGAAATCGTTCAATTTGATTTTGTTACAATGGAAAAACCGTCTCCTGCTATGTCAAAAAATCGTTACCGTTTGATTAACAAACCGACGCCTTGTTAAGTTATATAAGGAACACGGAAGTCGCGCGCGAGTTCTTTTGTGCCTGAAATTCCGGAGAGTGAACATCGAAGAAGAACATAAATATCAGGTAAGTAAGAAAAAATATCAAACAACAACATTGTAACTAGTAATTTATAACGTCTAAACCATTAATTTACAACACTTAAGCTATTAATTTATAACATTCAAGCCATTAATTTATAACATTTATGGAATTAATTTATAACGTCTAAACTATTAATTTATAACATTTATGCTATTAATTTATAACATTTAAGCCATTAATTTCTAACTTTTGAACTGTTATTTTATACATTTAGCCATTAATTTATAACATTTAAACTATTAATTTATATCATCTAAGCCATTAAATTATAACATTCAAGCTATTAATTTATAACATTTAAACTGTTAATTTATAACATTTAAACCATTAATTTACAGCATTTAAAGTGTTATTTTATACATCTAAGCCATTAATTTATAACATTTAAGCAAATAATTTATAACATTTAAACTATTAATTTCTAACATTTAAGCCATTAATTTCTAACATTTAAGCAATTAATTGACAACATCTGAGCCACTAATTTACAACATTTAAACTGTTGTTTTATACATTTAAGTTATTATTTTATAACATTTAAGCTATTAATTAACAACATCTAAGCCATTAATTTACAACATTTAAAGTGTTATTTTATACATTTAAGCTATTAATTTATAACATTTAAGCTATTAAATTATAACATTTAAGCCATTAATTTCTAACTTTTGAACTGTTATTTTATACATTTAGCCATTAATTTATAACATTTAAACTATTAATTTATATCATCTAAGCCATTAAATTATAACATTTAACCTATTAATTTACAACATCTAAGCCACTAATTTACAATATTTAAACTATTAATTTATATCATCTAAGCCATTAGTTTATAATATTTAAGCCATTAATCTAAAACAATTCCTCCATTAATTCTTAACAACTATACCAATAATTTATAACCATATTCTCCCATTAATTCAAAGTAATTGTGCTCTTAATTTATAACAGTTGTACCATTAATCGGAAGCAACCCTACATTCATTGATTTAAATCAGTACCATCAATGTGAGTGAATTAATGATTTATATTGTATTATTTTATTAACGAAATCTTTCAGGTCCCTGGATTGTTATTTTATTTCTATATAGCATTATTTTTTAATTTTAAATACAGTACTTAATTTCTCATTTCACTATTTTGTATAAAAGCAGTGGTAACGCAGAGTGTAATTTTAAGATGTAATTTTCCATGTCTGCTAAAAACCAAGAAAACAACACCATATTCATGGAATCAAGGAAGCAAGTGTAGTTTAACCGAAGGCAACGACATCTTATCTGTAGCTGCACATGAGTCATAGGACATTTCAAATAGTGTTGTTGTTTTGCCTCGGAGTACCAAAACCGTTAGATTACAAGTAATTTAAAAACAAATAAACTCCGGACAAAACAATGCCGCCGCTACAATGTCGCTTTATTATAAAATAATTTTACATCTCTGCTTCCAATGCGTAAAAACTCATATGTAAATGGGACCCGAGCGTAGTTACCTCCTCGTGGTGGGTCCCGGTAATTGGTATCGTTTTCCAAATAATAATACACCAAGTACTATTTCGAATATTAGTATTATTATTCGAAAACGATATCAAGCTAAAAACTACTTGAATATAGTTTGGTCTTGATCACCCAAAATAGTTTTGGTGATCTAAACTGGACTGATACCCTCCCGCGTGGGCAACGTGGGACATCGTGGGACATCGCAGGACACCGTGGGATGCGAGCGTATAAGCTTTAATTAATCATAAGATAGATACCTATGTTATGTACATTGTAAGCTCATTCTGTACAAAGATACTTATCTATCTTGGAACGACAAATAAATATCTCGTCTCTCTTGATCCCCTCGCTTACCATACTGGAAAAATTGTTCCCACGATATATCGGTTCGCGATCAGTCAGTTCTTTCAAACTGTCGCGTGGCGTACTCGCTCGCGTGTATTTCGGGTGCGTGCGGGTCAATGTGCTCTAGACAACTCTTCGGATTCGTAAGTCGCCCAAGGACAGCTCTGTCTTGGTGACTGCTCAACGTTTGCATCGGATCACGGGAGTTGTCGTCGTGCCGGTGATGCTTGCTAATCTGTTGGGGATTCACTCGTGGATCTGCAGTCCTGTCCGATTGGTACTTGGGTACTCGATCAGAGACCACCAATTTCACGTCCTCCGTAATCCTGTTCGGCCCCGCGGGAGTGTACCCCACTGTTCAGTTGGGGCCTCGTGCCTTGGTAATCCTGTTCAGCGGTCCCTCCCTGTGAGTGGACCCCACTGTTCAGTTGGGGCCTCTTGCCTTCGTAATCCTGTTCAGCGGTCCCTCCCCGGGTTCCACTTGTTCAGTTGGAGTGTGTCAAGTTGCTGGCCTATGTGCTGGATCCACGGCTGAATTACTAGTGGATCACTGGCATCATCTGTCGGCGCCATCGACCGCGACTCGTGTAAGTTTCGAACGGCGAAACAGGAATCCAGTTACGGCCAATTCTTGGGCTTTCCGTTGAACCTCGGGGTTATCTCGTGTACGGGGGTACGTCGCGTAGGTTTGTTAGTTCTTTCGAGAGATCGCGATCTCGTCCGTTTCGGGACAGTGTCAGTAGCTTCATCTTCTTTTCGTTCCAAGTTAGATAAATGTGTCTTTGATACCGAATGTTGCCAGTAGGGATGCGAATTATTGTATATTTGTACTGATCGATGTAATCGTTGTGTGGGAGATAGATGATGCGTTACGTATGCCTTGTTCTACGTTTGTAAAGATTCATGTTAGCGCTGCGTTGGAGATATGTGTTTCGCAGTTAGACTACGAAACAACTATTTCTTTACGCAGGCCCATGGTCAAGTAGTGTCAAAACTGGACATTCTGCCAATAGGTTGAATGTCGAGATCGATGTGTAGTGTTAAATAACCCATGGGCGGGTCTCGTGCGTAGTCACCTCCTCGTGGTGAGACCTGGTAATTGGCATCGTTTTCCAAAAATTAATCAGTCGATTAATCTTTGGAAATCGATACCAAGACAAGAACTACGCAACAGTCCAGTTTGGATCAACAAAAGCCCCTAAGATCATTTTGGATGATCTACACTGGACTGCACTATTAATTTATAACATTTAAGCCATTAATTTACAATATTTACGTCATGAATTTACAACAATAAGTCACAAATTCATAACATTTAAGCTATTAATTTTTACATTTATACCATTAATTCCTAACACTCAAACTATTAATTTATAACACTTAAGCTATTAATTTATAACATTTAAGCAAATAATTAACAACGATTAAACTATTAATTTATAACAATTGAAACAATAATTGGCACATTTAAAACATTAATTTATAAGAATCAAACCATTCCTCGAGGAATCAGTAAGTCTCGCGCTAATAGCCCAATACATCGATAGATTTAACGAAGAAATACGTAACCGCGATTACAACCAATTAGATCATATTATTTGCTACATAATTAATAACTGTATCACGTACAGCGATGCAGGCGGTATTGAAGAAATAAAGCCATTTTATGTTACAACTATAACGAGTAAATTTAATCGTTTAACTTGTGAAGAATTAAAAAGGTACCTGACTTCTAAATAAGCATTAAATAAGAATCCTAAATATCGCAAACAGTGATGTAGGTGTTACTCAAGAAAAAAGAACGTTTTATTTTTTAATTAGCACGAGTAAATGAACGAATATCGATAATATAATATAACGCTTAATATGAATTTTATCTGTCTGACTATTTAATAGCTTAACTTATTTCACAGTAACGTCATCGACTGCACTTAGGCTCTTTTTCCTTTTTGTCCAAACTAATCGATAGTCGAAAACTAGTATCATGTAGGTGTGAATATAGTCTTAGTTTGTAGAAACTATTAAAATGATAAAAATGGATATCGTATTAAATCGTAAAAGATGCCAATTTACGATAAAAATTAAGAAATCGTTCAATTTGATTTTGTTACAATGGAAAAACCGTCTCCTGCTATGTCAAAAAATCGTTACCGTTTGATTAACAAACCGACGCCTTGTTAAGTTATATAAGGAACACGGAAGTCGCGGGCGAGCTCTTTTGTGCCTGAAATTCCGGAGAGTGAACATCGAAGAAGAACATAAATATCAGGTAAGTAAGAAAAAATATCAAACAACAACATTGTAACTAGTAATTTATAACGTCTAAACCATTAATTTACAACACTTAAGCTATTAATTTATACCATTCAAGCCATTAATTTATAACATTTAAGGAATTAATTTATAACGTCTAAACTATTAATTTATAACATTTATGCTATTAATTTATAACATTTAAGCCATTAATTTCTAACTTTTGAACTGTTATTTTATACATTTAGCCATTAATTTATAACATTTAAACTATTAATTTATATCATCTAAGCCATTAAATTATAACATTCAATCTATTAATTTATAACATTTAAACTGTTAATTTATAACATTTAAACCATTAATTTACAGCATTTAAAGTGTTATTTTATACATTTAAGCCATTAATTTATAACATTTAAGCAATTAATTTATAACATTTAAGCCATTAATTTCTAACTTTTGAACTGTTATTTTATACATTTAGCCATTAATTTATAACATTTAAACTATTAATTTATATCATCTAAGCCATTAAATTATAACATTCAGGCTATTAATTTATAACATTTAAACTGTTAATTTATAACATTTAAACCATTAATTTACAGCATTTAATGTGTTATTTTATACATTTAAGCCATTAATTTATAACATTTAAGCCATTAATTTATAACATTTAAGCTATTAATTTATAACATTTAAGCCATTAATTTCTAACTTTTGAACTGTTATTTTATACATTTTGCCAATAATTTATAACATTTAAACAATTAATTTATATCATCTAAGCCATTAAATTATAACATTTAAGCTATTAATTTACAACATCTAAGCCACTAATTTACAATATTTAAACTATTAATTTATATCATCTAAGCCATTAATTTATAATATTTAAGCCATTAATCTAAAACAATTCCTCCATTAATTCTTAACAACTATACCAATAATTTATAACCATATTCTCCCATTAATTCAAAGTAATTGTGCTCTTAATTTATAACAGTTGTACCATTAATCGGAAGCAACTCTACATTCATTGATTTAAATCAGTACCATCAATGTGAGTGAATTAATGATTTATATTGTATTATTTTATTAACGAAATCATTCAGGTCCCTGGATTGCTATTTTATTTCTATATAGCATTATTTTTTAATTTTAAATACAGTACTTAATTTCTCATTTCACTATTTTGTATAAAAGCAGTGGTAACGCAGAGTGTAATTTTAAGATGTAATTTTCCATGTCTGCTAAAAACCAAGGAAACAACACCATATTCATGGAATCAAGGAAGCAAGTGTAGTTTAACCGAAGGCAACGACATCTTATCTGTAGCTGCACATGAGTCATAGGACATTTCAAATAGTGTTGTTGTTTTGCCTCGGAGTACCAAAACCGTTAGATTACAAGTAATTTAAAAACAAATAAACTCCGGACAAAACAATGCCGCCGCTACAATGTCGCTCTATTATAAAATAATTTTACATCTCTGTTACGTCGCCTAAAACATCTGCGCTGCAGCTCTCGCGACCGGCCAGCCGACGGCCTGCGTAACGTCATTTCGACCCTCAATAAACCTGAGGACCAACCATAACTTTCTCTTGCATTGTGTACACATGTATCTGTATTCCATCCGTCGTCCTGAAAGCTTTCTTAAGGCTAGAAATATTTGCGACGCACATCTGGTTTTTAGAGAGGTCCTTGGGTTTATTAGGCGCAATTAAAAACACGGAGAAAGCGGGTACGCGCCCATTAGGAAAAATCGAACATCTGTCTAATAGAACAGGCTGGGTTTTCCCATGCACAAGGTCACTCACGAACCACGTTGGTCGAAGGTTTCCTACTCGTCACTTCTCCTACGACTCTCGGAGTGTCAAGTCGCAGACTTCTCCTGCTACATCAGGAGGGTCAAGTCAACTTACTTCTTCTACATACGACAACATCGAAGTCTAACATCAAAATCTAGTGTCTATCAAGTATCCTCTAGTGCTACGTCCACTAACATACGAAATTCGATTGTACGAACCTCGCTCTATTAGTCATATCTATCTCATATTCGTGCGACAAGGTGTTATCGACGATTTGTATCTACTCAACAGTGTAGTTTAAGTGTTGGAAATATATATTTTATAATTCTGTGAATCACAGTGTTATATAAACTTAATCACCCCTATTATCTTAACGGAAATCAGGGGATCGATCAACTCGTGGTGTCGATTAGTATAATCGTAACGGGAATTTACGACTCCCGTTGACGTCTCTCCTCGCGATTGCGTCTCCCCGCGATTGGTCGAAATAACAATCTCTGCTTCCAATGCGTAAAAACTCATATGTAAATGGGACCCCAGCGTAGTTACCTCCTCGTGGTGGGTCCCGGTAATTGGTATCATTTTCCAAATAATAATACACCAAGTACTATTTCGAATATTAGTATTATTATTCGAAAACGATATCAAGCTAAAAACTACTTGAATATAGTCTGGTCTTGATCACCCAAAATAGTTTTGGTGATCTAAACTGGACTAATACCCCCCCGCGGGGGCAACGTGGGACATCGTGGGACATCGCAGGACACCGTGGGATGCGAGCGTATTAGCTTTAATTAATCATAAGATAGATACCTATGTTATGTACATTGTAAGCTCATTCTGTACAAAGATACTTATCTATCTTGGAACGACAAATAAAGATCTCGTCTCTCTTGATCCCCTCGCTTACCATACTGGAAAAATTGTTCCCACGATATATCGGTTCGCGATCACTCAGTTCTTTCAAACTGTCGCGTGGCGTACTCGCTCGCGTGTATTTCGGGTGCGTGCGGGTCAATGTGCTCTAGACAACTCTTCGGATTCGTAAGTCGCCCAAGGACAGCTCTGTCTTGGTGACTGCTCAACGTTTGCATCGGATCACGGGAGTTGTCGTCGTGCCGGTGATGCTTGAGTAATCTGTTGGGGATTCACTCGTGGATCTGCAGTTCTGTCCGATTGGTACTTGGGTACTCGATCAGAGACCACCAATTTCACGTCCTCCGTAATCCTGTTCGGCCCCGCTGGAGTGGACCCAACTGTTCAGTTGAGGTATTGCCTTCGTAATCCTGTTCAGCGGTCCCGCCCCGTGAGTGGACCCCACTGTTCAGTTGAGGTATTGCCTTCGTAATCCTGTTCAGCGGTCCCGACCCGTGAGTGGACCCCACTGTTCAGTTGGGGCCTCGTGCCTCGGTAATCCTGTTCAGCGGTCCCTCCCTGTGAGTGGACCCCACTGTTCAGTTGGGGCCTCTTGCCTTCGTAATCCTGTTCAGCGGACCCTCCCCGAGTTCCACTTGTTCAGTTGGAGTGTGTCAAGTTGCTGGCCTATGTGATGGATCCACGGCTGAATTACTAGTGGATCACTGGCATCATCTGTCGGCGCCATCGACCGCGACTCGTGTAAGTTTCGAACGGCGAAACAGGTATCGAGTTACGGCCAATTCTTGGGCTTTCCGTTGAACCTCGGGGTTATCTCGTGTACGGGGGTACGTCGCGTAGGTTTGTTAGTTCTTTCGAGAGATCGCGATCTCGTCCGTTTCGGGACAGTGTCAGTAGCTTCATCTTCTTCTTTTCGTTCCAAGTTAGATAAATGTGTCTTTGATACCGAATGTTGCCAGCAGGGATGCGAATTATTGTTTATTTGTACTGATCGATGTAATCGTTGTGTGGGAGATAGATGATGCGTTACGTATGCCCTGTTCTACGTTTGTAAATATTCATGTTAGCGCTGCGTTGGAGATATGTGTTTCGCAGTTAGACTACGAAACAACTATTTCTTTACGCAGGCCCATGGTCAAGTAGTGTCAAAACTGGACATTCTGCCAATAGGTTGAATGTCGAGATCGATGTGTGGTGTTAAATAACCCATGGGCGGGTCTCGTGCGTAGTCTCCTCCTCGTGGTGAGACCTGGTAATTGGCATCGTTTTCCAAAAATTAATCAGTCGATTAATCTTTGGAAAACGATACCAAGCCAAGAACTACGCAACAGTCCAGTTTGGATCACCAAAAGCCCCTAAGATCATTTTGGATGATCTACACTGGACTTCACTATTAATTTATAACATTTAAGCCATTAATTTACAATATTTACGTCATGAATTTACAACAATAAGTCACAAATTCATAACATTTAAGCTATTAATTTTTACATTTATACCATTAATTCCTAACATTCAAACTATTAATTTATAACACTTAAGCTATTAATTTATAACATTTAAGCAAATAATTAACAACGATTAAACTATTAACTTATAACAATTGAAACATTAATTGGCACATTTAAAACATTAATTTATAAGAATCAAACCATTCCTCGAGGAATCAGTAAGTCTCGCGCTAATAGCCCAATACATCGATAGATTTAACGAAGAAATACGTAACCGCGATTACAACCAATTAGATCATATTATTTGCTACATAATTAATAACTGTATCACGTACAGCGATGCAGGCGGTATTGAAGAAATAAAGCCATTTTATGTTACAACTATAACGAGTAAATTTAATCGTTTAACTTGTGAAGAATTAAAAAAGTACCTGACTTCTAAATAAGCATTAAATAAGAATCTTAAATATCGCAAACAGTGATGTAGGTGTTACTCAAGAAAAAAGAACGTTTTATTTTTTAATTAGCACGAGTAAATGAACGAATATCGATAATATAATATAACGCTTAATATGAATTTTATCTGTCTGATTATTTAATAGCTTAACTTATTTCACAGTAACGTCATCGACTGCCCTTAGGCTCTTTTCCCTTTTTGTCCAAACTAATCGATAGTCGAAAACTAGTATCATGTAGGTGTGAATTTAGTCTTAGTTTGTAGAAACTATTAAAATGATAAAAATGGATATCGTATTAAATCGTAAAAGATGCCAATTTACGATAAAAATTAAGAAATCGTTCAATTTGATTTTGTTACAATGGAAAAACCGTCTCCTGCTATGTCAAAAAATCGTTACCGTTTGATTAACAAACCGACGCCTTGTTAAGTTATATAAGGAACACGGAAGTCGCGCGCGAGCTCTTTTGTGCCTGAAATTCCGGAGAGTGAACATCGAAGAAGAACATAAATACCAGGTAAGTAAGAAAAAATATCAAACAACAACATTGTAACTAGTAATTTATAACGTCTAAACCATTAATTTACAACACTTAAGCTATTAATTTATAACATTCAAGCCATTAATTTATAACATTTAAGGAATTAATTTATAACGTCTAAACTATTAATTTATAACATTTATGCTATTAATTTATAACATTTAAGCCATTAATTTATAGCATTTAAAGTGTTATTTTATACATTTAATCCATTAATTTATAACATTTATACTATTAATTTATATCATCTAAGCCATTAAATTATAACATTCAAGCTATTAATTTAGAACATTTAAACTGTTAATTTATAACATTTAAACCATTAATTTACAGCATTTAAAGTGTTATTTTATACATTTAAGCCATTAATTTATAACATTTAAGCAATTATATATAACATTTAAACTATTAATTTCTAACATTTAAGCCATTAATTTCTAACATTTAAGCAATTAATTGACAACATCTGAGCCACTAATTTACAACGTTTAAACTGTTGTTTTATACATTTAAGCTATTATTTTATAACATTTAAGCTATTAATTAACAACATCTAAGCCATTAATTTACAACATTTAATGTGTTATTTTATACATTTAAGCTATTAATTTATAACATTTAAGCTATTAATTTATATCATCTAAGCCATTAAATTATAACATTCAAGCTATTAATTTATGACATTTAAACTGTTAATTTATAACATTTAAACCATTAATTTACAGCATTTAATGTGTTATTTTATACATTTAAGAAATTAATTTATAACATTTAAGCTATTAATTTATAACATTTAAGCCATTAATTTCTAACTTTCGAACTGTTATTTTATACATTTTGCCAATAATTTATAACATTTAAACTATTAATTTATATCATCCAAGCCATTAAATTATAACATTTAAGCTATTAATTTACAACATCTAAGCCACTAATTTACAATATTTAAACTATTAATTTATATCATCTAAGCCATTAATTTATAATATTTAAGCCATTAATCTAAAACAATTCCTCCATTAATTCTTAACAACTATACCAATAATTTATAACCATATTCTCCCATTAATTCAAAGTAATTGTGCTCTTAATTTATAACAGTTGTACCGTTAATCGGAAGCAACTCTACATTCATTGATTTAAATCAGTACCATCAATGTGAGTGAATTAATGATTTATATTGTATTATTTTATTAACGAAATCTTTCAGGTCCCTGGATTGCTATTTTATTTCTATATAGCATTATTTTTTAATTTTAAATACAGTACTTAATTTCTCATTTCACTATTTTGTATAAAAGCAGTGGTAACGCAGAGTGTAATTTTTAGATGTAATTTTCCATGTCTGCTAAAAACCAAGGAAACAACACCATATTCATGGAATCAAGGAAGCAAGTTCAGGAATGGGCGTTAAAGTCCCCGAGGACGAGCGCCTGGCGGGGAAGGCATCTCCTGACGCACTCGCCGACCCTGTCCAGAAAGTCCCCGTACGCATCCAGGCCGATGTTGGGGGAGACGTAGACGGCCACCACCGCTATCCTAGCCCACTCGACCGCGACGAAGCCGCGGCCGCGATCGAGCGGAACGCCGGGGGCACTCGAGGCTGACGTCCAAGTTATCGCGGTGGATCCGTCTAGGTCCGCGATCCAGTTGGGAGCGTCGGGAACGCGGTACGGCTCGGCCACCGCCGCGAGGGCGACCTCGTTCTCCCGGATGGTCTGCGAGAGCAGATCTTGCGCTCTTCTCGACCTACCGAGGTTGCATTGGAGGAGGCGCTCGAATTACGCGGTCACCTCCATGGCCTCCTCCCGACCATCCGCCGCTGCTGCTTTCGCGGCGCTTCGTGGACTCTTTTCCGCCGCTGGCTCGCGGATTGGTCTCCTCCTCTTGGTCTTCGGGGGCGCTCAGGCCGCCCCGCCCATCCTGTGGTTGGCGGGTGCCCCGAGCGACTCGCACAGAGGGCACTTGGGAGCAGAGGCCGGACAGCCCCTGGCTCGATGTGCGCTACCGCCGCACCTGTAGCACAGATGCCCGCGATCCACACCGGACACGCATGTTGCGCGCACGTGCCCCAGCTCCAGGCACTTGAAGCACTGGAGGGGCCGCTTCGGGATCGCTCTGATCCTCGCTGTCGACCAACCCAGGGCTACTTTCCCTGCCTGGGCTAGTTTGCGGGCTCCTGCCACCGGACATTTGATCCACGCGGACCCGAGGCCGCCCCTGGTGGCGCCGATCTCTCCGACGTGCATCTCGGCGCAGCCGCATCCTGCAGCCGATGCCAAAGCTCGCCGCAGTTCGTCCTTTTTGAACGAGATGTCGATCCCGGTCACTCGAAGCTCGGCCATCCTGGTTGGTGTGGCGACTTTCACCGCCGTCGGATCCAGCGCCTCGGCCAGACGCGTCGCCAGCAGCGACGCCTTTCCCCTGTCCCTGTCCCCAGGGACCCTGATGATTATGGCGCCCGTCATTGCCTTCCTCATGTCGACGGACTCCACACCCACCTCCGAGAGCGGGACCTTCGCTCTGGCTGCCTCGAGCACGTCGGCGTACGACATCCTAGCTCCCTCGTTCAACGTCAGAGTCACAGCGGATGTTCGCGGTGCTCGAGGGAGCGTGACCGTCTTGGGTGCCTGCGGCGGTCCTCTTTTCGTTGCGGCGGCGCTCGGTTTCGGCGCGCCTGTCGTCCTTGACTGCGGTAGCCGCTGGCGTCCGCTCGTCGCCGGCGGAGCCACGGTCGCCCCGTTTCTCGCCGTCTCGACTCCAGCGGCGGCGGCGGCGGCGGCGGCGGCGGCTGTCTTCTTCCGCTTCTTCCGTTGCCTTTTCCCCCTCGACTCCACCACTGTCCACGACTCGCCACCCTCCTGCTCCCTCGGGAGCGACGCAGTTTGGGAGGCACGGAGAGTAGCGGAGCGGTCCGCGCTTCGACGTGCGTCGGGGGTCCGTGGTCGTCGATTCCCGAGCAGCTCCTCGATGGTCTTGACGATGGAGGGTCTGAGCTCCCGGACCTCCCTCTCCAGGGCATCTAGGCGTGCCCTGTCGCTCTTGTCTTCGCGCGGAGGACGGCCATACTCGGGCAGTGGGCCGGTGCATCGCGGACAATCCTGAACGCGAGCAGCCAATTTCGCCAGGTCTTGGCGAAGGGCTGCGTTCTCTTGTTCCACCGCGGACAGCCTCGTGTCTACGACGTCGCTGTCGCGCGCCTGTCCGGTCCTTCTCCTGCAGGACTCGTGCTTCCAAGCGGCGGTGAGATAGCTCGCCGCGTCTTTCAGCGTCTTTATACACGTCCCCTTCAGGTTGGACAATATCGTCGCAACCCTCATAATTTCGGAGATGCGCGTCGTCACCTCCGCGCTGACTTCCGCGGGCGAGCTCGTCCTTACCAGGATGTCCAGTTCTTCGGGCACGTCCGGGGTTGTAATGGCGACCCTCCTCTTCTTACCCCTGGACGTCGCAGAGGCCAGCGATGAACGCGACGAGATCGAGGCGACGGACTCCTCGTCGTCGGACCCTACTCGCGTCCGCGGCCCTACTGCCACCGATGACGTGGCATAGTCCACCAGGGGTGGAGCTAGAAGAGCGCACTCCGACCTGTCCGTGCTTCTGAGCGAGCTCCTCGTGCTCCTCCTCCTTGGAGATTCCTCCGTAATCTCCATCCCATTGTCCTCGCCAGACGCGGAAACACGTCCGGGGGCCTGGCGGTCCACCCTCGAACGGCCGTGGTCGTGAGATGACGACGCAGCGGGGCCCACTTGACTACCCACGACTGCGCCGGTACTGCGGTCTCCCTCCCCTGCACCGTAAACGTTTTTATTGGTTTTCGTGTCTGCCATATTGTTTATAAATTGGTTGCCGGGTCGTCAACTAATCTCCATCCTGGTGCCACTCACTCTTTCGCACCCTACCCCGGTCAAGGCCGGTGCAGGGTGACGGGGAGCCCCACGAGTAGGTGAGGTGAGTGGTCTTGGCAGATATGGGCCCACCAACTTCTCCGAAATTCTCCGCACCGGATCAGCGAACCGACGGGTACCAAAGGCACCGACCAGCCGCCACCCGACTATAGGAGAACATCAGTTGAACATCAGTAAAACTTCTTTATAGGTTTGAGGACTGTCTGCGCTAACTACATTCACATAAATGAAATATGAGCTCATTTGGCCATATCTTTGAGGTTTCTTTCTTTCCCGTCCTGACCTTCTCAAATTATTTTCTATGTCCTCAAGTTTTTTTTTCTAATTCGTTACTTAAATTTCTCTCTTCTTTTATTGCAACCTGTTCGATCTTTTCGTCATTTATTATATTTTCATGAATTTCGTTTGAATCCGAATGTTCGTCAAAATCCTTTTCTGTTTCATTGTCTGATTCATCTTCTCCTTGAAATCCTACTAAATTATCATGTTCACCTATAAATTCTACGTGCCTTGCAATTATAATTTTATTATTAACTAGGATCCTATATCCAATGTTTTCATAACCTACAAGTATCCCAGTGTCTGATTTTTTTGTCCCATTTCGAATTTCTTTTAATTTCAGGTATTCTTACGAAAACTCTACTTCCGTACAATCTTAAATTATTTATATTCGGTTTCCTTAAAAAAAAAAAAAAAAAAAAAAAAAAAAAAAAAAAAAAAAAAAAAAAATATTTCAAATGGTGTTTTATTTCCATATGTGTTCGTAATGGTTCTATTTTTTAAGTACGCCGCGGCTCTAACTATTTCCGGCCAATACTTAATATTCAGCTTTGAATCATGTACTAAGCATCTAGCGGAATTCATGATTGTTCTACGACAATTCCCTTTTCCCTAAATAGATTGTACATGTTTTTGTTCATATATTCTTTTCCATTATAGCATCTTAATCTCTTTATCTTCTTACCAGTAAAATTTTCAACTTTGTTTATATAATCAAGGAAACAATTGTAAACTTCATCTTTTGACTTCAAAGTATAAATCAATGCGCACTTACTGTAGTCGTCTATAAATGTTAAGAAATATTTAGATCCAACAAACCCGGTATTTTTTAGGTCCATTTGAATAGGTATGTACTAATTTTAAAATCTCGCGTGCTCTAGTACGGTTATTTTGGAAAGGTAAATTGTGCATTTTATTTTGGATACATGTACCACATTTTAACCTTTTTTTTTTTTTATTTATTATTTCACATTCACAATTTGTCCAATTTGGACATTTGGTAGTATTTTTTTGCTGTTTGATTATCACGTGGGTGGCTACCCCCAATGTGGTACCATCTTCGTGTTTGTTAAGATACATCCTTTATGAGATCTGCTGGGTGTTTCCTTTTTAGCCTTCTTTCTATGCTTGTGTTGATCGTTTCCGCTGCCAGCCGATTCGGGTGCTATTCTTTCTCTGTACCTTCTTCCTTGACGGATGGTATTCCAAGGTCCTTCCGTATGTCACCGTTTCTAACGTACCATGGGGCGTTTACTATTGTTCTAAGAATTTTTGCTTGGATTGTCTCTATTTTGGTTATATGGCTCATTGCTGCTGTTCCCCATAGTGGTATTCCGTACGTCCAGACAGGATTTATAATTGCTTTGTATATTTTTAATTTATTTTCTATGCTTAGTTTGGATTTTCGACTTGTTAACCAATGCATTTGTCTCCTTGCTGCCTGTATTTTGTATATTATTGATTTAATATGCTGTTTCCATGTGAATCGTGTATCTAAGTGTAGTCCTAGGTATTTGACTTGCCTTGTTTGCGTCATGTGCGTGCCGTTAAGTATAATGTTTGGTGGTATTTGTTTTCGCAGTGTGAATGTAATGTGGTTGCATTTATCGGGATTTGCTTTAATTTGTTTACTTGCAGCCACTTTTCTATTTTTGTGATATGTTCTTGTAGTAATGTGACTGCTGTTACCGGGTTGGTGTGCCTGACTAGTACAGCTGTGTCATCCGCAAATGTCAGTATTTTGCTATTGGTAGTTGTTGGTATGTTAGCCGCGTATAGTGTGTATAGTATTGGTCCTAAGACGCTTCCTCGCGGAACCCCTGCCTTGATGTCTTTAACATCAGAGTATGTGTCTTTAATTATTACTACGAAGGTTCTGCTGCTTAGGAAAGATTTAATTAAATGGTATATCTGCTCCAGGAATTGTTTTCTGATTGATTGAAGTAGGCTTTCGTGGTTTATTTTGTCAAATGCTTTCTCGATGTACATAAAGAGGGCTGTGCAGTATTGTTTGTTTTTGAATGCTAGTATTATTTCATTTGTGAGTCTGTGCATTCGCTCTATCGTGGAGTGTTTGTTTCTGAATCCAAATTGGTGATCTGGTATTAATTTTTCCTTCTCTATTATTGGTTTTAAGCGGGCGTAAATTATTTTTTCTAGTATTTTAGAAAACACGGCAAGTAGTGATATTGGTCTGTAAGATGCTGTTTGGTGTGGGTCCTTGCCTGGTTTAGGTAACATTATGATCTATGCTAGTTTCCATAGTTTAGGATAGTATTGGATTCTTAACATTGCATTGTAAATTATTGTGATTAGTCGTATCGCTTTTGGAGGAAGGTTTTTCAAGATTTTACCATTGATTAGGTCGATTCCTGGTGCTTTATTGTTTTTTGTTTTCTCGGTTATGGTTCTAATTTCTTGTACTGTTGTTTTAGGTATGATGTAGTGTTTGTCAGTTGAGGTACTAGTGGTTAACGCATCCTCGTCGGTATGACAATTGTGGTTGCTGTTATTGATATTATGTGGTGTAAATGTGTTGCTTAGGTGGTTAGAAAATTCTGCAGCTTGTTCTTCATTGCTTCTTGCCCATGTGTTATTTGCTTTTCTGATTGCTGGGACTAGTTTTATTGGCTTCTTTATTTTTTTTGTTGCTTTCCATAGGGAGTAGTTGGTGTTCTCATGTGCAAATAGTGACCCTATGAATTTTGTGAACTCGTTGTGGTTGTGTTCTTTTATTTTGCTTTTTATTTCCTTTGCAAGTTTATTTAGGTTTTTTTTTGTTTTCTTTTGATCTATGTTTTTGCCATTTTGCTTTCGGTTTTCTTTTTTCTCTAATTTTTTCGAGGATGTCTGGCGGAATTATTTGTGTTTGTCCATTTATTGATTCGGGTATGGTGGCTGCCCATGCTGCTTCCTGAATAGTTTCTGTAAGTGTTGTTACTGCTTGTTCGATGTGTTCAGGTGTTTTCAATGGGATGTTGCAGTTGATTTTGCTCTCAATTCTTTCTTTAAATGTTTGCCATTTGGTGGTTTTATTGCATAGTGTCTCTGAATTGTTATAAAGTATCGGTTTGTTTCTGTATGTAATAATTATGGCTGTATGATCGGAGGTAAGCTCGAGGCTGGGTGCTATATTTAGTTTATTTGCATTTAGTCCCTTTGTAACTGCAAAATTAAGTAGGTCAGGTATTTCGCTCAGGTCAGCCGACCAGTATGTCGGTCTTTCTGTGGATAATATATTGAGGTTATTGTTTCTAATGTATCTTTCCAGGGTTTTACCTCGAGGTGTGGTAATTCTTGATCCCCATAGCGTGTGCTTTGCATTGTAGTCTTCCGCTGAGATATACTTGTCACCTCAGTGTTGAAAGTACTCTTTCCACATTTGTGTTGTCATTTTCTGTCGCGGTCGTACGTATACTGCTGACAGCTGTAAATAGTTCCTGCTAGTTTGTACTGTAACGGTGGTTGCTTGAATATATTCCTTACTAACTTGGCTGTGTAAGTGATGTTCGATATCGTTTCTTATTATCACTGTGGTCCCTCCGTGTGCTTTTCCTGAGGGGTGTTTGGTATCATATATGGTGTAGTACGGTATTTTCAAATAGCTTTTTATAGTGAAGTGTGTTTCTGAAACAAGTAGTATATCGATATTATTGTTATACAGGAATGTTTTAGTTTCTAGGGTCCTTTGTTGTAGGCCGTTAGAGTTCCAGGCTGCTATTTTAAGCGTGTCCATTTTTATTTTTTGCTTAGAATGTTTGTAAGTAGTTGTAGCATGAGTGTGATTTGTTGCGTTTGCTGTCTAAGTACTGCGTTTTGTTCGCCTATCATTTTTGTTAGCATTTCCATGTTTTTAATGGATTGCTTTAACAGTTCTTTGATTTCTGTAGCGCCGTCGATGTTATTGTTCTGGTTTTGATTTTCTAATGGTGTTGACTGTTTGGCTACTTGCGCGTAGCTTCGGCTACCAAAGGTGTTGGTATTATTATGGTTGATGTTCATTACATGCTGTACGTTTGTTGATGTCTCGGTTACTATGCTATCCTGTTGTATGTGGTAGTTATTATATGTCCTGTTACGAAGCGGCGGAAAAAGTTTGTTTTGAAGTTGTTTTCTGACTATAAAGCCTCTGTAGCTAGCTGGGTGATTTCCACCGCAATTGTAACATTTTACATCATTTATTTTTCCCGTGTGCGGGCAGTTAATTGTTAGGTGCTTTCCTGCGCATTTGACTCATGCCGGGTTTCTGTTGCAGTAATTTTTTGTGTGTCCATATTGTTGACACCGCATTGTGGTATGTCTTTTTTGTGTCTGGATGGCTCGACTGTAATTATTGTGCTTAAAATTTTTTTAATTTCGAAAATTTCTTTGTTGTTATTTTTAGGTTCAAGCTCTATTAAAAATAGTGGTAATGGTTGTTTAGTATCAAATCTGGTTATATTATTGATCGTTCTTACCTGATGTCCGATTTTGGCTAATTCCTCGCATATGTTATTTGTATTTGTCTTAGGGTGTAAACCTCTGATTACTGCTTTGAAGCTTTTATCAGTTTTGGGTTAGTAAGTATGATACCCAGCGTTTTTTTCTTTTAGTGCTTTTGTTACTTTCCTATAAATATCTGGGGTATTAGTTTATACTTTTACCTGATCCAATTTAAGTTGTTTGATGGTGTAATGTTTAGCAGATCAATGAGGGGGTCTATTATTTTAGCATCTATGTAAATTGGTGGTGGTTTGGGAATGTGTGTTATTGGTTTTTCAGCTGGGTCTGAATCCACCTCTTCTGACAGTGAGCTGAAGGAGTTTTGTAGAGGAATTTCCTGTAGCCATTGTTGCCTTTCTGTTTCAATAGCCCTCCTAGCATTTGTGTTTGAAGTTATTTTTCGTTTTTTGCTGGGAGTTACATTCTTCCAGCTTTCGTTCTGATGTGGTAGATCATTGTTGATATTATTCTTTTCGTCATTATTTTGTGTAATTTCCATTTCTATTTCATTAATAACTGAGCAATCCTGAACTTCGCTTGTTGGTTTATTTGGGTTTGTTTTATCTATAGCTCTGTTTATTGAATATGTTTCGCCTTTATTTAGAATTTTTATTGGTGGTATTTTTTGCATGTTTTCCATCATTTAGCGATTGGTTCTATTATATGTCTCTTTGTTTTCCCACTTGTCGCACTTACGGAAGCACTGATTCACTCGACCATATAGCTCGACTGCTCGGGCAGAACTTTTTATGAATCTTGTGAATCGATTTGCAACTGACAATTAAATTGTAATAAAAGAACATAATGGACGAGAAAATCCAAATTCGTAATCTAAAATATTGTATAACTGTTACGTATTTTGAATGTAGGTACACACACATGTAATATATTTTGCATATGCACACATTTATATATTTTATTTTACATACATTTACATATTTTAACATACTATATACACATAAAATTTTGCACTATAATAATCGTTATTTATAGTAATCTATATTAATATAATTATTAAATATTTTTTAATTAATCCTAAAATTGAAGTATAATTATGAAAATGTTAACAAAAGAATTACGTTTAAATTTCATAAAAATATCGCAATGTGACCGATTTAACCAGCGACCGTACAGAGGTCCCACTTGTAGTCCTGAAGTATTACCAATCAGCAAACAACGCTACCTCATCGTCGACATTATATCATGCTAGCGCATCATCATAGAGTTCAGTACTGTTTAATCTGTTGAGATAAATGTCATGTTGGTATGATCACTAGTTTCTACATGCGAAGTTGGTACGACTTCCGCCACGTGTTAATTATCTGAGAGTATTCGGTATGTTCATATGGCTGTACATGGTGGTGAAATAGAAAATATTGTAATATCGTAAAGTAATTTAAATTAGAGGTCGGTTGAAATTAGAAAAAGCCGTGTACGTCGTCTTTCTGTGGTTCGTTTACATTTAAGAGCGCCTATGTGACTAAAGTCACCTAGTTCTTACGTAGATATGAGAAAAACAATAAACAACGTTAGAACAGAAGAACGGTTTTGTGTTTCAAGGAGGGACGACCGAGAGGTCAGAGTGTGCGAGTCGAAAAGTGTGTGTGTTGCGAGAGTCAGAGTTGATCGAGACACCGAAGAGTAGAGTTGAGAGAATTGATCGAGTTGTCTAGAGAGAGAGAGAGAGTGTGTGTGTGTGTTAGATTCGTTGTGACGAGAGTTGCCAGATAACTGTAAAGTTATTTGATATAGATACGAGTATCGCATTTAGTTTCAGTTAAACAAACATCGTTTTCTGTCCAATTTATATTTGTATATTTAATTCAATATTAATAAATTGTAAGTAATCGGGGAAAAATTTATATCTTTAATTTCCACGATATTACAATATAAAAACTGAATCTGTGTGAATCAATTAAATATCGAACTCCAAAACCTATTTAATAACAGGGGTGGTACAGTAATCGAAATGGAAATTATTCTACATGCAACAGTAAGTCGTAATAACAAATACAGTTTTCTTCTTTTATGTTTTTTGTATTTTCACTGCATTTTTGATTTTCATATACATAACCGTCTTTCATTTAAAGACGAATTTAATTTCTCATGGATTTTTCATACATATTTGAATAATAACTGCTATTTTTGATGTTTTATTTCAACCTTTGTCCTTGTTTGGGCTACTGTATCGCTTATTTCTTTTTAATGCTTGCATTGTTCACAGGCTGTACTAATTTTGTGTGAGTAATTTAGAAATATATGAGGTCTTGCAAATCAAATAATTTGATGTAGGAAATTCTTAATTTTCATAAAATAGTTCTGAACTGCTATGACTGCGTGGAAACGAAGAAGTTCGGAAATGAAATATAGAGTAAGTAAACCTCTTCGCAATCGTATGTTGAGAGAATACGGTACGTGTTTCATTTCTCCTTTCGTATGATCTTCTTGTAAACTAATCATGTTTCTTCTAATAATCTTTTATTTCACGTATCTGATTGGCCACAATTTTTTAAGAATAAATTTTTATAAATTTCTTCTTTGTTAAAATTATTTTTTCTTTTTTAATTTATCTTTTATTACAGACTGTCACATTTCAATAAGAAAAATTCTATTTATTTAATATTATTTATGTTTATTTCTACATAAAATTATTTGTAGCATATTTATACTTAGGTTAAAAGTCTTTAAATTTGTTGGTTACTGCAAAACAAACATAACAAAGTTTTTAAGTTGTTCTTAGATTATTATAATTTGTGAATTTGTCTGAATTGCTATTCTTCTATGATAAAATGATCTTAGCTTAATGCTGCTTTTGCTTTTTAATAAAATTTGTCAGTTCTCGTAACTATTTTTCTTTATCAGAAAAAGAAATTACCATCCTATTGTTGTTTTTTAATGAATTTTGTTGTAAATTCTTAATATCATCCAATATATTTTTCTTACACATATTATACATTTTGTTTTCATCTGTTTTGTATTTTATGCTATTTTCTGCATTTACTGATCGTTCTTGTCTCCCAGCTACTCTAACTTTGATTATCCTTTTAGTTATTAACAGCAGTTTCATATGTAAGTAACTTTAATTATTTTTTTTCTATATTTTTAGCATATTTATATATTTCACTATAGGTAGATTATCCTATTCTTTCTTTCTCTTATCCAGGAAGTATTTGTGTTATTTCTTCTATTATTGTTCAGTTTAAATTTATTATTATTTCTGTACCATCGGCTTCATAACTCTATTTGAGTTTATTATGTGTGTATTACTTTTTGCAATGTTTTCCTTTCTAATTATGTGTTCTCCCATGTTTTCCAGTTTTAACATGTAGTTTATGCCTCATTTTATTATTTTGTATTCCAAGACTATTCTTACTGCTTTTAATCACATAATCTGGCATTACATGGTATTTCAGTATGTATAATATTCTTTTTAGGAAATGTGTTGAAATGTGTTTTATCTATTCTTGTTGAGTAGTGGAGAACCCATATTATACCATATACCTATACTGTGTATGGTTGACCTTGTCCTTATGTCAGATTATCATTAAAGCATTAATTTCTGTCCACACCATGAATGTTTTCGCTATAATATAAGTTGGGTTATATATATTTTTCTCCTCGTACAAAATACCAAAAGTTGCCTTTGCCAAATCAATTTATATATTGATCACTACTTGTGAAACAATTGATCGCTAAACTCAAAACTGTTATTTTTCTTTCTCATATTCATCATCATATTCATGAAATAACATTAGAAGATACAAACAATGACCAGAAAAGAGTGATGCCCTGAAACAAAGTTTAATCTATTTATGTTCAATTTTATTTTGGGTTCTTCTACTTTATCTCTTATTTACAACCTTCTATTACCTCACTTTTTTTGTTAGTTTGCTTCTTTCTTCTGCCCATTTTGCTTTGTTCATCTGGTCATTTTCTTTTCTTTTCTCCTATCTTTTTGTATATTCCGGTATCTTTCTATTATAATATAAAATCTCTCTTAATTAATGATAAATTTTTCTTACCTTCTTTAATTTGTCTTTCATATTCCTCGTTCCCTTCAACATTATATGTACTTTCTGTAGGATTTAAGGTTTGATTTATAATCATTCCTTCATTTCCTTTATTGTATAACTTATTTTCTTTGCTCCTACTTGTTGTTTGTTTTTTGTCTTCTACCGCTATTTTACACTTTGTAATTTATTTTAGTGATCTTTCTCTTGTGTTTCTTTCTTATTATTATGGTTACCTCTTGAGCTTCTTTTATTTTGCCATAGTTTCCTAACATCTGTCTTTTTCTTGATTTTTTACTAAATGCACTGTCAGAATTTGTATTTTCTTGTTTTTCTTTTATTACACTCTATATTGTTTCCTTAATGCCAATGCAACTACTTCATCCTTTGACCATGAAATAGCCCTGATATTATCTTATAATTTGTAATTTTATTACATAAAATCTTGCAAGGGCGAGGGCAATATGACAATTGACCCAACAACTCCCTTAACAATAAGGAAATCCGTATAGCTTCCCTTGCTGCCTCCTGCATTGCCACGAACTCCGCTTCGCATGTCGATTGAGCTATGATTGGTTGTTTCTTAGACAACCAGGATATTGCACCACCAGCGAGTATGAAGACATACCCACTCCTCGATTTCCTATCTACCGTACAGCCCGCAAAATCCGAATCGCAGAACACCTTCAAGGGTTGTCCTGTCCTTTGGTATACTAGCCTTAAGTCTTTGGTTTTCAACAGGTACTTGAATATCCGCCTCACTGCTTTCCAATCGGATACGGTTGGGTTTGCACATCTTTGGCTCAAATTTCCTATTGCACACGCGACATCAGGGCGACTTACTGTTGCGGTATACATTATATGCCCCACAGCTTGTTCGTACAACTTATTATCGAAGGGCTCATCACACTCAATGTCAAAACCGGCTTCACATTCCTTGGCCAGCGGTGTCGACACTCCAACCTCATGAGTAATGTCAAACAGATCCAGCATTTGACCTATCTGTACGGATTGATCAAATACAACAGTGGTACTGCTTGGCTGATACTCAGGTGGATGGATAAAAATTGAGTGTCTATACCTAGCATTCTAACATCTAATTTGCCCTTAATTCTAGTCTTAAACACTTCAACCCAATCCTTCGTTCCAACTACAAGAATGCCATCCACATACACAGCTACAATCAGATCGTTGGACGCATTTACATACACACACGGATCACTCATACATGGGTTCAGACTCATACCCTTCAAGATACTATTTATGTACCTGAACCACATTTTCCCAGCTTGCTTCAATCCATACAGGCTCTTTTTAAGTTTGCACACAAATTGAGTCCTGTCCTTTCCTGGAACTCTAAAAAATTCTGGTTGCTCCATGTATATATCCTCATCCAGAGGACTGTTGAGATACGCACATTCCACATCGATATGCTCGTAAACCCACTCATTCTCCACGCACGGAGCAAGTAGAATTCTTAGAGTTCTGCGTTTCACTATTAGGCTAAAGGGTTCCGAATAATCTACTCCAGGTCTCTGCCAGAATCCTCGAGCTACTAGTCTGGCCTTATACCTATCAGGGTCTCTCTTTATCATAAACACCCACTTACAGTCTATAACGTTTCTATTTGAAGGCCTTTGCACAATGTCCCATACATCTTTACTCCTTAAATTGTCTAACTCCTTCATTATTGCATCAGTCCACCTTTGAGCATCTGGCCCCCTCAGGGCTTCGTCCACATTCACAGGTACACACATGCTTTGAGCCTTACAAACGGTCGCAGTATGAGCACAACTATCACATGTCTTTGGTTTGTGAAGTCTTGCCGACCTCCTGGGCACAACCGGTCACTCACAGCCTCCTCCTGATTATTCTCACTCACTAAATTGTCCATGAAGTAGTCGGTCTCCCGTTCATCGTTCTCTCTATCGCTTTGTGTTTCGATGACAGTCTAAGCAACTCCCCTTCCAAGTTCGAAGTCTTCTACATCCCATATCCATTCTGAAGATCTACTTTTTATATTGCTCGTTTCCATCTTGACACTCTTGTATGGAAACGCGTTCTCCTCGAACCTGACATGAAAGGATATTATCACCTTCTTGGTCTTCGGCAGGTAAATTCTATAGCCTTTAACCTGTCTGTCGTACCCTACAAATATCCCTTCATCTGTCCTGCTCTCGAACTTTCCTCCGCTTGGACTTCTCAGGTACCAGGCTCTGCATCCGAACACTCTCAGGCTGCTGATCTCCCCTTGGATGTCACATCCCTTACCTTTCCATAATTCCAGTGGGATTTTGCCTCCAATAGCAGCGGATGGGCATAGGTTACTTATGTAACATGCCGTGTTCACAGCTTCCCCCCCACAGATAGTCAGGGAGCCCTGATTGGATGAGTAAACATCTAGACATTTCCACCAGGGATCTGTTTGCTCGTTCAGAAACTCCATTTTGCTCAAGGTTCCTAGGAACGGTCTTCCTGTGTAAGATGCCTTTCTCCTTCAGATAGCTTTCGAAGTTTTCCCCTGTGTACTCACCCCGTTGTTGGTCTGGAGAGCACTTATTTTGGACTGGTGTAAAGCCTCTACTTCCGCCTGGTATTCTTTGGAGCACTTGAGCACTTCATTCTTCCTGCTGATGATCCTAACGTACATGAAACGGGAGATATCATCAATGAAGGTCACGAAATAATTACCTCCACCCAGTGACTTGCATTGAGTTCTGCCACTAATGTCGCTGTGAACAATCTCTAAGGGGCGCTGACACGTGTGGTGAGCTGTCCTCGGAAATGGTACTTTGGTCATCTTCCCCTTCACGCAGACTCCGCATGGTTCCTCATGCTTCCTCGAGTCCTCTTTCATACTGCTTATAGGGATCTTCCTCATCGCATTTCCATGCAGATGGCCTAACCTCTCATGCCATGGTACGATGCTTTTGTAAGCCTTCGCTTCGATAACCTCAATGTCTTTGTCCTCTTTCCCAGGTCTTTCCTTATCGTTCTCCATGGAAACGTTTGCTACATGCCTTTCCGATGGTATTGTCTCTAGATAGTACACATTGTCTCCTACCTTCGAATTGAATATTAAATCCCCATCATCATGTGTACCGATGGCCTCATCCGTCGTACACACTGTGGTGACACCCTTTACTGCCAATTGCCTGATTGAGATTAGATTTACGTCTAGTTCAGGCACCCACAGGGCGTTCGACAAGGATAAGTTGCACCCGTCACAGGCTTTAGTCATTTTTACGACAATCGTACCTTTTCCCTTGACCTCCAGGTATCCATTACCAATCCTGATCTGTCCAGTTGCAGGCACGAAGTCCACGAACCGATGCCTGTCCGGAGTCATGTGGTTTGAGGCTCCCGAGTCAAGGTAGCTGATCCTGTCCCTTTCCATGTGGCTGATGGACGATAGAACTAGCGTGGAGATAGGATCCTTGGACTTCGGTTTGTCTTCTGATTCTCTCTCCTTTTTGTCACCTTGGCTTTGCTCCTCCTTTTCTCCCTTTCCTTCTTGACAGTGGTACGACATGTGGCCTCGCATTCCACATTTGCAGCACTTCTTATCCTTTAATTCCTTGTGATTTGGCCTTGCGTCATCTTTGCTTTGTTGAGGCTTGGGCCTCCATTGTTTCCAGGCCGCCATTGCGCTGTTCTTCTCGGATGAGTCCATGGCCGCTTCGATCCTCCTCTCTTCGAGTAGGATTTCGGATCGGATTTCACGACTCTCGCGGTTAGACCCTTATCGATCCTCGTTGTTCTAAGATACGTCGCGTAATTCGGGTCCGCCATGAAGCCGGCTAAAAGGAAACATGCCATCACATGGTCATCAATTTTTATTCCTACGCTGTTCAACTTATCGCATAGGTCGTTGATCCTCCCGCAGTACGTGGAGATATCCATGTAGCGGAACGCGAACAGGACAATTCAAATCTTGTTGTTGTTTTGCTTAGGAGAAGCAAGACCGTTAGGTCACAAGTATTGTAGAAAGTAACGAACTCCGAGCAAAACAATGTCGCCGCTACATACAACCGTCAAACGCAGCCGAGTTCAAATTTTCCGGCTGTCCCCCCGACCGATATAAATAGACAGACGCAGTCACGACAGACAGAGTTTATAATACGCATTAAAAGATTACGGACATAAGCGAAGTTTCTCGGAGAGATCATCAAATCGTATTTATATTTTGTACCTGTGGACTGTGTATACTCTATAACAAATCACTTATCACAAATATACTTGTCGGAGAAGGATTGGAATTATGGGCGTTCGATGAACCTTTACTTACTTTACCATCGCGGATGTAGCTAAGGTTTATTGGTACAAATGTGGACACTACAAGAGGCTATGAGTAATAGCGGCGATAGGATGGTCGAGATGATAGTAACCACGGATTCAGGTTCGATAACGAATCCACGGTCCACGGGAGGACGAGTATCAACGTAATACACGATTCGAGTAACTCAATCAGTAATTCGTACAATGACTAACTAACTCTCTACTTCTCTAGCTCTCGATCCAAATGAAACTGCCCTTATCTACTCCTGTCCCCACTTCTCGGGTCAATCTTTGTTCTTATTGAGGGCCATATAATCATTCCATACCTTTGTCAGGTACACGCCCCTCCCGTGACCGTGGCTACGTCTAGTGACCCGCTATGTCACTTCGAGCCCGAACCCATCGTCATAAAGGCCAGATTGAAACATTAGAACTATTTCTTATTTTTATTACTTAAGTGTAGCTATAGTAAAAGTCTGGACTAGGGTATTGGGGGTTTTCCCAACATTCCAGCCGGGAAATCCCGATGTTCCTTTATCTCCTACATATTTATTGACAAAAATAACGCGATTTCGTTATTCCATTACGCTTTAAATAATCCAATCCTCCACATCCATGTTGGGGGTCTTTTCCATAGTTCCCAGTTCCCGTATACATAAAACAATATCCATCGACGTGGATCTCCCATGGACGTCCTCTAATGTCTTCCAGCATTCCTTCGCTATTTTCAAGGTCCTAATTTCTCCGAGATACTCGGGGCGAATATGCCTGAAAATGTACGCACGTGCCTTGTTGTCCATTCTCATGCATTCTGGGTTTGACATTTCTGCTGTCGTAAATCCTGGTACAATTGCATCCCAGCAACCCAGGAAAATTAACGAGGCTTCCGTCATTGTCTTCCAATATTCGCAATTCCTCTTTCTAAGGATCGGCCTCATATCCCTGTCCACATCACCTATTCCCTCCTGGTCGAGCATGGCGTGGTCTCTTCTCGGGTAATCTCAGAAAATCACAAAAACTCCAAAATAATATTCTTTATTAACGCAGTTTACCGCCCTGGGCCCGTAACCTGTTATTTGATGTGGGTTTGGGGTTGATAATTAATCGATTCACACAGATTCGATTTTCTCCAATATATTTCTCCGCCTCGTACAACACGTCTTAACTCACAGAATACACTCGGTCAATTAACACGTGGTCGACTTCTAAGAAAAAAGAGCGTCGTTAGAAGTCGTACCAACTTAGCTTGTAGTAATTAGCGATCATACCAACCTAACTTTTTTCAACAATTCTTTTCATCTTTTCTATTGCCATCGTGTAGCTGATTATAAAATACGTTCAGATATGTATGATAACGTCACTTTGAAATGATCTTCAGCTTCAAAGACTATAGCTAAATGTGTCTATGTCTGTCGAGATTGGCTGCGGCAAAGACCCAGTGAATGTAAATGAACATGTTTGCACTACAGATGACCAGTGCTAATCCATCAGTGTATCGATGTACCGTTCCCAATAAATTGCACAAAACGAGAAAGAATTTGGAAGCCTACAAAATTAGGGCAAATCTAATTTTTTCTTCCGCCTACACTCATTTGGTATAGCGTGAAACTTTTTAACTGTGTGGCTATATTTTTTATTACATAAAATTGCAAAATGGCCAAGTGGTACAACATTATCAGACTCCATACCCAGTGGAAACTTGCTCGTTTGCACTCAGCGCGAAATGCGACTAGAACGTAAAAGGTAAGAGATTTTCGTGCAGACTTAAATAAAAATAGATTAGAAAAGACCAAAGAGATAAGAGAATGATGGAACAAAAGTATACAAGCATAATATAAGTAGTAGATAGACGCCCATTCAAGTAACAAGCTAAACGATTACTATAGAACAGAATCAAGAAGACTAAAAAGAAATCGGACGTACTTGTCACAATGGCAAATCAGGGAAGACTTGGTAGCTCCAATATCTGTGGCGTATAATTGCACCATAAACCGTTCCAATGAAAGCCTATCAATATACATTGACTAAATTAACCTCTCAGGTTAAATCTCAAGTTGAATTTTATGCGGAGCTGTTTTTCTGTACGGCAGAGTTTGACACGAATTACGCGTAAACGATACAGCACTGTAACGTGTGGCGGATAATGCTGTTCCCTACACAAGCATATTGCAACGAAGTTTTTGATAATTAAATTATAATTTTTCTTAAAGATATGATGCATATACTTTAACTTTAATAATTCACTTTAATAATTAATAATATAATTGAGTGTGATATATTTTAAAACACGGTACGACACATAGACCCACGTCACAATTGTTTTTCAAATTACTCTTCGTTTTCTATTTTAAAGCGACATTTTGATGTTGGAGATTCTAAAAAATTGTAAGGATACGGGTTCGCATCTTAAAAAGAGCATCTAATAATGGTATATTTATTTTAACGAAAAGCAACAATTGGTACCTGACACTGGCGTATCAAAAACAAAGGCTATATATTCTATCTGTATATTGTTAACACTGCTATAAAACGTTGTGAGGGCAAAAGAAGCGTGAAGCAAGACAAATGAAAAAAATCATTTAGTTGAAACGGTGAGCTAATATGTCATTATAGTGAGCCACTATAGTGGTGCGTCGTAATATAAAATGACATCCACGAAAGCCACAATAGTGGTGCTTCGTACCTTATGACGTAACATGTTCGAGATATTATATTTCCGTATATATTTGTTTATAATATCGCGAAAGAATTGATTGTGTTTTTAAATGTGTTAAATCGAACATTATAGTTGATAAGAAACATTTACTTTGTTCATTTTATACACATACTTTTTTAAATAACAAGCGGTAAATTAAATTGTCATTGTAAAAAAGCTGCAATGAGGGTAGTTAAATGGATTTGCAGAGATGAAATGCAGGAGATACAGGCAGGGTTAAAGAAAAAGTATTAGACAAAGAAATGAATAAAGAAGACAAAGCAGACCATATTGAGGATATGCCTAAGATGTACGAAACGAACATTACTCGGAGAAGAATATATTGTAGTATCGTGGAAAAAGGGCCCGTGGTGGCACTCGATAACAAATACCACCACCCGACACTAACTAGGACGACGTTAGCGCAGTGGTTAGCGTTGGCTACTTGACCGTAAACCTCCGAACGGGACGGACCTCTCAGCTCAGAAAGGGACATCAAGCTTAGGTCCTGACAGTTTGCGCGTCAAAGTAAACTAGCACTCTCAAATAGGAAAAGGAAAAAGTGACAAAAAGTGACAAAAAGTGTCAAAAAGTGAAAAACATTGCAATGACATCATCGCCATAAAATAAAAATAAAAAACAAAATTATAAAAAAAACAACAAATTAAAGTATATAAAAAAATAGGAGTCATCGATAATGAAGCAAAAAGCAAGAAAACGGAACCAGCCTTAGACTTAACAAAAAAAAACAACAAAAAGAAAAATTAACGCGCAAAAAGCAGCTATAGAAATCAACAATAGCTTAAGACTTCCCGCGCAAAAGACGCGGAAACTCAATCCACAACCAAATCTGATTGCCAGGACAAAAAGTCTAGTAATCACAGACGAGGAACTTCTCTCTACACAGGAAGAAAAAGCTGTATAATTCAAAATTATGAGGCCCATAAGAGCAACCTCACCTCCAGCGATTATAACAAGCAATAGATTCGGTATACTACAAACAGAACCAGAACCTCAACCTCAACAGGGACCAGCAAATTACTCAACGCCGAGCTCAAAGTTAGAGCAAATAAGAAAAAAATGACACATTACGAGGCAAAATGGGTAAACACAGTCCCACCACATCGCCAAAACATTCATCACCGGAGGGGCGACAGGCCTCATCGAACAACCCTGGAGGCCCTGCGCCACTATTATCGCCACGGGGGGGGGGGGGGCGGACAATGGACGGACACCTCACCAGACACACCGCGGATGAGCGTACGAACGCCCCTACCACTACAAGGGAAATCAAACCGCCACCCATCATCATAGCGACACAAGACCCAAAAGACACAATTACGCTCATAGAAAAAGTATCAAACATCAAAAACTTCCACATTAAAAGGATACACACAGGTAAACATGCGCTCTACCTCCGAAACAAACCCGACTTTCACAAAGCTAAGGAAACACTCCTTGCAGCAAACAACCTTCTATACCTATACACCCAAAACAGAAAAACATCACACATACTTGTTAAAAGGCCTAGACAACAGCTACACTGAAACAGAAATACTCACAGACCTACAATCCTTACAAATAGACGACGTACAATTTACGAAAGTCTCACGGTTCACGACAAAAAGATCAAGGGAGAACAATATATATCCCAATTTATATAATACAATTATCCCCCCACAGCAATATAAGCAATCTATTAAAAATTAACCATTTTAACTATCTTAAGATAAAATAGGAAAATATAATAAAAAGAAAGGACGACATAACTCAATGCCATAAATGCCAGCGACTAGGTCACACTGCACAAAACTGCAACCTAAACTATCGCTGTGTAAAATGCGCAGAGCCCCATGGCCCAGGCGACTGCAAAATAAAAAAAGAAGACGCAGTCACTAAGGACAAAATATTCTGCGTAATCTGCAAAAACTACGGACATCCCGCGTCATACAAGGGGTGCCCCAAACTCGTAGAACTACGCAAAAATCTAGCCGAAAAAATCAAAAAAGGCAAAGAAACAAAGACAAAACGAATTGCCCGAATTAGCCGTAAATACGTCCCAGAACTAAAGTTCGCTGACATAGTGAAACAGCAAACAACAATAAATCAAATGACCGAAAACACACCACAAATAACAAACTTAGATCCGCGCTCAGGCCAAAGCCCAATTACAACCGATAACACCCCCCAACTAAACATAATAAACATTATTGAAGACTTTAAAAAAAGCATACTCCAAGCGTTAAAAGAACATCAAATGCAATTAAATGATATAAAAGCAACACTATCAACGCATGAAGAAAGGTTCGACGCCATCTGCGACACGTTTAATAGTATATATGACAAATAACCAAAAACCACTAAACCAACAAGTACAGCAAAAAACATATAAATTAAACTTAAAACATCTGAAAATAATTGCAATAAGTGTCAACTCTCTAATTTCAAACCATAAAAGATACAGTGTGCTAACCCTAATAAATAAAGAAACCCCCGACATCGTACTCGTCTCAGAAACAAAACTAAATAAAAAACACAAAGTACACTTCAAAAACTACTCCATAATAAGACAAGACAGACCGAACGCCAGCCAAGGAGGAGGAACAGCAATCCTCATAAAAAACCCTATAAAACACAAAACAATTCTAAATGACAAAATAACAAGTTTCAAAATCCTAGAAACAACGATCATAAAAATAAAAATAAGCAATAAGGAAAACTTATTCATCACTGCAGCCTACGCAACCTATGGAAACCGGAAAGAATTTAGCAAAGAATTCAATGAACTTTTCGAACTCTTACAGCTCAACAAACCGGAAAACTACTATATAATAGCAGGCGACCTTAACGCAAAACATACAAGCTGGAAAAACGAAATAAACAACACGAGAGGCAACTTCATTAGAAACTGGCTAGACAATAAAAGCATTCACTTCAGAACAAACTTATACAGCTCCGAGCTACACTTTTCCCCAAAAGGAGGATCATACCTGGACATATGCTTAGCAGATGCGCGACTAAAATTTCAAAACCTACGTCCAAATAACACCCTTAAAACCTTAGTCTATGACAGTGACCATAACACCCTAGTATTTCACATAAACAAGAATACATCGGACCTCCTAACACTCGAAACACAGACCGAGGCACCCAGGTACAATTACAAAAAGACAGACTAGAAAAAATTCCAAAACATACTCGAACAGAACTGCGACCTAAAGATGTACAACAACGCCAACCTAACAAACAGTCAAATCGACTCATTCATAGACGAAATAGAAAAACATACACAAATCGCTCTCCAAAAATCCGTGTCAATCATAAAACAAAAAAATTCATGCGAGCCCTATATCAACAATAAAATAAAAGAACTACAACGAGACAAAAGCTACATACTCTCCAAAATAAACAATATAAAATAGAACTATTCTTACGACAAAAGAGAAGAATTAGAATTCCCAAAGTACCTTCTATACAAAATAAAAGCACATCTGAAACAAGAATTCGCAAGCTCCATAAACCATTACTGCACAAACAAAATAAAAAACATCTCCAAAAACGACACAGCCAACATGTGCCCACAAATAAATCAAATCTTCAGGCCAAAAGGACAAAACCCCATCCCTCCTCTCAAATTGCCCCCAGAAAAAGAATCCCTCATCCAAGAAGCAGGTATAACGACACACAACACCAACAAAGACACCGAGGGTAACTTCATAATAGCCAAATCAACAGAAAAACTAGACATTATCGGCACCCACTTTTCCAAGACACACACACAAAACGAACACAAGGGCCGTGAACAACTAAACAGAATTATCACCGCCGAAACATACAAACTCAGAAATGAAATGGAACAAGACATAACGCTAAACAAAACAGTCTGCACATTATCAACCGAAAACACCGCAGACAATCCCAAACAACCGGAACCAGAAATAAACTACTTCACAAATTACAATCAACCAAACAAAATCTTCTCCAAACTAAACAACAAAAAATCCTCCGGCTTCGACGGTATCCCAAACATCTTACTCAAGCGCCTACCAAACAAAATAAAATGGTACTACACAGTACTCTTCAACAATGCACTAAACGACACATATTTCCCCAGAAAATGGAAAAAAGCCAAATTGATAGCTATAACAAAAAAAGATAAAGACGGCTCATCACCCGCAAACCTACGACCCATAAGTCTCCTCCCCAACATAAGCAAAGTATTTGAAATAATCATAAACGACCCCCTCACCTCCTTCTGCTTAAAAAATGACATAATCCCAGAAAATCAATTTGGCTTCCGACACAAACACTCCACAATTCACGCAATAAACAAACTTACGTCGGACATCTGCTGAGCGCTAAACGCAAAACAACGAGTAGCCGCCTGCTTATTAGACCTCGAAAAAGCTTTCGACACAGTCTGGATCCCAGGTCTCATATACAAATTAACCAAGAAAAACTTTCTCAAATACCTAATCAAAATAGTTTGAGACATGATCACAAGCAGAACATTCGTAATGACTGAAGGTTCACACACATCAAGCAAAGAATTATCCATAAAGAACGGTCTGCAACAAGGTACAGTAAATTCCCCGTTACTTTTCAGTATTTACAATAGTGACTTACTAAACCTCTTTAATCTCAATACATCCACCCATAAACGCTCCATAGCCTTCGCAGATGACCTAATCATCTACGTAACAGGCCGCAAAACCAAAACAATAAAAACGGAACTGCAAGAACTTTTTGAGAAAATTAACGATTATTACAACACATGGAAACTAAAAACCAACACAAGCAAATGCGAAACCATACTGTTTAGACCCAAGTCAAGCAAAATCGGTCCAATAGAAAGGGAACACTGCAGAAAATTTCAGCTAAGGGAAAAAGCAAACGAAGGGGAGCTCATACCACACAAAAACTGCGTAAAATACCTAGGCATAAACATAGATGAAAAATTAAACTATAAGCAACACATCGAAATCCAACTCTCCAAAGTCAGCAAAGCATTCTGGAGAACAAAAAGATTATTCTACTCCAAACATCTCAACAGCCAAGTAAAAATCCTGTGCTACCAAGCACTAATCAGACCGATCATAACCTACGGCTGCCCTATCTGGTACAACATATCAGCCTCCCAAACGGAAAAAATTTGCAGATTCGAAAGAAAATGCATCATAGCAAAAACAAAATAATTTACGACCTAGCTAACATTCACTGCATAGACTGTCACATCTTAAAATTAATAAGAAACCACTTCGCGCATGCGGCAAAGATGCAAGAAAATAGCTTGATCTTCAGTTGCTTATTCCCAAATGATGCATATTACAGAAACACTCTGGCAACAGGCTACATCCCCCCAGAAGCGTTCCTATACCTAGACGAAAAAAACTACCTCCAAGACCAAAATAACATTCCAATAATTTATCACATAAAAAGAAAAATAGGGACCAAAACTATACTCTACGAAGAAAACTTAAACGGACAAACTGCAGACACTAGGTGGAGATACAACATGGCCCTCCCTCCGAAAGACGCTAAAGACAAACACAGAAAAAACAAAGAAATATTGGTGGAGTCCAAATCCATAATAAAACAAGAGAGCAAACCATTAAACCGACAGAACTCAACTCTGACACCGTATAACACAGGTATAAACTGTAAATATTTGTAAATATTGTAAATAAACCTATTTGATATCCCCCTCCCCCGTCCCCTCCCTATCATCCCACCTCACCCCAAAGTTATACAGCACCCAAAAAGTAGACTACCGAAGCGTTCTGTTTTGCGACCAAGTTTTCAGGACAGAGAAATCAACCAAAAACAAAATTACATAAAAGCTCCGTTCCCCAGCGGCTTAAATCCAAAGAATAGATTTAAAACACAAAAAATGTAAAACGCCGACACATAATATAGTATGGCTACGTCGTACCGTCGCGTATCGGTACTTTTGCCTAACACATCTTATCGAAATTCATAGTTTGTTGTGAATACCCAATATGTATTAAAAATTGTATCTTGGTTTAAATAAACGTTATTTTAAAAAAAGCAGTGGTTAGCGCCTTAGGTTGCGAACGTTCGGGACTCGGGTTCGAATCCCAGCGACCAGATTCTTTCGGAGATTTCTTCCATGATACAAAAATCAGAAGAGAAGCGGCCGTACCCAGCAGCGCCATCTACAGTATAAAATGACCGATACTACAATATAATTACAATAATCTCGAAAAGCGATTACGCTAGTGTAGTACAGTATCGGGGAAAACCCTGGATAATTCAGAAGGTCTACTTGATCATGGGTCATCCACGTCTGTGGAACATGGGCGTGCCGAGTACCGGAGCCATAGTATAAGAGGTAGCTGTTAGGCAGTTGAGGGGTAAGTGTTGTCAGTGTTGTCAAGGATGGTCAGGGTGAAAAAGAGCGTTGGAACCGTTGTGACGGGAGTCGTGTGTGACGAATGGTGACTGCGTGGATATAGACTGTCGGAGCATCATACTTGATTTTATGTTGACGTGAACGATATTAAAACAAATCATACCATTACCAAACCTACTAGCACTCTACTTTCCTACAGTAGTATCGTGGAAAAATCATAAGAAAAAGAACTCGCTAGGAGTACTATTGTACAATGCAGTTAGTTGCGAGTGAGTTGCGAGTTGTCGATTGTTGTGAGTCGTGAATTGTCACTCAGAAGTTGAGTAGTTGTACAAATTTAGTTGTTTTACTTGTATTACATTACTACATTAAGAAATATCTCTGATTAAATAGTCATAGTTTCTTGTTTCAATCACTGTAAATAAATCCATCTACCAAAGAAATAAAGTCACTATACTACTAAGATTATAATGAACATAGGTTCCACCCCGAAAGGAGTGAACATGATTGGTTTTCCCAAGGCGGAAATTAGATACAAACGAAGAAAGGAAAACAACGGGGTAATGACAGCAGGAAGGGAAGGAAATAAGAACTTTATAACAGATATCTCTAATAGGAAAAGATTTACGAAAAGAGTGATTCGTAAATTGAATCGATCAGCGTGCTAGAGGAACAGCAATCGTTCAACCAGGAAAATTTATAACGGAATGACTTAAGAAAAAAAGAGTGAAAGATGAGAAAGCGGTCTTGGAAGATTCGAGGGCCATCCTGGTTCGGTTTCAGAGACACTCACATCCAAATCGATTGCTGATTAGACATGGAAACATCTGACTCAACGTGAAACCGTTCATAGAGACAACGAAATGATACTACAACTGCTTAGGGTTTGATCAAATATAAGCGAATAAATTATTTATTTTTATTAATTGTTCGGAAACTAATTAGTTTATTTTATAAAATAAGTACATCAACGTCAAGGAGGTGTTTTATCTGTGCAAATAAGTTCCATGGAAATTTTGTAGTGAAACTGCCGTTTTTTTACTTGGTAAGATATATAACATGTATAATAAAGTATTTTTATATTAACCCCTTAACTTACAACTACGGAAATAGCCCGTAGAACGACGATCAGGTCCAACGTAAATATTACGGGCATAGCATAGTTGTACGATAATCGGGCCAAATATAATATATAATATAATACATAATAGCTTCTTTACGTTTTCGGCCCAAAATTCTCGAACGTAAATCGTTGGTTAAGGGGTTAAGTGTAATTAAGAGTATTAGTTATCATTAATATCAGTAACAACCGATGATAGTCGAGCGTAACCAGAAAAAGTTGTCGCCATCGATAACCGAATAACCAATTTCATTGTTGCTTTGACCACTCGCGGAGAGACGCGATCGCGAGGAAGCACGTTAACGGGAGTCGTAAATTCCCGTTACGATTAGATAATCGACGCCACGAAATGATCGATCCCCTATTTCGGTTAGGATAATAGAGGTGGTTTAATTGAATAGTTACACTGAATTAACAGGTTTAACTTAATATTTATTCCGACAACTTTGTAGAGATATGATTACACTGATGCGTATGTACAAGTTAAGTATGTGATTGCTTTAAGTATAGAAGCCCGATAGTGACGTATTGACTTTTCTAGCGATGTAGAAGAAGTAGTTGACTTGACCCCCCTGATGTCGCAGGAGAAGTAGTTGACTTGACTCTCCTAATGTCGTAGGAGAAGTGAGGTAAAGTGACGATGCTGTATCGGAGGAAATCTAGTCGTGGGTGTGTCTAACGCAAGGGACCAACGGATTTGTTGATGACAATTTTGGTTAGGCAAGTAAGGGCAGTAGACATTGCTTCTGATTGGATGAAAGAAGGTTGGTGGACTAGGAAGGGCCTTAGCCGCCCTCGATAGAAAGTTGCTGGTGGGAAGCATCATACGTGAGAAAAACTAACTTTCCCGTGTCAACCCGCAGTGAACAGTAAACCTTAGGAAACAATTCAGCGAAAGAATATCTGTTCGGTTTGAAGGACCTCGACTAGGAAATTCCTTAGATTTATGATGGGTCCTTGAGACTATTCAGGGTACGCAGTGAGGACGAGCAGACATCTGGTTACCATCTTGCCCGCGGTGTGTGGCCTGGTCTAGGTACAGTGTCGCTCGCCGTAGCAATTGTCGGTAATCAAAATAAAATTCTGGCCATGGGTAATGATTGCTGGTAGGCAAAAGAAATTTTATTCAGTCATTCATATTGGTTATTTATAATAAGGTCGCTTAAAAATTAATATCTTTTAAATACTTTATTTTTTGAAAAATTTCTTTGATGAAATTTATTGATAACTCGTTGTTATTTAAATAAAAATTAATTTTTATTCATGACGTTTTCCTAAATAATGCATAAAAGAACTATTATTTTGAATAAAACAATTTTTTAATTTTTCGCTGTAATTTTATATACAGGGTGATTGGTAACTGGTGGTACAAGCGGAAAGGGAGTGATTCTACGCAAAAAAAGAAGTCGAAAATACAGAATAAAAATTTTTCGTTTGAGGCTTTGTTTTCGAGAAAATCGACTTTGAATTTTCGCTCGGTACGCGTGCACTTTATCACGTCTCGTTATAACGGATCTCACTGTAGATCGTTGTCTCAATGGAAAAATAAAAAAAAATTTTTATTGTATATTTTCGACTTCTTTTTTCGCGTAGAATCACTCCCTTTCCGCTTGTACCACCAGTTACCAACCACCCCGTATATTAATTTTTTAATAACTTTATTTTATATTATATTTTTATAAGAAGGCATTCTTTTGCTGAAAAAGTAGTAAATCGAGAAATTATTGTAACAAATTATTTTATATTAATACCCTTTATAAGTAGATAACATAAAAACTATCATTTCGAGATACCACACGAACATATTACCTTACATGAAATAGTACAACTCAAAGTAATATAAATTTCAGAAAATTGTACTACTCGATCAATTTAAATTAAATTCGTTATCTGTTTTAGTACAAATAATTCTAAAATCCAATGTCTGGTGAAACTGAACAAATCGATAAGTTGTACCACATCAGCTTGATTTTAAAAATCTTTCTAATTTTAAATGTATTAAAAATCGGCGAGAAATAATAATTTGTATGTATTACGTTCATTTTAAAAAACGGATATTGCCAGAACTCTGCACATAAATTTTTAGTATGTAATACCAACATACATACCATGCATATTTCCTACATGGTAGAAAATAAAAACCATGTACTGCTAGGCTTAAAATGCGAAATCAAAATTAAATTAGTAATCACCGATTAAAGGAACAGCAGCGTTTCGTACTATCGACGTTACTGAAAAGTACAGTAAAATTTGGAGCTGCAACGAGCACTCGTGTATGAGCAATCAAGCGTAAAATGCAATTAAGAGATAACGATGCATATAGACCTTTATAACGAGACTTTTTTCAAAAGATTGACAAGCGAATAAATGAATAGTTGAAGTAATGGGTTGTTGACTGATGTTACCTTCCAAAATTTCAAGAGCTGCTCCATTATTCAATGCCAAATCTTAATCAGTCCACGCTACCCTCAATTTTCAATGATTAATTCGAATCAGTTCATTATATTCTTAATTCGTTCCTGTGAAAGAAGTTATCGTCAATCAGAATCAATGGTCGTTTTGACAGTTTTTTTTTCTTTCTTAATGGTTGCAGTAATAAAGGAGTGTGGTAGGGAATGATCAATTTTTGTGTAACTCAGGCACCAAAAATATTTGTAGAACATCATTACAGGTTCCAATAAATTGTTAAAGCACAATCTTTTATCGGTAATATGATGGGAAAGTTGTAAAGAAGACAGTTGAAATATGAAGTGATCAAAACAAAAATTTGATAATCCTTAATTTCAAACGATCGTAACTTTGTAACAAATGGGATGAAACTCAAAAATTCAAATGCCATTTTATAGATAAAAGTTGATGTTTATATTGTACGATAAAAATAATTGACAAAAATATTTTTGAACATTTCTAGAAAGCAATAAACTATGATAACAAATAGCGGTGCATCTATTCGAAGAAATATGTTTGTAATTGTACTGTGACCTACCTAGTAAAGCAAAATATAATATTTTACACATAACGAAGAGTTGTTACATTGTGTTTTTTTCTTTACATAACAGTGTACTACTATTTCCTTCCATCCTCCTTTGATCGACCCAGATCGTTCGTTTCTCGAAACAAATATTTATGTAAACTATGTATATCTATGATGAAAACTTTTTACAACTTTTTTACAAATTTAACGGAAATTTGTGAGATTGCAGAATGACGAGAGGAAACATAGTACATACAGTATCCTAGTTTATAAAACAAACGTGTGCTTTAAAATGAGTAAAAATAATATTTCCATATTTGAAGTAAGTTTAACATACGTATAGGTACGTATTAGAACATTTTTCAACTATTTACATAAAGACTGTTTCGTGGACTTGAATATTACCATTATTTTTAATAATGACAGTAAATAATAGTAAAAGTTACATATAATTATAAAAGAATAATAGATCCTTTATAGTAAAGGCGTAGGCGAAGATATTTGTTAATAAAATTGTAAATCTTTGAGTCAATAAGAGTGATCACCTGAAGTAACTCGTTATATTCGAATGTATTTGAGAAACTTGATCATCAGACGACTAAAAGTTGGTTTTTTAATTCCTTATATTTTTTGAGATATTAAGGTGACATTAGGTTTTTAAAATGGTATCGTATATGATATGTGTTTTCAACAGTAGTTGATTCAGTTGGACATTCTTTACAAAAAGGTATTAATATATTTATACCGAAAAACCATTAGTTTACCAGATATTTCAATGTCTCAAATTTAACACATACGAGACAGATGACATAGCATATGTATATACAATATCTGGCCGGAATGACCGACGACAACACATGTATGTCATCAGTATTTTCAGTCAATTCCCAAACAACAGTCACAAGAGCACTGGCCACAGAGATAATTCAGGTTTAAGTTTGGAACAGCGTTTCAAGAATATTATAATATTAATATGAAATATTCAAGATTTATGTCACTTTAAACAATTCTTTTTTAACTGTATGTATAAATACTCGATTCCTTACTTCGATTACGATGGAAGTATATTTAGATAAAATCTCATACAGGATTTCAAAGTTTAAACATAGCTATACATTTCACAAAAAACACCTTCAAAAACTGAATGTGCGGATGAATGTTAAGTGTACACAGAACGGTGTGGTTCTGCTGTGCGTCTTGTGTGGAGAGCTGAGTGCAAAAGATGAAAAGATGAAAACTTGGGATTGACGTGTCTAGAACATGGGGCAAGCGGATTTGTCAAGTATTCTCATTTTTGGTTACGGGTGCTTTCCTGAGCGTAAATTTAGCGCTATACAGTACCCAGGCACCCCTAGGGCCATAAGGGTTGGGGTTACGCCCAACCAGCGCACAAGGCACCCTTGTAAGTACCTTGCTACCTGGATTAGCTAAGCCTGGCAGGGGCTGTCGCTCGTCTCAGGTCGAACGGGGCGCTTTCTAAGCACTTCCGTCTCTCCAGGACAGTTCCGGAGCAGGTGGGACGCTGCCGCCGAAGGCCATTCGGGGAGCCAAATACCCCTTAAGTCAGCCCTCTTGCCAGCATCTTGGCCATCAACCACTGCCACCACGAGTACAAACCTATAATTGGTCGAGCAGAGGGATCGCTACTCACTCCAGGCTTATACTCGACCCCCGTGGTACCATTCTAAGTCATTGGTGGGACTATCGTGTGAATGTACGGCCACGTCACTGCCGGTCGGCGACCTGCTAACCGAGGTCGGCAGTTCCAGATGGGACTCACGTAAGCGGGGGCCTCAAGGTACGAAGTACCCGGGAACTTATCCCGGCGGTCCCATCCTTGGAATCAGGATCGTGGGTGCGTTACTACCCAAGGCCACGTAGAGAGAGTGTAACCGTACTTAAACGCCTTACACTTCCGGCGACCTCCCTGCGGTATACATAGAGGACTCACGTAAGCGGGACGCTTGTCCCGACGGTCCTCCCTGGCTGCGGGAACGTGGATTTGCCAGCCCCCATAAACTTACATAAGCAAGTCCTCCCTGCGGGAAAGCGGATTTGTCGGTCAGAATTTTCGATGAAGAAGCAATGGCAACATTCATCGTTGCCAATTTATAGAAAAAACTGGTAAACAAAATGAGAACTGATCGCCGCCAAACTGAAGGTCACTCGCAGGTACAGAACGTACCCTCAAAATAAGGGGAAAATAAGAGACTCGATGGCAAATGCTAAACCTCATGGCAGATAGATGGAATCAGTGGAAATAACGGCTAGTTTTCGACACGTAGTAACGGCTGCCTGGAGATTATTGCTGGTCCGAGTGAATAAGTTGAGGAAAACGTAGAAAGAGAAATAGAAAAAGGCATATGGCAGCTTTAGAATATAAGAAACGGCCATTCTGGAATGGTTGTTGATTAAGAATGGATGAAAAAATGGACGAGTGTGTAATGACTGGGTGCGATACGGAACTGGTACATGTGCAAAATATTATGAAATTAATATTTATTTGATGTCCTTACCGAAATTATTCGGCAAATCTAAACATTTATCACGGACAACGACCCGCGGTAAATATTACAAGCTTCATATAGGGACGTAACTATCGCGTTTTTATTTGTTCTGACGTTGACTGACAAGTCGATGAACGAGGTTTTTATTTGAGCAACAAGTTTGCACACGCATACACGTATTACAAGTTTTTTGTTTCAACTTACACGTTATCGCTGCTCTCTTCTGCTAATATTGAAATAAAATGAGTATAAAGGAAAGATTCTATGAATTACTGTTCGAGACAGTGCGGATTGAAAAGTAACCACGATCATATAAACAGGTCTCGACACATATACACCGAAGCATAGAGAAAACCGTTCGAAAATTGAGTCGTCAAAAATCAACATGGAGGACAAAAAGCTTCTTGTTCTGTGCGTGTGTGACGTGCTATGAATGTCTCAGGCAGAGACAACGAGACTTTATTCATGTCTGTCTGTCTCGCAGAACGATAACCTTCTCATCTTTCATGTTGCCCTTTCACTATTTAGCATTCGGACAATTATCCCTAGCCAGTACTAAAATCTGAAATTATACGATCGTGGTCCAAAACAATACATTATTTTTTAAATTTGCTCATGTGTGAGATTGGTTTCGAATAGATTCTTTCGAGCGGGCGAGCAACACGTACGTAAGTATACATATGTCGTGTTAATATTGCGCACGTATGGGTAAAAATAATATTTGTGTAATGTAACGTGGTATAATAAAATTGTCTAATATGAGATTTTAAAAAAATGAATACCTCTCGAATGAGAACACCCTTATCAAAAATCACTACTCGTTTTAAAAGTAAAATATGTCTTTTCTTGAAACTTACTGAAAAATACAGTTGGAAAATATTCAGTTTCTTTATAACGAAATAAAAATGGTAAAGATGATAAAAAAGTACAAATTAAAAAAGTGGCTTCCTCATATGAAATCCGTATGTCTGTTCGTTTTTTTCTTTCTTCTTCACACATTGGGCATACGAAATCTACTTTTTGAGCATTGCAATTTTGGTGGGCTTTATTATGTGCATCTGAAGAGTAGAAACTTGTGCAAATAAAGCATTCTGCATCATAATATTCTTCATAATCACTTTAATCATAATCAGAAAAGAATTTTCCTTCACAATCATCAGTTGCGTTCTTTCTACGCGTCCTCTTTTAGTGAACTTTTTGAAATAATCTTTTGTTTTGGACCATCTCTTTCTCGCAGTTCCTTCTGTGATTGACGAAGGCTATTACAAATAAACAATTCAAAGAGCATTTGCTGTATATCCGATCTCAGCAAACCAAAATATCTACTATTCATATCAAGACAACTAGTGTTGATGAGCTTACATAACGTTCGGGAATTTATGGGCATAACAAAATCTATAACCCACAGCATGTTCTCTAACCGCTTAAAACCGCTAATATCATTTTATTTTTGCCCATTGTTTGCGCTTTTTAACGAAATACATTTAACAAGTTCACGCCGGCGTGCACCACCGGTGGCTCACACTTGAATATTCCATCGGACGGTGCGTACCACCAAAAACTTAGTTGGTTTAGTAACTAGAAAAAATTGCTATATAGTTGAAAATTTAAATAATGAAAATTTAACGTATATTAATTGAAAAAAGTAGGATTTATTTTAAAACATAATTCAGTAATATAAACTTATTATAAACATGAATACGAGCGCCGCGTCACGGCGAGAAATACAAATAGCAGCGCCGGTATGAACGTGTTCAAACAAAATTGGATATAATATTACATCATAATGTTATAATTGTCACATAATGGAAACTTTCGAGTGTCCTATATTCGAAAACAATAACATGATGGCTATTAAATAGCTTCAAGCTTAAGACTTCATTATTTAATAATTAAAACAGCAGTAAATCTTGAACTTGTATGCACTATACGGCAGTATTTATGAAAATGATTATTCACTTAGCATCTTGAAACTATTTGTAACTTTATTGAATCTCCTGAAGAAAATTTTCTACAACGTATTGCACAATATACTCTACCAAGACACTTAATTGATTTAACCGACTATGTACGGAGCAAACAACTGGTAAATGGATTATTACGCGACAAAACAGCTTCGCTACAGGACATTCGAGAGTTCTGTACCAAAGATAGCTAGGATCTCATATTACAGAAACGTATTAGAGAACCTTTACACTCGTTTTATTGCAATAATACATGCGATTCCATGTCTCTACATAAAACTTCTGATATTGGCTCCAGCTTAGCAGAAAACGTTAAGATTTGCCAATTAATTTCACTAAAAGTACGAAAGAGATATTGATTTCATAGCATTTTGGACTTATATATCGACATTGGTTGGTAAATCATAAGATTTACCGGGTAAACCTGACCTCAAAAAACGCGTTTTTCGAGTTATCATTATGAAAATGTTGCAGACCTACTCCCCGACAAATTATAGAAATATTATTTATTTTTCTTCACAATTTTGCCGAAAGGGGCTAATTACGTCACTTTTTCTCGTTTATGTGGCACTGTACTGGATCATGCAAATTCGCCCTATGACTAGTTATGTGCTGACTAGAAGAGTGATTTTCCAGGGTCAAGAAATAAAGACGCGAGAACTTGAGCCTGTTTTATGAGCATTATTCATCTTGTTCATATATTTCATTTGATAATGTTCAAAAGCCGCTTTTCGCTTTTTGCGCAAAACATACTTCATCGAATTGCGTTACTTTCCACGCAGTGGTGCGACGTAAAATAAAATAGCGAGTTCTAAACATGAAGGTATTTCTCTTCTACTCTATTTATTTAAAACTCGCGGTTACTGTGATATTCGTATTCCTTGTTATGTTATATTCGAAACTTGCAAAGTGGTTAAAAATTAGATAGCAAATAGAACGCTTTGTGAATTTGCATTATTAAATTTTCGCTGTGGTTTTATGGTCATAAGACCTTGATTCAGTAATTTTAATATTATCGTTATCAAATCTTGGGTCGAAAAGCAAGTAAGCAACAAAATATACGGCGATGGTGATTCAGCTTTGATCAGGATTCAGCTTTGTACGCATTATACATATAAATATACATACGTATATTATTGTTAATACTTTTATATCCAGAACTCGTGGTTCCATCGGATTCGACTATAAAAAGTAACAGTTTTATTAGAAAAAAGAAAAGATAAGATTACTTTTTAAGGTTTAATTTATATTTCTATAATTATTACGATTTAACTACTAATTTTATCACAATTAGACTTGTAATGATGATTTTTCATATACAGAGTGAAGCATGTAACTGGAACCACTTTGGTTACTGTGTAATGATTTTAGTGAAAATGTTTTCGGTGAAAGTTAAATAGGTTGCAAACGGTGGCGGGGCAGCCAGCTACGCCCGTTAAGGCCCCAAACTGAAGATGATGCGTCGCGAGTTCGAATCCTCGCTCTGGATATATTTGCGAAGGATAGAAAACCAAAATCTCCCTTAAAAGTAATATACAACAAGCAAGCAGGATCCCTTGCATGTTGTGTTGTACTTGTTAAGGAAATCATGAGGATTTGGAAATACAAATAACTGACTTTATTTCACACACAACAGCTATACATCTATATTCCACTCTGAAGAACGTCTTGCACGCACGCTTGTCGCCAACCGACTCTTCCAGATGCTTCTTTACGACGACGGTCCTTTGTCTCAACTCAGACCAGGACACCCTCTAACGCTTACACACACATTCACATGTACAGTGTAAATGTATCATCTTCCTAACACGCCTCCTTACATTTATACTGTACATTTAATCGTATTTACATGCCTGTTAGTTTACATTCATCCATGACCTAAACCTTTCAAATTTCTCTCTACACAGTGCCTTCGTAAAAATATCCGCAGTGTTTTCTTCTGTACTTACTTTTATTATGTTTATCTTATTTTCCTTTACGTACTCGTGAACGTAGTGGTAATGAACTTCAATGTGTTTCGAATTTTTTGTAAAATTTCCGTACTTTGCTATACTCATTACTCCAGAGTTATCCTCATAAATTTTTACAGGGTTATCGTCTAGATTTACATCGAAGATTTTCATTAATTCTCTGATAGCCATTACTTCGCTTATCGCTTCCGATAGAGCTACATACTCTGCATACGTTGAGGCTTTTGTCACACACCTTTGTTTTTTAGACTTCCATCCAATTACATTTCCATACAATCTAATTACATACCCAGAAGTCGATTTCCTATCTATATGATCTCCTGCCCAATCGGCGTCCACATAACAATCTATCGTTTCACACTTTTCGCTCCTTTTATAATGTAGCCCTAAATCTCTAGTCCGGTACAAATATTTCAGTATTCGTAAAGCATATTTAAAATGTGTCTCGTTACAACAATCTTGAAATCTACTCAGATAATTCACACTATAACTTATATCGGGTCTGGTATTTACACTAATATACAGCAATGCGCCAATTAAATTCTTGTATCCAATGTCCTCTCTATTTATATCAGCTTTTTCAATTTTTAAGTTGGTCTCCATAGGTGTACAATACAATTTGCTATTATGTAATTTATATTTGTTTACTAATGATTCTATGTATTTCTTTTGGCTTAATCTCATTTCCTTTTTTAAATAATCATAGTCTATATTTATTCCGAGATATTCTTTTACTTCACCTAAATCTTTCATTTCAAATTTATCAGTTAATAATTTTTTTACACTTTGTATCTTCCCTTTGTTTTTACTACAAATCAGCAAATCGTCTACGTATATTAACAAATAAACAACATTTTCTCCCTCTCCATAAGTATATAAGCACAATTCTACATTATTCTTCTTAAAACCTAATCTCGTCACATACCTATCAAAACACTCATACCAGTCCCTCGGACTTTCTTTTAACCCATAAAGCGCTTTCGATAATTTACAAACTCTATTCGTTCCGTCCGCATATCCCTTTGGTTGATTTACATATACCTCCGAGGTTACTTCACCATTTAAAAAGGCAGTTTCTACATCCATTTGCTCAATTATTAATCCATTTTGACAACAATATGATAACAATATTTTAAAGGTCTGATTACTCGCTACTGGAGAATATATGTCATCGGCTACGTTTCTTTGTTGAAACCCCCTTACCACTAATCTAGCCTTATACCTGTCCTCTGATTTTTTCGTGTAAACCCATTTTACATCTAATACTTCTTTGCCTTTTACCCTTTCTACCAATTTCCAAGTTTTATTCTTATAAAGACATTCTATTTCCTTATCCATAGCCTGTTTCCAATCTTCATTATTTTCGCAACAAATCGCCTCCTCAAATGTACGAGGGATATCTATTTTACAATAATTTGCATGAATCTCGCGAATATTTTCCTTTTCTGGATACCTTACTGGAGTTTTCTTAATACGTGTAGATCTCCTAGGAATGTTTGAGCTTTCAGTACTACTATCATTTTCATCTTCCCTACCTTCTAACTCTTCCTTATCCATACCATCCAATGAATAATTATCTTCGCTATCATTTCTATCTGCCTCTAATGAATTTTCCTCAAAACCGATACATTTAGTGTCTGTCTCTATGACCTCTACATGTCTAGCTATTGTTATTTTCCCACCTAATAAGACTCTGTATCCTACTTCACTATATCCTAATAGAATTCCCATATCTGCCTTCTTGTCCCATTTGGAAACTCTTTTTTGTTCTGGCCTTCTTACAAAAACTTTACTTCCATATAGATGTAGATTTTTAACACTTGGTTTTCTCCCGAAAAATATTTCAAAAGGTGTCTTTCTCTCTATAGTATTCGCTAATATTCGATTTTTCAAGTATACCGCTGTACAAACTATTTCCGGCCAGTACTTTTTATGTACTTTCGCTTCCGCTAACAAGCAACGCGCCATGTCCATCACTGTTCTATTATACCTTTCCGCTGTCCCGTTTAATTCATGTACGTATGTTGGACAATTATTTATTCTTATACCTTTATCCCTAGCAAATTTATAAATTCGATTATTTAAATATTCTTTACCATTATCGCATCTTAATATTTTTAACCTCTTGCCCGTTAAATTTTCGGCTTCATTTACGAACTGTACGAAAGAATCAAAGACCTCATCCTTTGATTTTATACAATAGATCCTAGCTATTTTACTATAATCATCGATAAATGAAATAAAATATTTTTCTCCATTCAATCCGGTAGTCTTAAAGGGACCACATACGTCCGTATGAATAATTTCCATTATTTCCCTAGCCTTAGTTCGATTATTTTTGAAAGGTAAGTTATGCATTTTGCTTTCTATACACACCCTACATTTCAAAAGTTCCTTTTCAAATTCATTCGGTATGCCAGTCACTAGCTGCTCTTTACCCAAAATCTTTAAGTATTTAAAATTTACGTGTCCTAGCATCCTATGCCATCTTTCCTTTTTACTCATACCACTACGTTCGGCGCTGTTTACTAAGTGCTTCTTCCCTTTCAATATACTTTTTATTCTATATGTCCCATTCTCTTTGAACGCGACAGCTGTAAGTTTATTATCCTCATCTATTACTTTCGCAATATTTCCTTTGGAAATAACCGTATTCTTATTGTCTGTTAGTTTACCTAAACTAATCAAATTTGCGGACATTTCTTTCGCGTAAAAAACTTTTCTCATATTTATTTTATTTTGTTTTCCGAAAGCTTCAAAATAACTTATAACATTCCCAACTTTTGTCGCTTTTATCGGTCTATTATCGCCTAAATATATATTTACCGGTTCTTTTAGGTCAATACATTTCTCAAAATAATTTACATCATTAATTATGTGATCGGTACAACCGCTATCTAATAGCCACATTATTTCCTTCTCACTTATCTCATTCGTCTCGCTGTTGTGTGCTGCGTGCGCCGTTGCTATCCATGTGCCTGCTCTTGAGTTTCCATGCTCGCCCGTGCCGGTTGTTGATTGACGATGAAAGTTTCCACGTCCCCTGCTCGTATTGCCTTTGTTCCCTTGTCCTCTGCTGCGACCACGTGTTGGCCCATGCCAATAGCCGTTACTGCTTCCCGCTTGGACGCCATTTTGACACTCTCTCGCAAAGTGTCCTAATCTTCCACATTTGAAGCATCCTTCCTTTTTTGCAGAAAAGGCGTTGGTTTGCCTTTCTCCACGATTGGACTTATTTTTCTTCTCCGCCATTTCAATTTTATTTTTCACATACGCTACCGTTTGATCCTCTTCTTTCAATGCATCTATTATGTCTGCTATGTAGCTGTATTCTTCGGGTAACGTATTCAGCATGTAATTTAGTTTTTCCCTCTCACTCACTTGTGCGCCCGCACTTTTTAATTCATTTGTTAATTTTTCGAAATCTCTGAAAAACGATGCTGAATCACCGTAGTTATCCAGTCTTATCTTTTCCAATCTCCTTCTGCACACGATCTGTAGTGCCGTCGACTCTTTCAAGTACATTTCATCGAACTTTTTTACTATTTCATACGCCGTTTTTTCTTCCCTAACATATTCCAATTGTCCATTCGATATTGCACTATAAATTATATTTATTGCTTTCAAATCCTTTTTGTCCCAGTCTTCATTGTCTCTTTCGTTCTTCATTCTTGTTATAACAATATCACATTCCTTATACTTCAAAAACATTGTGATTCTTTGCTTCCACATTCCATAATCCTCACCATCGAATTTAGGTATCATGATTTCCGATCTCTCCATTTTAATTGATTCCTTATATCTTACTCAAGCGTTCCCACGTGCTCGAAGTATATCTTTTCTCTTCTTTCTTTGAACGTTTCTTCCCTTATTGAAACTCACTCGAATTAACTCGCAAGATTGAAAAGCCACGCACTAAATATCTTGCAAAACTATAAACCACGCTCTGCTACCATGTTAAGGAAATCATGAGGATTTGGAAATACAAATAACTGACTTTATTTCACACACAACAGCTATACATCTATATTCCACTCTGAAGAACGTCTTGCACGCACGCTTGTCGCCAACCGACTCTTCCAGATGCTTCTTTACGACGACGGTCCTTTGTCTCAACTCAGACCAGGACACCCTCTAACGCTTACACACACATTCACATGTACAGTGTAAATGTATCATCTTCCTAACAGTACTTTCTGCGAGTGCTTGGTAAGCATTCCAGGCCCGACGATATCACTCGCACTGGTCTACCGTCCCGCCCGTGGAAGTTTTAGCCGGTAAGAATCCGGCACTACCTTGGCCGCCCTGTTCCCTGCGTGCAGGGCGTGAGGCGAGGTGCCTATGAAGATTTCCTCTACATAAAAAAAAGACTTTTTTGCTAAGGAGGCTACGTAGGATGACCGCCATCAGAATCGTAAGGGGATACTGGACTATATCGTATATGCGTCGGCGTCCAGGCGGTGTCTCCTCCGTTCGAGCTCCAGGTCTTGGCGCTCCGACGGGTGTACGAAAACCGGGGGGGGGGGGCGGCTGGGCTCAGGCGGAGAAGTTATGGGGGAAAGCTAGGCAGGAGGTGTAGGAGCGGTGGCGCTCCGACCTACTCGCCGAAGATCAGATCCGTGGCCACCTAGCCATTAGATCGGCCCTCCCAAATTAGGTGGCTTGGAGGGACAGCGGAGGGTTCCCGCTATCCTTCCGGATGACGCAGGTGCTCGCAGGACACGAAGTATTTGGGAAATATCTGCAGAAAATCGGAAGAGAGGTGACAAACACCTGTCACCATTGCGGAGACTGCGAGGACACGGCCCAGCACACGCTGGAGTTTTGTCCGGCGTGTGAGGCCCCCCGTCGTATTCTGCGACTGGCGATTAGCGAGAGTTCAGACCCCTCGTCAGTTGTGAAAGCAATGCTGAGGGGGCAACAAAAGTTCCTCGCAGTCCGCTCCCACTGCGAGGGAGTAATGCTCGTAACGGATCGGAGAGAGCGGGAGACGGTGAGAACATCCCACCCTTGTAGGGTTCCGCTCCGAAGGGCGGCCCTACGTCGCCCTAGGTGGTCATAGGGACTGACACACCGAGAAGGATCTGGGATCTCCTCAGACTTGCACGACGGCCCAGGGGATAGCGTTGAGAAGGGTGGCCCTCCCAAATGCTCAAACTAACCTAGGGACGACTCCCCCAGAATGGGAGAAGACTCAGGGGTGCTCCGGCAGTAATTCGGAAGAGGTCCCAGGGCATCCCTGCTGAGCATCAGGCGGACCACCGTGGGGTTTAGTCGCTAAAGTCTGACTTTCCAGTAGAGGCGAGTGTCCATGAGGATTTCGCCACGTATAAAAAAGAAAGGGTTCCAAGGGGAAGATAATTTGACATTCTACATATAGCAATTCCTCTGAACATTCTACGTCAAAAGGTATCAAGGCACAATATTAAAAAACGGTCGAAGATTCCCGAAATATTTCAACTTAAAGAATGAGAATCAAAGTTCTAAAATATCTCATATATTATTGATTTTGCCGGCCGAGAGTGCCACGGAAATTTGATTATACTTCTTAGAGAGACTATTTTAGTTCGTAACATGTTTAAACTTTGCCTGTGTAAATTTTTATAAAATTAAAGAATTAAAGAATTCCGATAAATTAAAATACAACGCGTGGGTATATAAATTAATTAGAAGTATACATATGTCGGAGATGAAAGGACATCGGAGCCTTCCCTTTGAAACTCCGGGAAAATCCCTTAACACCGTAATCTAGATTCTATCATAGGCGTAATTAAACAATTGTCGTCATCCGATCCGATTGTATTTGTTCGAGATTTGTGATAATGAGTTTGGGCTCGAGACGCCAACCAGTCGCCGAACGTAGCCGCGGTCACGGGATGAACGCTTTGTCTGGCAGAGGGATGAAGTAATTCTATAGCTCTCCTTAAAAAGGAAGTAGTTGTAACACTCGACACTAAACATTCTAACGGTCTCTGCCCCGCAGCTTGCCACTTGCACACCCTATTCTTCATGTAAGATGATTGCCAGATGTCGATGCCTTTCCACAGTACACGTGCAGCTTTCCCTCGAGGGCGGCTAGCATCTTTTTCTAACCACCGATATGGAGATTGACCAATTAGCAGCAACGCCAATTTCCCTTACCTTCTGAACGAAGGCTATCCTCGACGAATCCGATAATCTCGTGTCCCTAGACACACCCCATTGTAGTTTTCCTCTGTGGCATCATCGGGACGGGAAAGTCATTCTTTCTCGCGACCTCATCGACTAAAGAATAACGTCTTTACGACTAGTGATTATTTCACATTTTACCAACAAAGAGTCAGACCTAGATTTTGTGAGCACCTTCATCTACCATCCCGTTGTCCGCGGATTCGTTATTGAACCTAGGATCATTGTCATTAGCTTCTCGAGTATCTAATTACCACGGTTACTTGTCAAATTCTGTAATAATCGTATTTGCACTAGTCAATGTCTTCTCTATCGCATAACGACAATGTGTAATCCAAACGAAGATTCGTTTCACGCCCCTAACCCTAATTCTAATGTAAACCCGACACATATAAACTAGCGTAGAGTGTTTATCAACTATCTAATGAGAAACGAATTAACTTGTTAAGTACAAATACAGCAAGTATTTATCCGGGTTCTATGATCCAAACATAATGTTTTCCAGTAATGGATGTCTTTTCCCATTTCAAATAAGTACATATTTTACTATTGCAATTTTGGCGTAATAGTGTACGCACAATGTATTGTTTCCTTTATTCGATCGAGCGAACTCCAATTATGAGAATTTAGTCTGAAACTAATAGCGTTCTAGTTATGGAAACAAAATACGACGTAATTAGAAAACTTGAAAGTGATGCAAGTACAACAGAATTAGCAAAAGTACACGATGCTGGTAAAGCCAGAGTTATACACATCAAAAAGCAGAAACATGATATTGAAAATTATCTGGAGCACATAGATTGCACAGATGCTGGCAACAGTAGAGAAACCTTAAATACACCTTGATATATACCAGGTATGTAAATGAAACCGGGATTTTTGTACAGAAAATACACGTTTATTGTATGTAAATGATTAAAAATATTTTATTCGAAGTATTGCCCATCGCTAGCTATACATTTTTCCCACTTGTCTGGCAATTGGTGGATGCCACGCCAAAACAACTATCGCTCTTTTGAGGCAAACCAGTCATCGAGCCATTTTCGTACATTTTTGTCAGAAGTGAAGTGCTGGGCAGAAAGTGCGTGTTCCATCGATGCAAATAAATAGTAATCGGACGGAGCCAAGTCTGGTGAGTAAGCCGCGTGCAAAAGTATTCCCCAACTGAACGCTTCGATCGTTTCCTTGACCGGTTTTGCTGTATGTGATGGTGCATTATCATGAAGCAAAATTACTTTGTGTTGCCTTTTTTGATATTCTGGTCGTTTTTCACGCAAAGCTTGATTCAGATCGATCATTTGTCGTCGGTAGCGCTCAGTATTAACGGTTTCGCCAGGTTTTAACAGCTCGGAGGTCTTTTTCGGTGGTCTTCCACGTTATTCTTTCCTCACGTCAAAATTGCCACTTCTGAATTTTTTAAACCACTCAAAGCACTGTGATTTACCAAGAGCATGCTCACCGTAAGCTTCGACAAGCATTCGATGCGATTCTGCAGCAGTTTTCTTCAAATGGTAACAGAAATTTCCAGGCACAAAATTGGACATGTTCAACGCTATTACAAACTATGCTGTTGTATGAAACTTGTATTGTTCTGAGTCGAAAATGTTTGTGAGATGTCAACAAAGACTTTTGGCATCAATGACGCAGTTTAGTGATAACTACATTATCAGCTAGGGCCATCTATAGGCAAATTCCGGTTTCATACTTACCGATCTGATATTTCGGGTTAAGGTTAGAATTTTGGGCGCGTAATAACTCTTCACGTGAATTAGCCATTGTATAACACAGCCGAGATTATATTTACACGTATATACAAGTCTACTACAAAGATTAACAAATAATAAGTCTAGTGAATAATAAGCTTAACGAATAATAAAGTTAGTGAAATAATAAGTTAAACGAATAATAAGTCTAACAAATAATAAGTCTAATGAATAATAAGTTTAACGAACAGTAAGATTAATGAATAGTATGATTTAAGAATAATAAGTTTAATGAACGCTATTAACACTATTTTTGGGTTCAAACGAATCCACGGTCAGCGGGATAACTCACTACTAAGCGTAAACTGATCTTAGGCACAGAAGTACGATTGTTGAAAATGCTCGATGTGTCACTCTCCAAGGCAATCACAAGAATGCCAGCCTCGTGGAGATTTTTCTCGCTGTACGCTTGCATTTGTTTTTCTATACTCGTTTGGAAGCATCGAGAAGGTTCCAAACGCCGTGTTGCTAGGCAGACTCGTTGGAAGCATCGAGAAAGTTCCAAACGCCGTTGCTAGGCAGTTTCTGCCTGGAGTTTGATTATTAATACAATGTATCGGCCCGCTCCCGAGGCCGCATGCCGCCACAACCACATTTCTCGGAAAACCCATACAACCACTCCAGACCTCCGTTAGGCAAAACGTCCATCCCGTGACCGTGGCTACGTTCGGCGACCAATTGTCACCTCGAACCCAATCTCGCTATCACAAATCTCGAACAATTACAGCTATGATAAAATCTAGGCTAGAGTACTAGAGGATGTTCCCAAAATTTCCAAGGAACGACTTCGGCTTTCCTTCCATCTCCGACATATATAATAAGAACGATTTCACAAAACTGGAAACAGCAAACGAAAGTAGCAGTGGAGGGGTGCTTTGTCATACAAAAAGAATGTAATTTCGCGGGTATTTCGATACTTCGCAGGCGAAAAGGAGAGGATAGAGGAGAGAACGACACGAACGATGGAGCACCGTAAGTTATGACTTCCGCCTCGGTCCTCCTGCCACAGCACTTTCCAGTACCTCTATGAATGTATCCATGAGATACGAACTTTACGCTTTATGCATTGAACGCACTGGTGATAAGGAGTCAGTGATGCTGCCACCACGCCATAGAAACTATATCGCTTAACGCTTGAAACCGCTGTCATAAATAGATATCGTTTTATCATCTAAGCGGCTACATATTCATACTCTCGAAGCTAATATCCGTGTATGCTTTTAACTATTTGAGTCTATTACAATTTTCTAACATAAATTTCTAAGAATAAACTTCATCCCCTTAAAATAAAATATCTCACATTATGATTTTGTTTCTATACTGAGCGTACAGCGTTGTATCGTATTTCCTGCAATTTCCGGACACGTAACAAAAAGTCTTTTCAACCGTAATTTAATGCTGTCGAGTGTATTACAAATGACGATAATACTCATAAACGAATACTCTGTTTTAATTAACCCAATACTAAGAGTACAGTACACTTTATTTCAACATCGTTCAAATTGCATATCGCCTTCCTCGAAGAGTATAATATTATAACATTACACTCTTTTGCAGAGGTTTGAATGTTATTAGAGTGACTGGATGTACAGCTCTTGCCTGTGCCTTCAATCAGTCTCAATCATTTCTTTCAGCCTTGATAGCAAGAAAAGCAACAAGATGCGGAAGAAGTTGGAAAAGGAACATTTTTAGCGTTTATGGTGATGCTGCTATTATTGATCGTGGCATCTGAAAGTGGAGTGCCCTTAGAGTGCTGAATACTCGCGGCCTATGCGGTCCGTACGGATGGCGCGCGGCCAGCGCTGACCATCGCTGTGGACGGAGTACTTTTCCGCTAGACTGAACTCTGTCGATTGACTATTCAAAGCGCAAATCGTAATAAGTTATAGTAATTCTTTTGCACGAGATTAAATGATTCAAGAGCGTTATTTTTTAGTATTAATTATTTATTATAAACATTGAAATTTACAATAAACTAGAATTTGGGTAATAAACTAGAAAACAATAAACTAGAAAATTAAATTTAGTAAATATAACACAAGTTAATAATTCAGTTGTGTGTGAAAAATTTCAAAACAATTATCGATACATAATCCGACATCGCATTTTCTGCATTCGTATCGCGTGTCGCTTCTTCTCTTATTTTTCACACAAACATTTTCTTCTTGATGATTGTGTTGTGCCGATACGATTAGGGCATTTTGATGGAAAATGCCTACCAATTAAACGAAATGGTAAATCCTCAGACTTTCTCTTTTCTACTGCTAACATGCTTCTACGTTGGAAATCTTTTCGCAAAATGTCTCTTATCAACGCTAAATAAAATTCACTAAATTTTTGTTTCGAAGCAGTAGATTTTTGATATAAAATATATGCATTATATATAAGGAATGCGTTTATATTTATCTCACACAAACGTAATAGTATTACTTCTGCGTAGGTGTTCGGAAAAATTGACAAACGCATATATGCGTCCTTAGTCCATGCCGGAAACTTACAAAAAACGCATATATGTGTCCTTAGTCCACACCGATAGCTTTCGCTAGACGCATATATGCGTCCATAGCACTCTAAGGATTAAATGGTTTCAAAACGGAAATTTTCGCATAATCTGAATTCTTTTAACACATAATGGAAATTTACAAAGCAAAGAAATATATTAAGTTGTCCCAAAAGGTTCTTTCGTTTTGTAAGAAAGTAATAGATGCACAACTTTTATTGTTTTATATTATTTCATTGAATTATGTATTTTGTTCTACTATATATATTATACTTATATAGAACAAAAAATGTGCATCTATTATTTCCTTATAATGCTGACAATCCCTGCTGTTGACATGCTGCTGAATGTCAACCCTGGACCCTCCCAAATAGTTTGCATTTGCAGTTTTGCATATTTAGGCTTAAGTATTCAATTAAACATATCTCCGTTTCCATTGGAGATATGTCAACAATTTGATGCGCTTTCTACTCCACATATGCTGCCAAATGCTGCGCACATCACCCGGATTGCGCTATGTCATCTCAGGTACCTGCCAAATTCACCGTTATTGCAGTTTTGCATATTTATGCTTAAGTATTCAACTAAACGTGTCTCCGCTGCTATTGATGATATGTCGACAATTCGATGCGCGTTATACTCCACATTTGCTGTCAAATATGTCGCACCTGCTCCTGTTTACATTATGACAACTCGGGTCGAGGTCAGATCCAATGTTATTGCAGAACTGCATATTCTGGCTTCTATATTCAAGTGAACGTATCTCAGCTGCTATTGGTGATATTTCGACAATTCTATGCGCGTTATACTCCACATATGCTGCCAAATACAGCGCGAGCCGTTCGGTTTGCGGTATGACAACTCTGGGTTCTGTCAAATACAGCGTTATTGCAGTTTTGGAGACTCCGCCTGATATATTCAATTGAACGCATCTCAGTTCCTATTCCAGATACCTCGACAATTCGATGCGCGTTATGCTCCACATTTGATGCCAAATACTACGCATATCAACCGGTTTGCGCAATGTCAAGTCTGGTCTATCGCCATTTCACTGTAATAGCAGTTCTGCATATTCAGGATTCAATAATCAATTGAACGAATCTACACTGCTATTGGTGATATCTCGACAATTCGATGCGCGTTATATCCCACATTTGCTGCGAAATACAGCGCACATCAACAGGTTTGCGCAATGTCAACTCTGTGTCCTGTCAAACCCAGTGTAAATGCCGTTTTGGAGATTCCGCCGGATATATTCAATTGAAAGTATATCCATTTCCATTAGTGGTATGTCGACAATTCGATGCGCGTTATACTCCACATTTGCTGCCAAACACAGCTCACATCAACTGGTTTGCGCAATGATAACTCTGTGTCCTGTCAGATCCATTGTAATTATTGCAGTTCTGCATATTCCGGCTTCAACTTACATTTGAACGTATCTACGCCGCTATTGGTGATATGACGAAAATTCGATGCGCGTCATTCTTCGCATTTCCTGCCTAATACAGAACACGTACTCCTGTTTGCACTATAACTGTCGTACAGGTCAAATTCAACGTAATTACTGTTCTGCATATACGGTCATTAATATTCAATTAAAGGTATCTTCGATTCTATTACCGATATGTCGACAATTCGATGCATACTATATTCCGCAATTGCAGCCAAATGCGGCGCACATCATCTGGTTGACGCTATGTCAACTTTGGTTCCAGCGAAATCCACCGAAATTGCAGTTTTGCATATTTAGTCTTAAGTATACAATTGGACGTATCTCCGCTGCTAATCGTAATATGTTCACAATTCGGTGCACGTTATTCTAAACATTTCCTGCTTAACACCTGCCTATTTGGCAGCAAATGAGGAGTACAACGAGCATCGAATTATCGACATATTACCAATAACAGCGGAGATACGTACGAATAAAAATTGAAGCCTGAACATGCAAAACTATAATGTCATTTTATTTGACGTCGACCAGAGTTGACATAAAGTAAACAGTGGCACGTGCGCTGTATTAGGTGGGAAATGCGGAGAATAACGCGCATGGAATTGTCGACATTTCATCAATCGCAGCGCAGATACGTTCAATTGAATATTTAAGCCTAAATGTGTTAAACCGCAATTACAATGAATTTGACCTGGTCCAGAGCTGCCATAGCGCGTGCCGGCTGATGGGCCCTGCATTTGGTTGCAAATGTGGTGTACAACACGCTTCGAGTTGTCGACATATCGCTAATAGGAACGGTGATACGTTCAGTTGAAAATTTATGACAGTATGTGCATTACTGCAACTTTGGTGGATTTGGCAGTGACCACAGTTGACATAGCGTCAACAGGATGATGTGCGCTGCATTTGACAGCAAGTGTGGAGTATAATGTGCATCGAATTGTCGACACATCTGCAATAAAAGCGGGGATACGTTCAATAGAATATTTAAGGCTGAATCTGCAAAGCTGCAATTGCGCTGGAATTGACGGGGCCCGGAGTTGACATAGCAAAAACCTGCCAATTTGTGCTGTATTTGGCAGAAATTGTGGATAATAACGCGCGTCGAATTGTAGACATATTACCACTTGCAGCGGAGATACCTTCAATTGAATATTGATGACCGCATTTGCAGAACTTTAACAACGTTGAATTTGACCTCGACCATAGTTGACATAAAGTAATCAGGGGCACTTGCGCTGTATTTGGCAGTATATGTTAATTATAACGCGCGTCGGATTGTAGACATATGACCAATACATGCGGAGATACGTTCAATGGAAAACCTGAGACTAAATGTGCCAAATTGCAAATACAATGTATTTGGCATGGACCAGATTTGACATAGCGACAACCGGATGACGTGCGCTATACTTGGCAGCAAATGTGAAGTAGAACGCGCATCGAATTGTCGACATATCTGTTAGGTACATGATACATTTACACTGTGCATGTGAATGTGTGTGTAAGCGTTAGAGGGTATCCTGGTCTCAGTTGAGACAAAGGACTGTTGTAAGCTTTTAGAAGATTCTGGAAGATTCGGTTGACAACAAGCGTGCGTGCAAGAGGGTTATCGAGGTCTTCAGAGTGTAACATATATGTATAGCTGTTGTGTGTGAAGTAAAGTAAATTATTTCTTTTGCCGAATCCTCTCTTTACCTTGACATGGTGGCAGAGAGTGGTTTCTAATTTTGCAAGCTATTTAGTGCGTGGGTTTTAGTCTTGCGAGTTAGTTCCGGTGAGTTTAGTATGAGAAGAAACGTTCCGAGGATATAAAATAAAAGGAAAATACTTTGAGCACGTAGGAACGCTTGAGTAAAGAATAGAAAATCAGCTAAAATGGAAAGACCGGAAATAACGATACCGAGTTTTGATAGTGAGGAGTACGGAATGTGGAAGAAGAGAATAACAATGTTTTTGAAGTATAAAGAATGTGATATTGTTATAACGAGAGTGAAGTCCGAAACAGACAATCCAGACTGGGACAAAAAGGATCTGATGGCGATAAATATAATTTATAGTGCAATATCAAATAGACAATTAGAATATATTAGCGAGGAAAGAACTGCGTATGAAATAATGAGAAAGTTTGACGAAATGTACTTAAGAGAGTCGACAGCACTACAGATCGTGTGCAGAAGGAGATTGGAGAGGATAAGTCTCGACAATTACAGTGACTCAGCATCGTTATTTAGCGATTTTGAAAAATTAATGAATGAATTAAAAAGTGCCGGCGCACAAGTGAGTGAGAGGGAAAAGCTGAATTACATGCAAAATGCGTTACCCGAAGAGTATAGCTACATAGCGGATATAATAGATGCAGTGAAAGAAGAGAATCAAACGGTAACGTACGTGAGAAATAAGATAGAAATAGCGGAAAAGAAAGATAAATCAAATCGAAGAGAAATAAAAACTAATTCCTTTGCTGCAAAAAATGAAGGATGCTTCAAATGTGGAAGAGTGGGACATTTTGCACGAGAGTGGCAAAATGTCGTCCAAGCAGGAAGCAGTAACAGTTATCGGCGTGGGTCAACACGTGGTAGCGGCAGAGGAAGAGGAAACAAAGGCAGTACGAGTAGGGGACGTGGAAATTTCCATCGTCAATCAGCAACCGGCACGAGCCAGTATGGCAACTCAGGAGCAGGCACATGGATGGCAACGGCGCACGCAGCACACAGCAGCGAGATGAACGAGATAAATTATAATGAAATTATGTAGCTATTAGATAGCGGTTGTACCGATCACATAATTAACGATATAAATTATTTCGACAAACCTATCGACCTTAAAGAACCGGTAAATATATATTTGAGCGATAATAGATCGATAAAGGCAACAAAAGTAGGAAATGTTATAAGCTATTTTGAAGCATTTGGAAAGCGAAATAAAATAAATATGAATAAAGTTTTTTATGCGGAAGAAATGTCCGCATACTTGATTAGTTTAGGCAAGTTAACGGATAATGTTAGAATTTATCTATAGATTTATTTATAGATAATCTTGGAATTAAGATTAATAATCTGTGGGAGACACAATTTTTGTGTTGAAATAATATAATGTGTTATTTACTAAACAATTATTACAGTGAATATAAGTAAGTGTTGTGGAATGTGGACAGTTGGCTAGTTATTCACAGACTGACTTGCTTAGTGACCCATGATCCTTGAAAAGGTTTAGAACCCCACTCTCTATGCAGTAATGAGTGTGACCTGTGTGGGTGTCTGTGTGGCGTCACATGTGCTACAGAACCTTCTAGTAGCTTCTCGACGTGCCCATCGAGAATGTTCTATCCATATCCTTACGCTTCTTCCGCCGAATTCTCGAAAGAGCATGCGCGTGCTAGCAACCATGGTATATCTCACGAACGCGCACTAGTGGGGATAGCGCTGGGCAACGAAGGGCAAAATCCGTACGACCAATCACCTTATCTGCATGCGATTGATATCGTTGTATTCCAATAGATAATAATAATATGGTTATTTCAAAAGGAAATGTTTCAAAAATAATAGATGAAAACAATAAACTTACAGCTGTAGCGGTCAAAAACAATGGAACATATAAAAGGAAAAGTATATTGGAAGGGAAGGAGCACTTAGTAAACAGTGCCGAACGTAGTGGTATGAGTAAAAAAGAAAGATGGCATAGGATGCTAGGACACGTAAATTTTAAATACATAAATATTTTAGGTAAAGAGCAGCTAGTGACAGGTAAACCGAATAAGTTTGAAAAGGAATTTTTGAAATGTAAGATGTGTATAGAAAGTAAAGTGCATAATTTACCTTTCAAAAATAATCGAGCTAAGGCTATTGTGATAATGGAAATTGTTCATACGGTCCCTTTAAGACTACCGGATTAAATGGAGAGAAATATTTTATTTCATTTATCGATGATTATAGTAAAATCTATTGTATAAAATCAAAAGATGAGGTCTTTGATTCTCTTGTGCAGTTTGTAAATGAAGTTGAGAACTTAACGGGCAAGTGGTTAAAAATATTAAGATGCGATAATGGAAGAGAATACCTAAACAATCGAATTTATAAATTTGCTAGAGATAAAGGTATAATAATAAATAATTGTCCTACCTACGTACATGAATTAAACGGAACAGCGGAAAGATATAATAGAACAGTGATGGACGTGGCGCGCTGTTTGTTAATGGAAGCGAAAGTACATAAAAAATATTGGCCGGAAATATGTACAGCGGTATGTACAGCGGTATATTTGAAAAATCGAATATTAGCAAACACTGTAGAGAGAAAGACTCCTTTTGAAATTTTTTCGGGAGAGAACCAAGTGTTTTTTTTTTTTAATGATGTTTATTTAACCAAGGATACAATTTTCGTTACATTTTGGTATTCATAATAAACTGTGAATTTTGGTAATGGTGTGCTAGGCAAAAGTACCGATACGCGACGGTACGACGTAGCCATACTATATTATGTGTCGGTGTTTTACAATTTTTTTGTGATTTTAGGTCTATTCTTTGGATTTAAGCCGCTGGGGGGCGGAGCTTTTATGTAATTTTGTTCTTGCTTGATTTTTTTTGTCCTGAAACTTGGTCGCAAAACAGGACTTATCGGTAATTTACATTTTGGCGCTGTATGCCTTTGGGGGGGATAATAGGGAGGGGGCGGGGGAGGGGGATGTCAAATAGGTTTATTTACAATATTTACATATTATTTACAATTACACCTGTGTTATGCGGTGTCAGAGATGTGTTCTGTCGGTTTACTGGTTTTCTCTCTTGTTTTATTTTGGATTTGGAATCCACCAATATTTCTTTGTGTTTTTTCTGTGTTTGTCTTTAGCGTCTTTCAGAGGGAGGGCCATGTTGTATCTCCACCTAGTGTCTGCGGTTTGTCCGTTTAAGTTTTCTTCGTAGAGTATGGTTTTGGTTCCTATTTTTCTTTTTATGTGGTATATTACTGGGATGTTATTTTGATCTTGGAGGTAGTTTTTTCGTCTAAGTAGATGAACGCTTCTGGGGGGATGTAGCCTGTTGCCAGAGTGTTTTTGTAGTATGAGTCATTTGGGAGTAGGCAACTGAAGATTAGGCTGTTTTCTTGAATCTTTGCAGCTTGCGCGAAATGGTTTCTTGTTACTTTTAATATGTGACAGTCTATGCGGTGAATGTTGGCTAGGTCGTATATTGTTTTGTTTTTAACATATTTTTTGAATCCGCTGTGTTCGGATCTGTAAGTATTCAGGCAAGCTCTGATGCATTTTCTTTCGAATCTGCGAATTTTTTCCATTTGGGAGGCTGATATGTTGTACCAGATTGGGCAGCCGTATGTTATAATAGGTCTGATTAGTGCTTGATAGCACAGTATTTTTACTTGACTGTTGAGATGTTTAGAGTAAAATAATCTTTTTACTCTCCAGAATGCTTTGCTGGCTTTGGAGAGTTGGATTTGAATGTGCTGCTTGTAGCTTAGTTTATCGTCTATGTTTATACCTAGGTATTTAACGCAGTTTTTATGCTGTATGAGTTCCCCTTCGTTTGCTTTTTCCCTAAGCTGAAATTTTCTGCAGTGTTCCCTTTCTATTGGACCGATTTTGCTTGACTTGGGTCTAAACAGTATGGTTTCGCATTTGTTTGTGTTTATTTTTAGCTTCCATGTGTTGTAATAATCGTTAATTTTTTCAAAGAGTTCTTGTAATTCTGTTTTTATTGTCATGGTTTTGTGGCCTGTTACGTAGATGATTAGGTCATCTGCGAAGGCTATGGAGCGTTTATGGGTGGATGTATTGAGATTAAAGAGGTTTAGTAGATCACTATTGTAAATATTGAAAAGTAGCGGGGAGTTTACTGTGCCTTGTTGCAGACCGTTTTTTATGGAGAATTCTTTGCTGGATGTGTGTGATCCTTCAGTCATTACGAATGTTCTGCTTGTGATCATGTCCCAAACTATTTTAATTAGGTATTTGGGAAAATTTTTCTTGATTAATTTGTATATGAGACCTGGGATCCAGACTGTGTCGAAGGCTTTTTCGAGGTCTATTAGGCAGGCGGCTACTCGTTGTTTTGCGTTTAGCGCCCAGCAGATGTCCGACGTAAGTTTGTTTATTGCGTGAATTGTGGAGTGTTTGTGTCGGAAGCCAAATTGATTTTCTGGGATTATGTCATTTTTTGAGCAGAAGGAGGTGAGGGGGTTGTTTATGGTTATTTCAAATACCTTGCTTATGTTGGGGAGGAGACTTATGGGTCGTAGGTTTGCGGGTGATGAGCTGTCTTTATCTTTTTTTGTTATCGCTATCAGTTTGGCTTTTTTCCATTTTTTGGGGAAATATGTGTTGTTTAGTGCATTGTTGAAGAGTACTGTGTAGTACCATTTTATTTTGTTCGGTAGGTGCTTGAGTAGGATGTTTGGGATGCCGTCGAAGCCGGAGGATTTTTTGTTGTTTAGTTTGGAGAATATTTTGTTTAGTTGATTGTAGTTTGTGAAGTAGTTTATTTCTGGTTCCGGTTGTTTGGGGTTGTCTGCGGTGTTTTCGTTTGAGAATGTGCTGACTGTTTTGTTTAGCGTTATGTCTTGTTCCATTTCATTTCTGAGTTTGTATGTTTCGGCGGTGATAATTCTGTTTAGTTGTTCACGGCCCATGTGTTCGTTTTGTGTGTGTGTCTTGGAAAAGTGGGTGCCGATAATGTCTAGTTTTTCTGTTGATTTGGCTATTATGAAGTTACCCTCGGTGTCTCTGGTGGTGTTGCGTGTCGTTAAACCTGCTTCTTGGATGAGGGAAGCTTTTTCTGGGGGCAATTTGAGAGGTGGGATGGGGTTTTGTCCTTTTGGCCTGAAGATTTGATTTATTTGTGGAAACATGTTGGCTGTGTCGTTTTTGGAGATGTTTTTTATTTTGTTTGTCCAGTGATGGTTTATGGAGCTTGCGAATTCTTGTTTCAGTTGTGTTTTTATTTCGTATAGAAGGTACTTTAGAAATTCTAATTCTTCTCTTTTGTCATAAGAATAGTTGAATTTTATATTGTTTACTTTGGAGAGTATGTAGCTTTTTTCTCGTTGTAGTTCTTTTATTTTGTTGTTGATATAGGGCTCGCATGAATTTTCTTGTTTTACGATTGGCACGGATTTTTGGAGAGCGATTTGTGTATGTTTTTCTATTTCGTCTAGGAATGAGTCGATTTGACTGTTAGTTAGATAGGCGTTGTTGTAGATCTTTAGGTCGCAGTTCTGTTCGAGTATGTTTTGGAATTTTTTCCAATCGGTCTTTTTGTAATTGTACCTGGGTGCCTCGGTCTGTGTTTCGAGTGTTAGGAGGTCCGATGTATTCTTTTTTATGTGGAATACTAGGGCGCTATGGTCACTGTCATAGGCTAAGGTTTTTAGGGTGTTGTTTGGGCGTAGGTTTTGAAATTTAAGTCGCGCATCTGCTAAGCATATGTCCAGGTATGAGCCTCCTTTTGGGTAAGAGGGTAGTTCGGAGCTGTATAAGATTGTTTTGAAGTGAATGCTTCTATTGTCTAGAGAACCAAGTGTAGAAAATTTATATCTGTATGGAAATAAAATTTTTGTAAGAAGGTCAGAACAAAAAAGAATTTCTAAATGGGATAAAAAGGCAGATATGGGAGTTCTGTTAGGATATAGTGAAGTAGGTTACAGAGTCCTATTAGGTGGAAAAATAACAGTTGCTAGACATGTAAAGGTCATAGAAACAGACACAACATGTATCGGTTTTGAGGAGAATTCATTCGATGCAGATAGCGATGAGAGTAAAGGTAATTATTTATTGGACAGCATAAATAAGGAACAGTTGGAAAATAGAGAAGATGAAAATGATAGTAGTTCTGAAAGCTTAAAGATTCCTAGGAGATCTACACGTAATAAGAGAACTCCAACAAGGTATCCAGAAAAGGAAAGCAGTGAGATTCATGCAAAGTATTGTAGAGTAGATATCAATTGTACATTTGTGGAGGCGATTTGTTGTGAAAATAGTGAAGATTGGAAACAGGCTATGGATAAAGAAATAGAATGTCTATATAAGAATAAGACGTGGAAATTGGTAGAAAGGGTAAAAGGAAAAGAAGTATTAGATGTAAAGTGGGTTTACACAAGAAAATCAGATGTCAGGTGTAAGGCTAGATTAGTGGTAAGAGGATTTCAACAGAGAAACGTAGTCGATGACATATATTCTCCAGTAGCGAGTAATCAGACCCTTAAGATATTGCTATCATATTGTTGCCAAAATGGATTAATCATTGAGTAAATGGATGTAGAAACTGCCTTTCTAAATGGCGAAGAGAACTCGGAGGTATAAGTAAATCAACCAAAGGGATATGCAGACGGAACGAATAGAGTTTGTAAATTATCGAAAGCGCTTTATGGGTTAAAGGAGAGTCCGAGGGATTGGTATGATTGTTTTGATAGGTATGTGACGAGATTAGGTTTTAAGAAGAATAATGTAGAATTGTGCCTATATACTCATGGAGAGAGAGAAAATGTTGTTCATTTGCTAATATATGTAGATGATTTTTAATCTGTAGTAAAAACAAAAAGGAGATACGGAATATAAAGAAGTTATAACTGATAAATTTGAAATGAAAGATTTAGGTGAAGTAAAAGAATATCTCGGAATAAATATAGAATATGATTATATCAAAAATGAAATGACACTAAGCCAAACAAAATACATTGAATCATTAGCAATGAAATATAAATTACAAGACAGCATATTGTACTATACACCTATGGAGACAAATTTAAAAATTGGAAAAGCTGAGATAAATAGAAAGCATATTGGATACAAGAATTAAATTGGCGCATTGCCGTATATTAGTACAATTACTAGACCCGATATAAGTTATAGTGTAAATTATCTAAGTAGATTTTAAGATTGTTGTAGCGAGACACATTTTAAATATGCTTTGCGAATATTGAAATATTTGTCCCGGACTAGAGATTTAAGGCTACGTTATAAAAGGAATGAAAAATGTGAAACGATAGATTGTTATGTGGACGCTGATTGGGCAGGAGATCATATAGATAGGAATTCTACTTCTGGATATGTAATTAGATTGTATGGAAATGTAGTCAGTTGGAAGTCTAAAAAACAAAGGTGCGTGACAAAAGCCTCGAAGAATGCGGAGTATGTAGCCCTATCGGAAGCGGTGAGTGAATTAATGTCTATTAGGGAAATTATGAAGGTTTTCAATGTAAATCTAGACGATAACCCTGTAAAAATTTATGAGGATAACTCTGGAGTGATAAATATAGCAAAGCACGGAAATTTCACAAAAAATGCTAAACACATTGAAGTTCATTACCACTACGTTCACGAATGCTTAAAGGAAAATAAGATAAATATAATTAAAGTAAGTACAGACGAAAATACTGCAGATATTTTTACGAAGGCACTGTGTAGAGAGAAATTCGAAAGGTTTAGGTCATGGATGAATGTAAACTAAGAGGAATGTAAATAAAGCAATAAGTGTTAAAGTTTCTGTTAAGTAATTCGATACGGCATGTAAATACGATTAAGTGTACAGTATAAATGTAAGGAGGCGTGTTAGGAAGATGATACATTTACACAGTACATGTGAATGTATGTGTAAGAGTCAGAGGGCGTCCAGGCCACAGTTGAGACAAAAGACGATAGTCAGTCGTTAAGAAGTATCTGGAAGGGTCGGTTGACAACAAGAGTGCGTGCAAGAGGGTTATCGAGGACTTCAGAGTATAATATATACGTGTAGCTGTTGTGTGTGAAATAAAGTAAATTATTTTATTTCCGAATCCTCTCTTTACCTGGACAATAACACGCATCGAATTGTCGACATACCACCAATAGCAGCGGAGATGCGTTTAATTGCATACTGCAGCCTAAATATGCTAAACTGTAAATACAATGGATTTCGCAGCGCCCAGGGTTGACATGGTGCGAACGGCCACATGCGCGCTGTATTTGGCTGCAATAGACGAGCATAACGTGCATCGAATTATCGTCATGTCACCAATAGCAGCGTAGATGCGTTTAGTTGAATACTTAAGCCTAAATATGCTGAACTGCAATTACAATGGATTTGACAGGACACAGATTTACCATTGTCCAAACCGTTTGATGTGCGTTGTAGTTGGCAGCAAATGTGGGGCATAACGCACATCGAGTGTTCGACATATCACCAATAGCAGCGGAGATACGTTTAATTGAATACTTAAGCCTAAATATGCTAAACTGCAAAGACAATGGATTTGACAAGACACAGAGTTGACATAGCGCAAACCGAATGACGTGCACTGTATTTGGCAGCATATGTGGAGTATAACGCATATCGCATTGTCGACATATCACCAATAGCATCGGATATACGTTCAATTGAATACTGAAGCCTGAATACGCAGAACTGTAATATCATTGTATTTGACATCGAACAGAGTTGACATAGCGTAAACAGGAACACGTGCGCTGCTTTTGGCGGCAAATGAGTAGTATAAGGCGCATCGAATTGTCTACATACTACCAATTGCTGCGCAGATACGTTCAATTGGATATTTAAGACTGAATCTGCAAAGTTGCAATTACGCTGGATTTTACAAGACAAAAAGTTGCGTAATACGTTATATACGTCGCGCAATACGTAATACGTTATATGGTTTAACGCTATAACGTATTACGTTATGTGGAATAACGTTATAACGTATTACGTTATATAGTATAACGTTATATGGTGTCACGTCCCGCGCTCTGCACGTGCCGTAATGAAGATACAAAACTACTATACGCAAATCAGCGCGTGTAAAAATTCGAATACACAAATGAACACGCGCTATTACCAATAGCCGACTCGCGATTTGAAAACCTATGGTTCAATATCATATAAATCAACCAATAAACAAAATATATGCATATAACATTAAATAAACCTACCAATAACCGACTCGCGATTTGAAACCTATGGTTCAATATCATATAATGTAATACTACAATTAAGGAAGAATAACCTATGATTCGACAACTCGACGAAGAATAAACTATGATTCAAAAATCTAACCAATAACAATCAGTATAAAATAGAATAAATAAAATCGATTAATAAACTGATGGAAATGTCGCAGTAAGATTTGAAAATCTAACCAATAACAATCAGTATAAAATAAAATAAATAAAATCGATTAATAAACTGATGGAAATGTCGCAGTACGATTTGAAAATCTAACCAATAACAATCAGTATAAAATAAAGTAAATAAAATCAATTAATAAACTGGACTAGATATGAACCGATCAAATAAATCAAGAATAGGAAGGATCATATACGCCAAACTAGCAAAACAAAGGAAAATGAACAACAGAAGATATACTACAATCAATCAACGAAGATGGAATATGTAAAATACAATAGGAGGACACATTTTAATTAATCTACAAGTATAAAATGTATAAAATGATTGAAGAAGCTAATTAATAAACTGAACGAGCCGTAAACTGTCCTGATGAATCAAAATAAGAATGACTACATATGACATAATAGCAGAAGGGAAATAATTGAAACAACAGGAATACATATTTTTAATTACCAAATACAAGGAATAAAATAGATAAAATATTACCGACTAAGTAAACCTGTTAACAAATCAAGCGATTAAGAACAATCAACACCGCAACAAGCTTGGAGAATTACATACAGAAATTCCACCGTCAAGTATAAACATATATGTAAATCACATTATAATCTAGTAAAAATTAGAAACAAAACTTTCAATACTATGTAACAAATCCAAAATTATCAAATTATAAATATATATGTATGTCGGAGTGGCGTTGGGGTCAGGATTGTGGGTGTTTGGTGAGTCTTCATTGAAATTAGCCATCGTTGCGATATAATAAAGACACAGTTTATTAGCACAGGCACGGATGATACAAGTTTAACAATCGACTGTGGTGATTAGGCACCCGCGATACTAGTAACAATGGTCTCGGGTTCGATAACGAATCCGCGGTCAACGGGATGATGAATGAACGTGCTCGCGAAGTCTAAGTCTGAACAATAATAATTCGTAAAGACGTTACTCCTTTAGTCGATGAGATCGCGTGCAAGAATGCCTTTTCCGTCCCGATGATGCCACAGAGGAAAACTATATCGGGGTGTGTCTAAGGGCACGAGATCATCGGATTCGTCGAGGATAGTCTTCGTTCAGGGAGTAAGGGAAATTGGCGTTGCTGCTAATTGGTCAATTTCCATATCGGTGGTTAGAAAATATGCTAGCCGCCCTCGAGGGAAAGTTGCTAGTGGGAGACGCCGTTCGTTGAAAGAAATAGATCTCCCCTATCTTCCCGTAGTTGGGACAAAGACTGTTTATCTGTTCGAAGGACTTTAGGTAACTAGATATTAATGTTTATAACGGCCCTCGGGCTAGCTGGTCACGTACTGTGGAGAGACATCGACATCTGGCAATCATCTTTCTCGAAGAATAGGAACTGCGTGTGGCCACGGGACAGAGACCGTTGGAATGTTTACTGTCGTGTGTCGCCAGAGATATTTCTTTTAAGGAGAGCTATAGAATTACTTCATACCTTTGTTAGGCAAAACGTTCATCCCTTGACCGCGGCTACGTTCGGCGACTGGCTATCGCCTCGAGCCCAAGCTCATTATCACAAATCTTGAACAAATACAATCGGATCGAAAGACGACAATTGTTTAATTACGCCTATGATTGAATCTAGATTACGGTGTTAAGGGGTTTTCCCGGGGTTCCAAAGGGAAGACTCCGATGTCCTTTCATCTCCGACATATATATATATGTTTCACAATATGATTTTAAGTGTATCCAAATGTTGATTAGTTTCAGTAGTATAAGGTCGTGTATTTTATTTCTTTTATATTTGTTAAGTATTTATGTTTGTATTTCATAGTGTAGTTTCATATGGAATTTATTCGATCTTAATCAAGTAATTTCATGTATTGTATTTTTCCTCTTTTTTCAATAGAGTGGTGTCGTGCATTTTATGTTTGTTAGGTTATGTATATACGTATACATTTATATATATAAGTATGTCGGAGATGAAAGGAAAGCCGAAGCCTTTCCTTGGAAATTTTGGGAACATCCTCTAGTACCTTAGCCTAGATTTTATTATAGTTGTAATTGCTTAAGATTTGTAATAAGCGAGATTGGGTTCGAGGTGACAATCGATCGCTGAACGTAGCCACGGTCACGGGACGGATGTTTTATCTAACGGAGGTCTGGAGTGGTTGTATGTGTTTTCCGAGAAATGTGGTTGTGGCGGCATGCGGCCTCGAGAGCGGGCCTAGCCACGTGTGATGTTGCCTCGGAGGTGCCGATGCAATGGGACATACATTGTATTAGTAAAAAAAACTCCAGGCAGAAACTGCCTAGCAACGGCGTTTGGAACTTTCTCGATGCTTCTAACGAGTGTGCCTATCAACGGCGTTTGGAACCTTCTCGATGCTTCCAAACGGGTATAGAAAACAGAATGCAATCGTACAGGGAGAAAAATCTCCACGAGGCTGGCATTCGTCTTGTGACTGCTTTGGAGAGTGACACGTCGTGTTTCTGTGCTTAAGATCAGTCTACGCTTAGTAAGGAGTCATCCCGTTGATCGTGGATTCGCTTGAACTCAAAATTATTGTTTATAACGATTATTAACTTATTGTTTGTAAACCATATTATTCATTGAACTTACTATCCGTTAAACGTATTATTCATTAGCTTTATTATCTGTTAGACTTACTAACCGTTCAACTTATTATCCACTAACATTATTATTTGTTTAATTTATTATTCGTTCAATATACTTTTCGCTAACTTCATTATTTGTTAAGTTTATTATTCTCTAGACTTATTATTTGTTAATCTTTGTAATAGACTTGTGTATACGTGAAAATATAATCTTAGTTGTGTTAAACAATGGATAACTCACGTGAAGAATTGTCACGCGCCCAAAATTCCAATCTCACCCCGACATCAGAAGTGGGATCAGTGCCGACTATGACAATACAAGAACATATGGCCATCATGCGCGAGTTAATTCAGACGCTGGTGCCGAAGTCAAGTGTGGAACCTAAGAACATCGTGCTACCACGTTTTAACCCCGCGATCGCGGGCGCCGATCCAGCCGCATGGTGCACGACTGTGGACCTGCTTATGAAGGGTAATCCTCTGCAAGAGAGTGCACTAGTTTCTGTTTTAAATAGTGCTCTAGAGGGTCGTGCAGCGCATTGGCTCACGCAGATAGTGACCGGCGAAGGGCTTACCTGGCCAACGTTTAGGGAACTTTTCATTACACGTTTTGGTAGCAAAGATACGGCAACCTCGACGCTAATGAAGACACTCAGGGAACCACCACAAGAGGACGAAAACATGGCTGCGTACGCCATCCGTCTCCGTTCCCTCCTGGAGACGAAGTGGCAAAATGCCACTATGGCTGAAGTAATCAACGCTACCGTTCTTTGTCACCTGAGCTCACGGGATCAGCGCATCGAAGAGATAGCAGCTATGAAGGATATCAAGACCAAGGACCAATTTTTAGACGAAATGAGAGCTATTGCTTTCGCGAAGAGGCCCGTACTTTCGACGAGCGACACCTCCACGGGCCCTGAAGCCAAAAGACACAAGCCGTCGGCCCACCACGTGAAGTGCCTCTACTGTGGTAAACACGGACACAGAATAGCGGAGTGCCGCAGTAGGATACAGAAAGAGCAGCGAGGAAATGCGTTTAGAATCACTCACGGTTTCTTCGCAATTCCTTTTCCTCTTGCGCTGAAACAATACAATGTAACTTAATGAAACAAATGAATAAAAGACAAATGAAAAGGATAAATTTAAACAGACCGAATACGCACTAGGGCGGCCCGCGTAAGAAAACCTGATGAAGATGCCTCCGCAACCATCGTTCAAACGTTGAAGTCCAAATCACCAAAATCTACGTTCACGAAAACAGCAAAAATCGAAAATCAAATTAAATCCCGAAAGCAACCATAACATGGAAATATTCATCAAAACCAAACTTACGCACGATAAATCAAAAGAAATCCTTACTATGGGAGAGCGGCGGATCGCGCGTGTTGCCGGAGCAAGTGTCGATATAATAATGAGACTCCAGCCACCGGCCCTTCCACGCGCCGAAGAACATAAATTATTCCCACAGTACTAACATAAAAATTTCTCGAGAAAAGACTAAACCAGCATGGAAGGCTCCAAGCCTCCTAGACGCTACCTCAGCAGAAAAATAGGACCGATGGGAACTAAGTCGAAATACAGATTTTTGCATTCTCTCACGTACCAGCGATAGGAATCTGGAAGTCAAAGACAAGATAACGAAGCAGAGGAGACATCAACGATTACAGAATTTACATTCTCTCACGTACGAGTTCGGGAACCCCAAACTGCAACATCCCGATTCCCACGGAAGCGAACTATCAGTTGACGGCCACCCTGTGGGGGATGTTATTATAAATAAACGCAGCAACACAGAACATCGCCCATTATTTTGTCGCTAATTGTACGTTACGTTTCGGCTCATTATTTTGTCGCTAATTGTACGTTACGTTTCGGCTTATTATTTTGTCTTTAATTCTACGTTACGCTATTATTTTGTCGTCTATCGTGCATTGCGTTTCGACGGTCTCTCATTACTTGCTCAGTCTAAGTCACAATTAAATTAGAAATCTTCTAAGTGTTCATTTCGTTGGCGAGATCAAAATATCTTTATAAATAAATATATTTGTATCCGCGACATTAGTACGAATAATAAACTGCAAGCTTTATTCAATGTGTATTTTTAATCAAAATAAATAAATAAAACTAAAGGTTTTAATAATAATTATACCCGAGTTGAATAATAAAATCCAATAATAAAGACACCGACGATCATTACCGCAGACGAGGTGATGGCCCCCGACGGTACTTACTCCTCAAGGTAAGAAACTTGATTTTATAAAAATTTCTTCTTCTCGAACAATTCATACATATACATATATATACATATAACAATTTAAATAATTCCATACTCAAGTTTAAATAAATTCCGTGCGACAAAATCGAATATTTATTTTATTCAACTTTAATCCTCTCCCGTGCCAGTATCCCTGCACATAGCAGGTTAGCCGAAAACGTGGAAATTATCTATCAGTAGCCTAACACTAGTCAACGCTACCCAGAAGTAATTAACTTGTCAATAAATTATTTCGAAAATAAGTATAAAGAAATTTCTCTATTCGAAACAGTCCTCAGACTGTTTCTGGTGGCAGCAACTACCGTGTAAGTCATAGTTTTCGAATGCATGTATAAATATTCAAAATAATATTGTTCAATAAAAAAAAAATTTTTAAATAGACTATTTCTTAGACTATTTCTGGTAGCAGCAATTACCATATAATCAATATTTCATATGCAATCAAATCATTTAAATCTTTCCCTTCAGATTAAATTTAAATCAAACAGAAAATAAATCAATCAAAAATCAAAAGTTGAATTTGACTTTAAACGAGTACGTAACACTCTATTCTCGTAGCAGACAGTAACCACGAGAATCCATTCCTCGTTTTTAATAACAAGGTCAGGTTTATATAGATTACCTCCTATTTTTAAAGTAGGCTCAACAAACACTACATTATCTTTATTAAGTTTATTCGCCAGGAGAGATTTTACTTCGTCGTGCCTTTTCATTCGCAGCCCTTTAGTGTATTGGCACATCCCTAGGACATGTCCGAGGATTTCTGGCTGGGTATGACATCTTCTACAATTAACATCCATTTTCTTGTCAGCCCTTGCCAATACAGTCTTCACACTAAAGGTGTTGGTCCTCACTCTTAAATCATCAATATATATAGATGGTTTGAGCAAGTGATGCTCCTTAATGCACACATTGCCAATTTTCTCTTTTTCAAAGTCAGGAACACCTTGGCCTTGACTTTTAAGTTCGGTACATTGGTTCAAGTGTTGGCTTTTTAGTCTTTTTTTCAATTTTTTTATATCCTCGGAAGTGGCTGGCCAATTAATCCTTAAGGAATTCGCCATTCTTTTCAGTTTCAAATCTGTGTCCGCGCCGATCAAGCTTGCGGCTGCTGGATCGGTTGAGTTCTTAATTTTCCAGTTTTTGCGGTCCTAAAACCAACCCCTGTGGAACCCCCGCATAGACATTCCTCCTTACGACACCGTCCCGGCAGTACATCAAAATTCTCCTCTCGGTCAAATAGTCCCTTATTATCTCCTGTAATCGTCCCGGTAGCCGTCTCCTTCGAACCTCTTCCAATATCTTATCCCACCTTAAGGTATTGAAAGCGTTTTTCACATCAAGGGCGACCAGAACGCACACCAGGCCCTTCCTTCTACACTCTTCAGCAACTGCGACCGTCCTATCTAGGGCTTCAAGAGTCCCCCTCCTTCTCCTAATGCCATACTGGTCCCTGTGGAAGGGATCCTGACCAATGCTCCTTTCGATGAGCATTTTGAGCGTGTGCTCCCACACCTTGCTCAACGCCGGCAATATGCTAATCGGCCTGTACGCCGATGACGTTGCTAGATCTTTTCCGGGCTTGGGTATAAGCACAACCCTGGCCTCCTTCCATACCGCCGGTATTTTTCCGTGGATGTTAATTCCATTGAGCACCCCCAGGAGCACGCTCGGTCTTCGTTTCGCCAGCAATCTTACAATAATGCGACCGATCCCCTCCACTCCAACCGCCTTGCTGGGATCGCATTCCCCAACGGCCATCTTCAGATCTTCTTTATCTATGAGTAACCCTCTTTCTACGTCAGGTAGGGTCGATGTCTCTTCTTGTAAGATCGGTCACAGTTCCTGCCTGGTGACAAAGAGGTCGTCCAGGATTCCCGCCACTCTATCTCTTCCAAGGGACTCCGTGGCACCGACCGCATCTTTCTGCTCCTTACAACTCGATACGGTTTGCCCCATGGATCTTGGTCTAAGGTGGCGCAGAACCCCTTCCAACTCTCCTCCTTGCTACGCTCGATCGCCCTCTTTAATCGCTTTCTTGCTTCCTTAATTTCGGTCACCAGGACTTCAGCATCATCCTTGCGGGCCACCACCGCTCGCTGAGCTCTTCCTCTAGTCCTAAGAGTTTTGCTTCTTAACGTTGCGAGCTCCTCATTCCACCAATAATTTATCTTAACTTTTAACTTAATTTAAACTTAAAAATTTTCCTTCCGTTAAATAGCGACGTGCTGCTTACAACCTGTGGAACTTCTAAAACGAGGCTCTATACTTCCGAGGTACCCCCTCATAGGGACTTATAACTACGTTCATTTATAATTGACATATGTTAGTAACAATAAATATACATAATAACATAAACTGATAAATAAATAATAAATGTAGCACACCATTTATAAATAAATAAATAAATTATTAGACTAGTCAATAAATATAAATAAACTACTAGTCATATAAATAAATAAATATTTAACTTAAGTCATAAATAAATAAATAATTCTTAACCATAGTCAATAATAAATAAATAAATAAAACTAAAAAATTAGTAGTTAAAACAAATAAATTAAAAAAATCTTTGTACATAGTTAACATTGTCACCCATCTAAGAATATATTACACTTCTAGATGGAGCTCCTAAGTACGTTCATTATTATTGTTTTTATCTCATTATTGTTTAAACCCAGTTTATATAAAATTTCTTTGGTTGTTGTTGTAACCACCCCTCCGCTACCAAGCACCACTGGTAGTATTGCTCCCTCCTTTAAGCCATATACGGATTTTAGTTGGTTTTGACATGGGAGATATTTGTCGATCTTTTCCTTGTTAGCCTTAAGGATGTAATCTTTATTCTCGTAGCGGATGGTGACGTCGACCACGAGAATCCGTTCCTCGTTTTTCACTACGAGGTCCGGTTTAAACAGACTATCTCCAACTTTAATGGAAGGCTCGACAAACACCTCATTCTTGTCTCGAAGCTTTTCTACGAGGGGAGCTTTAACCTCGTCATGCCTTTTAATTCTCAAGCCTTTAGTATGTTGGCAGAGCCCTAAAATATGCCCTAGGGTCTCGGGCTGAGCATGACACCTCCTGCACATAACATTGATATTTTTGTCGGCTCTGGCTAAGGCTACTTTTGTGCCGAAGGTATTAGTTCTAAGTCTCAAGGCGTCAATGAAGCGAGACGGCTTCAACAGGTGGTACTCTTTCAGCTGCACATTGCCTAATTTCTCCCTTGTGAAGTCGGCCACACCGTGTCCTTGACTCTGCAAGTCGGCCCATTGTTTTATGTGCTCAAACTTCAATATTTTCTTGGCCTTTTCGATGTCCGCAGAAGTAGCGGGCCAATTTATCCTTAGGGAGTTTGCGATCTTTTTCAATTTTTGCTCTGTATATTCGTCTATTAAGCTAGAAGCTGCTGGATCTAGCGATTCTTTGATCTTAGTTGCATTTTTGAGAGTACTAAGTTTCACTAAATGCTCAAACCTTAGTAACCCTAAGTCACCACTATTCTTAGGCATATAAAAGTATCCAACAGCCGTCGAAGGTGTTAGATGTAAAATGTTTTTGACCTCTTGTCTGATTTCACTGTCGAGAAGCTTCAATACTCCCTCGCTCGGTGGGCTGATCAACAAATTAAAAATATATCGAGGGAATATGTACTTCTCAAGAAGCGAAACTTTCTGGCCTGGTTTTAATGCTAATTTTTTGACTCTCTTTATCGTTCCTATAATTTCTAGTACTATTATCCCACACTGCAGGCCTTTCCATGGTCCGATTTTTGCACCAAGATACCTGAAGGCCTCCTCGGATGCGGTGTATGGTATCTTTTTATTGTTAATTTCTAACTCTGGATCTTTCCCATACCAGGTGTCCTTCTTCGAGACCTGGAATGTCTGACTTTTATCTCCAGAGATAGTCATCCCGAGGCCCTCCAAGTATTTTTGGACCATCTTTATTTGTTGTTGCGCTTCTTTGCCACTCTTGCCTAAAAGGGCAATGTCATCAGCAAAGGCCAAAATTGGGATCTTATAGTTGTCGTTAATACTGATCCCTTCGATGGCTTCCTCTATCGCCTCCAGCAGCGGTTCTAAGCAAAAATTAAAAAGTATTGGAGACAAAGGATAGCCTTGTTTAACTCCTCTAAGGATATTAACATCAATTGTCTTGCCCTCTTTAACTTTGATTGATGTATTCATACCTTTGTACATCCTTTCGACCTTTCTGATTATTGGCATAGCCACTCCTTTTCTAGCCAGGCACGGTTTGATTGCTGAGTGGGGCACTGTATCAAAAGCTTTGGAGATGTCAATGATGGAAAAGACATCTCCGTTATTTCTCTTACTATTTTCAAGGGCTGTATTGAAAAGTTCCACATTAATTTTACATCCATTTTCGGATGCAAAGCCCTTTTGTCTTAGATTTTGTACAGTGCCCTTTCTGATTCTCCGATCAAGAGTGGAGGAAAAAATCCTTGCCAGCATAGGACCAATAGTTCCGCCAGTTCACGGCCGTACTTAAATCTTTGTTTGCCTTTGGTATCAGGACTGTCCTATTTTTCCTCCAACTCTCCGGATAGTGGGAGATATAAAACAGCATATTAAAAAGCAATGATAAAATAATTTCCAGGCCCGGAACTGCCAGGTGTTTCTTTTCAATTCCGTCCGGGCCTGCTGCTGTCTTATTATTGATCTTTCTTATTCTCTCCACTATTTCCTCAGCGATAACCGGAGGAAAGTATTCATGTAATAATCCTCCCGAAGCACAATTTGGCGGTATAGGAGGCTCTGACGGACCCTCTATACCCCATAAATTTTTGTAAAGCTTGTCTACTTCGTAAGCTTCGGGAGGCTGTCTAGCAGGAGCCAGATATGCCATATCATTATTAACTACTATATCCGCTAACTTCTTTGGACATTCTTTGAACATGTCTTGGCAACGTGCGTAGAGATACCGTCGCCTGAGATTCCTGTGTATTTTACTTCTTCTTTTATTATTATTTCTATTATAATCTGTGCACTTTTATCAGGGATCCTGCTTCCCTTGTTAATTTTATCTTTACATAATATTTCATGTAGAGATGTGCCGACGAAACTGTCTATTTTAGCCGCTAAAATTTCTGGATTTTCTTTAAAATTCTCCCATAACATTTTTAATTCATTATATAATTTTTGTGTGGGAGGGGGGACTTCGGAAGTCTTCTCTATTGCTACTCTCAGACAACATTCGTTAATAGACTCTTCTTCAATAAAAATATTATCATTCACTCCTGGCGCATTGCCTGAAGTAACGGGATCGCACCCTCCCTCTGTCACCCGAATAATCTCCTGAGCGCTCCTATCCTCACCAATTGCTTTCATTGCCAATCTCTTTTTCTTAATTTGCTCCACCGTTTTCGCGGTGAGGTTTTTACTTATTTCCATATTAGGATATCGGTGGTCTTTATAAATTTTGTTGAGCTCTCTCAGGAGGTTTACTTCCTCATCTTTCCATAATCTAGAACTAGGGGGGTCCGTTCCCCTTCTTTTTATGTTTCGGATGGCAGGGTGCACATGCCTTTCATGTGTGGATAACCCCCATTGGGTGCCGAAGCTCATGGGACAGGCTTCGCATTTAAAAGATCCTTCTATACTTATACTGGTGCCTTTACATTTTGGTAAATGGCACCTTGCCCCATGAAGCTTCGTAAACGATCGATTGCAATTTACGCACCCCCATTGGATTTGGGTATCCACATGATGAAGACTAAGGTGCGCATCCAGGTCGGATAGTGACATAAAATAGAGGTATACTTCCCCCTTTTCACAGACCGGACACGCCACCTTGTCCCCCACAAGCGGCACCATTATTTTAGAACTCGTGACCATGGGCATTGCCGAGTCGTCATCGTTGGTCCCCTCACAAGCGGAAGAATCCGCCACAGCACCTCCAGGACCGAGAGACGCTGGGTCCGAGGCATAATTGCAATTAGTATCGAATTTTAGCCAAATTATTTGTGCTCCTTTTTAAAGAATCCAATCATTCTAAATCATAAGCCGTTAGCAAGCCAGTTGTCATAAATCAACCAGGGAACAAATTCCCTTAATTTATTGATTCTACTTTTAGGATTTTACGGTAGTAAACCGTTGCTCGGCAAGCCGAGATTAAATTTCTTAACGTCTCTCGCTCCTGCATCACCGCAATAGATTTAGCCATGCCAGCCACATCCGGAAGACTATACCCCACGCTGATGCGACTGACATGTTACCGGCGGTACCACTGGGAAGTAGGAGTGCGACTTTGGCAGGCGGGACCTAGATCCCCCTGCCCCTGAGTAACTATGACCTCTCATAGCCAGCAACAAGCCGTTTATTGACGGCATGTCGCCTGGCAAACTCGCAAGATCACAATACCCAACTAGCCCAACTCCACAATGCTCATCGAGCTAACGCATAGGCGTTAGTTACGAACAACTTTCAAGCACACACAGCCAAGTACCGGCGGCGTATTGCTTTCAGAGCAAATGCGGCTAAGTGCCAGCAGCGTACTGCTTTCTCAATAACGTCACTAATCAGATAACGGGGCCTTTGGAAATGCTCTGTGGAACCTTATTATTTTAACAAGTCCCATACTTCCGAGGTACCCCCTCGTAGGGAAATTAAAATTAAATATTTGCCATGTAATTATAATTACGGAAAATTCAATAAATAAATAGACGGCACTCTTGTATATAATAAACAATTCTTAATAGGTTCTTATGTACAATTTATAGATAGATAAATAAATAAATAAATAACACATATAATTTGTTTAAAAAATCTGGGTCTTAATTTATTCATCTAAAAATATGTTACACAGCTCTATGGAGCTCCTCAGTATCATCGTATCATCGTTCCGCAACTTATCGACGATTTCCGTAATTTGGGGATCGCGACGTTGCTCCGCCAAGAGCCAATCTTCGGAGATTTCGGCCAGATTGATTTCTTTTTCGGCAATTTTGACGATCGTACGGTGATCCGAGTCTACGGGGTTCCGCGAAAAGAAATCGACGTGAGCCATTCGTTTGCCTTCCCGATATACATAATGTCAAAGGTAAAAGTTTGTAGGTAAGCCCACGACCTGTAAACCCTGTCATTTAAATGCACCTTATTGCTGGATGCCTTCAAGGAATTGCAATCAGTGACAACAAGGAGTTCTCGTCCGTATAGATAGTGACGGAAATGCTTGACGGCGTTTACGACTACTAACGTTTCTCATTCATAGGAATGATATCTAGTCCTTTTTCTGTAATACTCTACTACTCTATTTTTACCTTCGACCTTATGCATTAGGATAGCCCCGTATCCTTCTGAACTAGCGTCGGTGTGTAGCTCTATCGGGTAATTGGGGTCAAATATCATCAGCACCGGTTCATCGGTCAGAATAGAAATTACTTTTTGCCTTGTCTTTTCGTGTTTATCCGTCTAATTTATGTTCTTGTTACCGGAAGTGAGTGCATACAAAGGTTTCATTACTTGTGAGAATTTAGGAACGAATTTTCGGAAATTAGAAGCTAGACCGGTGAACTGCCGAAGCTGTGTAGCGGTCGTCGGTGCGGGTAAAGAGCGAACTTCTCCGTTACGAATTACATATCCCAAATAGAGTACCGAGGTCATTAGAAAAGAACATTTTGAAAAGTTGAAAGAGAATCCGGCTTTTACAAGGGTATCTAATACGATGTTCAATCGTTCTAGGGCTTGATCTACGGAGTTAGCGATAATTAAGACGTCATCCAAGTAAACAACGACGTGTGAATAAGCGAGGTCGCCTAAGGCTTTGAAAATGGCTCTCTGGAAAACGGCTGGTGCATTTTTCAAACCAAACGGCATCGTTACGTATTCATATTGACCGTCGGGGGTGACGAACGCTGTATATTCAGTCAAGTTAGGGTGAATGGGAATCTGATGAAATCCGCAGGCCATGTCCAAGCTAATGAAGTATCTCGCACTCTGCAATCTCGCGATTTGATCAGCAATAAGGAGTAAGGGATACCGATTCGCGACCGTGTTCTTATTTAGCGTCCGGAAATCTACGCACAATCTGTCTGATCCGTCCTTCTTCTTCACGAGTAACATGGGGCTCGCGAACGGCGAATTACTAGCTTTTACAATTTTTGCCCTAATCAGTTCACTTATTCGCTCGCGCACTATGTTCCACTCTTCCTCGCTAAGTCTGTAAGGACTTCTTTGTATGGTGACATTAGGGTCAATCAATCGAATTTCTAACTGGCCCGTACTTACACGAGTCCGCGGGAAACCCGTAATAAATGACTCTGAATTTTTCAAGAACAGAAATCAATCGATCTTTGTCGTTACCAACTACGTCAGTATCGACCTCGTTAATGTTGACCGCATCTTCCGCGACTTTGCTACAGGCGTTAACCATTTTTGTCTTGCAACTATCGACGCTATTTCGTGTAATATTCACGTCAAAACCTTGGCTCAAGATTTCACGACCAATCATGATATCGTATTTTAAGTAGCTATCAGCAAGGACATGAAAAGTTATCTCCAATGTAAAACTGTTAATACATACAGTGGACAAGATCTGAGATGTACTGTTAACACAAGTATTTCCTATGCCTCGCATTACTACTACATCAGTCGTTCGTTTGCCAGAGAATTTCGAGGATATACATTCTTTAATTAATGAGCATTCGGCTCCGGAATCGAAACAAAATGGGAACGACTCACCCAGATGACTTAAACTACCAGCTGGAGACTCCACCACGCAGGAGTCGACTCGACGTTCGTTCTTGGAGCCGGGTTTTCTGTTCTGCAGTAGCGGACAATCAGGTGCGATATGACCCTCCGCACGACACTTGAAGCAAATCACCTTGGACGATGCGGCTGGTCGACTTCTTTCCTGATGTCGCGTATCCTTCCGCTGTTCGCTACGCATTCTCTTGCGACACTCCATTATTTTGTGTCCGTGAGTACCACAGTAATGGCACCTCATCTGGTGGTCCGATAACTTGCGTCGTTTGGCTTCGGGTTCCGCCGGTGGATTTCTTGACGAAGATGTCGGTTCCTCCTCATAACAGAAGGGTCTCATCTCGTTTCGAAATTGGTCCTCTGTCTTGATGTCGCTCGTGAGAGCCAATCGTTTAAAACGTTGGTCGCGCATGCTTGCCAGGAAGAGAATGATGGCGGTAAGCATTTCGTCCTTCGTAGAATGTCGCCACCTCGTCTTCAGGAGGGAATAAAGACGACAGTAATAAGCCCCTAGAGATTCGTTCTTTCCCTGTGGTTCCTTGGATACCTTCATTAACGACGAGGGCGTTGTCTCTTGGCCACCGAAATGCACAAGGAATCGTTCCTTAAAAGTAGACCAGGTTATCTCTTCGTCTATCATCGTTTGCGTCAGCCAATGTGCCGCAGAACCTTCTACAGCTTCATTTAAGGCAGAGTATAACGCACTGTCTCGTAGAGGGTTGTCCTTCACAAGCCGACTAACAGCCGAGCACCACGCGGCTGGATCGGCGCCTGCGACTTCGGGGATAAAGCGTGGTAACGAAAATTTTCCGGGTTTCACACACGGTTCAAGCTCCCTCGGTTTTTGCGCTAGCGTCTGAATTAACTCGCGCATAAAGGACATCTGTTCTTGTATCGCTTTAAGCGGTTCTGATCCCACTTCTGATGTCGAGTTATGGATGGAATTTTGGGCGCGTAACAACTCTTCAGGTGAATTAACCATTGTTTTACACAACCGAGATTATATTTACACGTATACACAAGTCTATTACAAAGATTAACAAATAATAAGTCTAGTGAATAATAAGCTTAACAAATAATAAAATTAGTGGATAATAAGTTGAACGAATAATAAGTCTAACAAATAATAAGTCTAATGAATAATGGTTTAACGAATAGTAAGTTTAATGAATAGTATGATTTACGAACAATAAGTTTAATGAACGCTATTAACAATATTTTTGAGTTCAAACGAATCCACGGCCAACGGGATAACTCTTTACTAAGCGTAGACTGATCTTAAGCACAGAAATACAATGGTTGAAAACTCGACGTGTCACTCTCCAAAAGCAATCGCAAGAATGCCAGCCTCGTGGAGATTTTTCTCGCTATACGCTTGCATTTGTTTTCTATACTCGTTTGGAAGCATCGAGAAGGTTCCAAACGCCGTTGCTAGGCAGACTCGTTGGAAGCATCGAGAAAGTTCCAAACGCCGTTGTTAGGCAGTTTCTGCCAGGAGTTTGATTAGTAATACAATGTATGACCCATTGTATCAGCACCTCCGTGGCAACTTCACACGTGGCTAGGCCCGCTGTCGGGGCCGCATGCCGCCACAACCACATTTCTCGGAAAACCCATACAACCACTCCAGACCTCCGTTAGGCAAAACGTCCATCCCGTGACCGTGGCTACGTTCGGCGACCAATTGTCACCTCGAACCGAATCTCGCTATCACAAATCTCGAACAATTACAGCTATGATAAAATCCAGGCTAGAGTACTAGAGGATGTTCCTAAAATTTCCAAGGAACGGCTTCGGCTTTCCTTTCATCTCCGACATATAGGTTACCTCCCACTCTGAGCGAAGGTTTGATAAAGACTTCGTATTTCTTTTTCAAACTATCAGCAAGGGTCATCTTTGCTTCATCATGCCGCTTAATCCTCAGGCCCTTAGTGTATTGGCACAGCCCGAGTATATGTCCAAGGGTCTCGTGCTGGGTCCGACACTTTCTACAGGCAACATCTATGTTTTTGTCGGCCCGTGCCAATACCGATCTAGTTCCAAAGGTATTGGTTCTGAGTTTAAGGGCATCGATGTACCTAGATGGCTTGAGCAGCTTATAGTCTGTAAGCCACACGTTGCCAGTCCTGTTCCTTGAGAAGTCAAGAACACCTTCTCCCTGACTCCTCAGTTCGGCCCATTGTTCGATATGGGCCGCTTTGAGTCTTTTTCGTGCTTTTTCTATATCCTCTATAGAGGCTGGCCAATTTATTCGCAGGGAATTTGCTATCCTTTTCAACTTTATTTCGCCATGCTCGTCAACCAGGCCGGGAACCCTTTTTCACACTCACGGCATCTCCATTGGATGCGGGCTGTCACGTGATGCTGCTCGAGGTGCCTGCCCAAGTCCGTCGGTGATAGAAAGAAGAGGTGAGTTCCCCCCTCCTGACAGGCAGGACAGGCAACCTGAGTACCCATGAATGAGTACCAATATCTGAAAATTCATGTCCGTGGACATAGCCAGGTCGTCAACAGTAGTCCCCTCCGGGACCGAGAGACGCCGCGTCCGAGGATTCATTTTCGTCGTCGAAAATTGCTTCGATTGTGAGATCTGTTTACAATCCCGATCACCTTGCCAAATCATGACCTTTTACAAGCCAGTCGTACCAATGAATCCGAAGGAACGAATTCCTTGTTGGGGAATTACTTCCCGCTTTCATGGCGACGAATCGCCGTTGATTCGGCAAGCGGACTGATGGTCTTTGTCTTTCGCTCCTTCTGCGCCACACTCCGTTTAGCCATACTCTTCGCGCCCAGGGGGATCATACACCTCACGCTGACACGAGCGGAGTATGTTACCGGCGGTACCACGAGGAGGTAGAAGTGACTTGAGCTGGCGAGACCGAAGCCCCCCTGCCCCTGAGCAACTATAACCAATCCCCGGGCTCACGACACACCGTTATTAAGCGACATGCCGCTACCCAAGAGAGGGAGTCATAGTTACTCCCGCCGTTTACCCGCGCTTTTTTTGAATTTCTTCACGTTGACATTCAGAGCACTAGGCAGAAATCACATTGCGTCAACACCCTTGGGGGGCATCGCAATCCCTCCATGCGGCAGAGAAAAAGGCTGCTGCATTTTTTAGGTCCCTGATATACGTCCCTTTTAGGTTAGTGGAGTTCACCGCCACCTTCATTACTACCGCCACTTGTCTGGCTTGCTCCGCACTCACATCCGCAGGTGAGCTTGTGCCTATCTTCGGCAGCAGCTTCTCTGAGATGTCAGGGGATATCGATGGTGGTGCCAGTTTGCGTTTTTCCCCCCTTAAAGGTGGCGATGAGGCTACCGACGAACGTGATGCAATTGATGTGTCTGATTCCTCATCCTCTGTTCTTGCCACCTTCAGTGACTTCCTTTTCACGTGGGTCTTGGCTCCTTCTATTGCGTCTGGGGCGAGGAAAGTGTCCCTTGCTCCCTCTGCTGACCCTCGGGGTCTTTTATCCTTTCGCGTGGACGGCTCGTCCACTTCCATTTCTGTTCTTCTATTCTCCTTTGCCTCGCCAGGCGTATGAACGCGTCCGGGGGCCTGGCGGTCCACCCTCGAACGGCCGTGGTTGTGAGATGACGACGCAGTGGGGCCCTCTTTACTACCCACGACTGCGCCGGTACTGGGGTCTCCCTCCTCTGCACCGTAAACGTTTTCTTTTTTTGTGTCGTATGTCCATCATTTATATGTGTACTTTGTTGATCGCCGGGTCGTCCTCGTGTATTCCATCCTGGTGCCATTCACTCTTTCGCACCCTGCCCCGGTCAAGCCAGTGCAGAGTGACGGGGGGCCCCTAGGGATGGTGAGGTGAGTCTTGACAGATTTGGGCCCACCAACTGCTCCGAAATTCTCCGCACCAGATCGACAGGTTGACGGGCGCCAAGGGCATCGACCAGCCGCCACCTGACTGTAGGAGAATATCAGATCCATCGAGGTTTTTCAGGGCGCGGTCCTACGTCCTGAGAACCCATACCCTTCTTGCGCCCCCAATCGTTTAGGATAGCTGTTGCTGGATCAAGCAAGTCCTTCATTTTAATTGAATTTTTTAGGTTGCCGAGCTTTACTAAGTGCTCGAATCTCGGCAGCCCTAACCCTCTATTTGTTGCGGGTGTATGGAGGAACTCGACTGCGGTAGATGGCGTTAGGTGAAAGTTGCCATTGACCTCTTGCCTGTCTTCATTATCCAGTAATTTCAATACTCTCTCGCTAGGTGGGTTTATTAGTAGGTTGTATATATACCGAGGGAATATATGATTCAGGAGAAGATCCATCTGGCCTGGCTTTAATGATAGTTTCTTTGTTCTTTTTATCGCGTTCAGAATTTCTGACACTATAATCACACATCTCAGGCCTTTTCATGGTCCCATTTTTGCTCCCAGGTACCTAAAGACCTCCTCAGGTCCCACGTTAGGTATTCGCTTACTTTCTGCGTCTATCCCTGGGTCCCTGACGTACCAGGTGTCCTTTTTTGAGAACACCTGGAATGTCAAGCATTCTTCCCCAGAGATACTCATTCCCAGGCTCTTCAGGTAATCGTGGACCATGGATAGTTATTTTAGGGCTTCCCTTTTATTCTTTCCGAGCAGGACAATATCGTTGGCAAAGGCCAATATAAGGACCATAATTTTCTCATTAATTTTAATCCCCTAAGTGTTATCTTCAACCGCTTCCAGCAGCAGCTCCATGCACAGGTTAAATAATAGCGGTGACAGGGGATCACTCTGTTTGAGAGTTCGGCTTGGGACGTCGTAGGATGAGGACGGTTTGGCGCGCTCCTGCCAAATGGAGGGTTATCTGTCAGGCGATCTTTGGTACAGGCGTTGCGTGTTTGGGGCTGTTACATTTGAGGGTGGATGAAGTGGATGAGTGGCCCTTTTTAAAGCAAGGAGCAGTGGAGGTGTGGTATAGAGAGGTATGGGTGTGGATTGTTGTTGTTTGTTGATGAGTCGTAACGGTCGACGATGAGACTCTGTGTTGGAAGTGTGGGATATTGAGGCGATGATGGCTAGTGCGTCTTGTGAAACATGAACAATTTATTTAGTGTTGAGAGGTTTGCACTCGCGATGGCATGACGCTTGTGAAGGCCCCAAATGCGTAATATTTTTGTTATCGAAACGAGTACCGGGTGAAATGGATGTTATTGTATGGTTGACGATTTTGCGATGCAGACGTTTGAAAAGAACGTTGCGCAGGTGAGGGGCTTTGCTACGCAGACGTGAGGCGGCGCCACCTTACGGGCAACGTCCGTGGGTATGCACAGTCGGCTCGATTTAGTTTACACGAGCCGAACTAAGTCTGTTGGAATGAATAAATAAATAATGATGTGTCGTGTAATGATGAGGCTGTAGGAGTTACGGAGCGATTAGTAGGCTGGAGTATGTAGCGGTGGGAGTAGTACACTGCTTTAATATTTTAATATTTTTATTTATTTTATTTATTCTCTATTTATATATTATTTTAAATTATTTATTTATTTATTTATTTATTTAGTTATTATTATTATTTATTATTTATATTTATGCCTTATTTATTTATTCTTTGTTGGTTACTTATTTATTTATTTATTCTTTGAGTACGTGACAATTTTATTTTTGATTTATTATTTTATTTTATTACTGCTCATTATTTATAACATATTGTTTTGTTATTTATTTATATGGTGGCGTTCGGGCGCGCATCATCGGGTCTTTAGCAGAATGCAGGCGTTAGACAGGTGAAGTTTAGATTGCACAATATTATGTAATATATTATCATTTGATTGGCTTAATGTTGACGACTTGGCGAGTTTATGGACAATGATTGGATACTTTCGGGCGGTATATGGGTAGGATGTTGACGACTTGGCGATGCACATGGACTTCGATTATTATAGTTATTCAACCTAATTGTAATTGTCCGAGATTTGTGATAGTGAGCTTGGGCTCGAGGCGACACTCGGTCGCCAACGTGCCCGCGGTCAAGGGATGAACGCTTTGCCTAACAAAGGTATGAAGTAATTCTATAGCTCTCCTTAAAAGAAATATCTCTGGCGACACACGACAGTAAACATTCCAACGGTCTCCGTCCCGTGGCCACACGCAGTTCCTATTCTTCGAGTAAGATGATTGCCAGATGTCGATGTGTCTCCACAGTACGTGATCAGCTAGCCCGAGGGCCGTTATAAACATTAATATCTAGTTACCTAAAGTCCTTCGAACAGATAAACAGTCTTTGTCTCAACTACGGGAAGATAGGGAAAATCTATTTCTTTCAACGAACGGCGTCTCCCACTAGCAACTTTCCCTAGAGAGCGGCTAGCATCTTTTTCTAACCACCGATATGGAAATTGACCAATTAGCAGCAACGTCAATTTCCCTTACTCTCTGAACGAAGGCTATCCTCGACGAATCCGATGATCTCGTGCCCTTAGACACACCCCGATATAGTTTTCCTCTGTGGCATCATCGGGACGGGAAAGGCATTCTTTCACGCGATCTCGTCGACTAAAGGGAGTAACGTTCTTACGAATTATTATTGTTCAGACTTAGACCTCGCGAGCACGTTCGTTCATCATCCCATTGACCGCGGATTCGTTATAGAACCCGAGACCATTGTTACTAGTATCGCGGGTGCCTAATCACCATAGTCGATTGTCAAATTTGTATCATCCGTGCCTGTGCTAATAAACTGTATCTTTATTATATCGCAACGATGGCTAATTTCAATGAAGACTCACTAAACACCCACAATCCTAACCACAACGCCACCCCGACATATAATATGGATAAGTTACATAAGGTGAACAAACGTACGGCATAGGGGGTTTCGGAGCCCCCAGGCCCCGTGGGGAACACGAGTGGCTTACCAGGCTCGACCCGACGGTCATCGCGCTACTGGAAGAAATGGTGGGGGGGAGGTGGAACCCCAGGCCGCCCCTTGTGCGGTAAGAGCTACTGGGGAGAAGAAGGAGAAGGAGGAGAAGAAGACGGGCAAGGCAAAGAAGGCGATAGGTGGAGGAGAGAAACCGAGGATGGTTTCCGATGATAAATTAAATGAGAAGGTGACAATCTCCGTTAACCCGAGGAAAGATGGAGGGGGGAGGAAAGCGAGGATTTCTGCCCTTTTAAACCGAGTAAGAGACTTCAGAGGAGCCCTCCGATTAGTGAAAGGACGGAGTTAGGAGTAGCTGAGGAATCGGAGGGTTCCTTTGGGATTAGAGGGAGTGACTACAGTACGCCGGTAACAGGGAAAGGTACCATCATCATAACCTTTAGGATGTTTCATATAAATATCTTCTTCCAGACTTCCATATAAAAATGCGGTTTTAATCTCAAACTGTCCGAGGTGTAAATTATTTTTGGCTGCAATACCGAGCATTAATCTAATTGTATCAAATCGAGCAACGGGACTATAGGTTTCCTTATAATCTATGCCTTCTTTCTGTGAACACCCTTTTATTACAAATCGCGCTTTGTATCGTTCCGAATTGTACGGATTTAGCTTTACCGTTAAAACCCACCTATTACTAAGTACCATCTGATCTTTAGGTTTTTCTACAAGAATCCACGTCTCATTTTCATGGTGCGATTTCATTTCATCGTTCATAGCCGTTTCCCATACCTCTTTCTTTTTGGATCTCATTGCTTCGTTAAAATCCACCGGTGATTTTTCCTCTATATACGTTACTGGGCTACCATAAAAATCGGTTCGTTTGATCTTAGCTCTATCTCTCAATTGTCTCACATTGTCGCTAGTTCCAGGAGGTTGTTCTTCGTGTTCACTCTGTGCACTTTCATACGTACATGCTCTATCGCTCTGCGCACACACATCTTCGCGCTCGACAATTTTCGGTAAACTTAAATTAATAAATTTCGCACTTTCTAGTTCGGGCTTAAATATTACGTCACGGCTTAATATTACATTTCTTACTATCGACACATACACTCAATACCCTCTGTTACGTCGGGCGACACTCTACCTAGTCCAGACCACACACCGCGGGCAAGATGGTAACCAGATGTCCGCTCGTCCTCACTGCCTACCCTCAATAGTCTCAAGGACCCATCATAAATCTCAATAATTTACTAACTAAGGCCTTCAGACCAAACAAACATCCCTTTTCTAAATCGCCTTCTAAAGAGTATTGACGACCACGGGTTGACACGGGAAAGTTTTCGTTCCTCACGTATGAGGCCTCCCACCAACGACTTTATCTCAAGGGCGGTGAGCATCCTTCCTCACCCACCACCATAGCAAATAACCAATTAACAACGAAGCCTATTTCCCTCACTCTATTAGCTAAAATCGTCACCAACAAATCCGATGATCCCGTGCGCTAGACACACCCATCCTTAGTTTTCCTCCGTCACAGCTTCATCACCGAAGCTCACTGATTTTCTCTTCTTCAAACCGTCAACATCTTGTAAACCGGGTTTTACACCGCAGATCAATCAACTATTAACTTGTACATTCGCATCAGTGTAATCATTTCTCTACAAAGTTGTTGGAATAAATATAAAGTTATACCTGTTGAATCAGTGTAACTACTCAATTAAACCACCCCTATTATCCTAGCCGAAATAGGGGTTCGATCATTTCGTGGCGTCGATTATCTAATCGTAACGGGAATTTACGACTCCGTTGACGTGTTTCCTCGCGATCGCGTCTCTCCGCGAGTGATCGAACATTTTGGTCCTTCGAGCCGGATTACGTGTCTGTGAAAAGTGCACGCCAGTGACACCTACTACCATACAGTGCCACGTGAATCCAACATAACCAGCAGCGGGAGAGTTACCACTCCAGCGAAGTCAGTAACGCCAGGAACCATCAGTTTGAAGAAGCATAACCCGGTGGTTGAAGAGCGCAACCACGCAGCCTCACGCCAACAACTAGAGGGTCAACTTCCGCAAGAACACTTCTTACACGTCAAACGATACACACACGGTGACGAGTAACATTCAAACTCACAACCACAAGGTAAGCTCGTTCATTGCATTGTCTTCACAATCGGCTATACCAATGGAGAACGCAGACCAAATTACCTCCTTACATCGGCGACGAGGCTTTCAAATCGGCCGATTTACCACTCTATCGAAACGACTCGATGAATACGAGCAAGCTAGCCAACCTAATAAAGCCTATTTAACGGCCTATACGACACTACTCGACGATACGTGGAAACAATACCGATTATTACAAGAAGAATTAGAAGATTTAGGCGAGGAAGACGACGCGCGCGTTTCTGAATTAACAAGCACATATTACGATCTGGTAGTACGAATACACACTCTCATGGTTGATACACCAGCATCGTCGTCGAAATCGCCAAGCTGCGAGTCATCTAACGTCGCCGAGCCGACATCAATTAAACTACCGGAGATTCATGTGCCTATTTTCGACGGTACCGTCGAGAATTGGCATTCATTTTACGACTCCTTCTTGTCCATCATAGATCGAAACGAGCGACTTACACCCGTGGAAAAATTTCATTATCTCCAATCCTCGCTGACCGGAAAGGCCGCGCAAAGCATACAATCGCTAGACATCACAGAGTTAAATTATTCAATCGCTATTGACATTCTTAAAGAAAAATTCGACTGCCACCGTCAAGTCTGCATGCGCCACTGGGACTTGATTTTTGACTATCCGAAAATAACTAAAGAAACACCCGAAGCCATAGATGATTTTCTCGAGATGGTCAAAGTAAACCTCCAAGCTTTAAAGAAACTCGGCGAACCAGTCACATCAAACGTCGTTCTTCTCAAACTATTTACATTGAAGGTACCCTCAGCCATCATACGCAAATGGCACCGCACATTGCCAGACAAGAAAATGCCGTCCTACACGCACTTGGTAGACTTTCTGAAAACGCGAACGAACGGTGACAGAACAAGTTCAGCATCAACCGTGATAAAACGGGGGTCCGATCGACATAACCGTCAGCGACGGAACGCCCCGCGAGGTCACGCATTCGCAACTACACATAAGCCGTCGGTGTGTCCGAATTGCCGAGGACAACACGAAATATGGAGTTGTGAAACCTTCAAAGCGAAGTCGCCCAAGGAACGCCTTGAAACGGCCAAAAGGACGTCGCTCTGTACCAATTGTCTAGGCAAGGGTCACACCCTTACTCAATGTTCCGCCGGTTCATGTCGCATCTGCAGACAGCGACACCATACATATCTGCATCAAGACCATGATCATCGCAAAATCCGAACACGTGTAGACCGAACATCGAGCGTCCGATCGTCGAGCGGTCGATCGTCGAGCGGTCGATCGTCGAGCGGTCGATCGTCGAGCGGTCGATCGTCGAGCAGCCGGTCATCCAACGGTCGATCTTCGCCCAGTTCACCGACCCCGCGTTCGTCACATCGTTCGAGACGCGCATCTATGTCTCCCCGAACGTCTCCCCGAACGTCTCCGCGAACATCTCCGAAACGCGAATCTCGGCTATCGCGAACGACGGGATCGGGACCAAATATATCATCCAGTCCTAAACGACAAGGAAAGCAATGACGTCATCAGACGACTTTGTTAGGGACCGAACCACAGAAAACAGACTCATTGACCTCGCTTCCCTCTGAACCACTGCAGCACGATTTGTTAGTCACAGCGCAGGTCAACATCTTGAACAATAAAATTCAACCATTCCGTTGTCGGGCTTTGCTAGACACCGGCTCTAGCATGAACTTTATTACAGAAAAACTCGCCAATTCGTTAAAACTCAATCAACGGAAATGTTCGGTCCCAATCGGAACACTCAACACGTTATCGACGACCTCAAAACGCTACATCACGGCCACGATCACCTCCATTGACGGTACATACGAACGCACCTTGACGTTCCTAATCATACCGACAATATCGTCTTGGATCCCAGATCAACCCATAGATCGCTCAACAATACGGATACCTCGGAATCTCCAACTAGCCGATCCAAGATTCCACATACCCGCTCCGATCGAAATATTGTTGAGCGCCGGACCAACACTAGCATCACTCGATGTGACCGACTGTGTCGGCCAACTTGATATTAGTCAAGCAAACGGACCCGACTTGCGTCTGCAAAAAACGCAATTCGGATGGGTCATCGGGGGGAGCCCAACCTCGCAATCACCAGCACACGCATTTCACGCCTCCACGACGGCTTTAAAGGCGGATCTCGCCCGGTTCTGGGAAATCGACGAAGGACCGCCCACTGTACACATTTCGGAAGTGGAACGACAGTGCGAGGAACACTTCCGAAACCACGTTCAGCGCAACAACGAAGGGCGATACATTGTCGCTCTCCCATTTAACGAAACAACTCCTTCGCTTGGATCCTCTAAAGCCATGGCGATGAAGCGACTCACATCCCTCTGCCGTCGGTTCCAACGGGACAAACAATTCGAAGCTGACTATCACGCCGTAATACAAGAATACTTAGAATTAGGACACATGACCACGATTACCACGGACCACCGCACGGACGATGGATACCTTCTGCCACATCACGGCGTGATCAAAAAGTCCAGCCAAACTACGAAACTCCGTGTTGTGTTTGACGGATCTGCACCAACCACCACCGGAGTTTCATTGAACAACGTACTTCATACTGGACCGAAATTACAAGATGATATATTTTTCATTCTTTTAAGATTTCGCTCTCATCAATACGTCATTACAGGAGATGTTGAAAAAATGTACCGACAATTTCTTGTGCGTCCAGAGGATCGGAAATTCCAACAAATTTTGTGGCGCAACTCTGATGGAAGGGTTGACACCTATCAACTTAACACAGTGACATTCGGGCTGTCAGCGGCCCCTTATCTAGCCATTAGGTGCCTCAAACAACTGGCGGACGACGAGGGACATCGGTACCCCCGAGCGGCGACAGTCTTACAGCGAGACTTCTACGTCGACGATGTTCTCACAGGAGTTGACACAAAGGGCGAGGCACGATCATTGAGAACGGAACTCACAGAATTGCTCAAACTAGCCGGCTTAAACATTCGAAAATGGGCACCGAACGACCGGGAACTGCTACGAGGACTTTCCGAGCAGGACATAAACGATAAGCTGCTACTAGGCGAATCGCAAACCTTCAAAACTCTGGGTGTTGTCTGGAATTCCTTTGACGATTCGATCCTGTATTCCGTCAAAATCAACTCTACCGCCTCTCGAATCACGAAAAGAACAATCAGCTCCGAAATCGCCAAGATCTACGACCCTCTTGGATTACTGGCACCAGTGATAGTTCGAGCTAAGATGCTGCTCCAAAGACTTTGGACATTAAAAATTGACTGGGACGAATCCCTACCGGCCGTCTTACATACAGAATGGAACACATACTATGCACAGCTACCATTGTTAAACAACGTAAGGTTTCCACGTAAAACCATAATCAAGGCCGCAGCGGAAATTGAGTTACACGGGTTCTGTGATGCCAGCGAAAGGAGGTATGGGGCATGCATTTACCTTCGCACCATCACCCCGGATGGTCATGTGTGGACACAACTTCTCACTGCAAAGTCAAAGGTGGCTCCGCTCAAGTCACAAACCATTCCAAACAAATCCGAAACAAATGGAACAAGGGCAATCACGACATACGAGAAGGCACCATCGTCATTCTCAGAGAAGATAACGTTCCACCGATACACTGGCCCTTGGGCCGTGTAGTCAAGATCCATCCCGGAGGCGATGGCATAATTCGAACAGCGACGGTGCAGACATCATCGAGCCTCCTGGACCGCGGCGTCAAAAGACTGGTCCCCCTGCCATGTCAATCAGGCCGAGTTGAGTCCGGACAATCACCGACATCGAAGGAGGTGGATCACACACCCACCTGACCCACATCTAAGGTTGATCGGTGCCCTCTCAACGGGGGGAGGATGTTACGTCGGGCGACACTCTACCTAGACCAGGCCACACACCGCGGACAAGATGGCAACCAGATGTCCGCTCACCCTTACTGCGTACCCTCAATATTCTCAAGTACCCTCCATAAATCTCAGCAATTTTCTAGTCGAGATCCTTCGAACCGAATTTCTCTGCATTGTTTCCTAAAGTTTATTGCCCACCACGGGTTGACACGGGAAAGTTTTCGTTCCTCACGTATGAGGCCTCCCACCAACGACTTTATCTCAAGGGCGGTGAGCATCCTTCCTCACCCACCACCATAGCAAATAACCAATTAACAACGAAGCCTATTTCCCTCACTCTATTAGCTAAAATCGTCACCAACAAATCCGATGATCCCGTGCGCTAGACACACCCATCCTTAGTTTTCCTCCGTCACAGCTTCATCACCGAAGCTCACTGATTTTCTCTTCTTCAAACCGTCAACATCTTGTAAACCGGGTTTTACACCGCAGATCAATCAACTATTAACTTGTACATTCGCATCAGTGTAATCATTTCTCTACAAAGTTGTTGGAATAAATATAAAGTTATACCTGTTGAATCAGTGTAACTACTCAATTAAACCACCCCTATTATCCTAGCCGAAATAGGGGTTCGATCATTTCGTGGCGTCGATTATCTAATCGTAACGGGAATTTACGACTCCGTTGACGTGTTTCCTCGCGATCGCGTCTCTCCGCGAGTGATCGAACACCCTCGTCCGTCATCTAGATAGCCTACCAAATATCCTTTGTTCCCCTTTTTGTCAAGTTTTGTTCTCTTCTCCGCAGGTATGTGTGCAAAGCACTCAGTACCGAAAACCCTAAACTTTTCTAAATTTGGCGGTTTCCCGTACCACAGTTCATACGGTGTTTTCTTGTCTTGTCTCGTCGGCCCGGTCTTATTTATGACATGTACCGCTGTGTTCATGGCTTCGGCCCATAAAAACAGCGGTAGATTTGGTTTCGAATATAGCATCGATCGGCCTGCTTTTACTATTGTTCTATTTTCCCTTTCTGCGGCACCATTCTGTTCAGGAGTGTATGGGACGTTTATTGTGTGCCTAATTCCCTGACTTCTTAAAAATTCTTTAACTTCTTTATTTTTGAATTCTTTCCCTCCATCACTATGAATTTCTTTAATCTTATCGTTAAATTGATTCTCAACTTCTAGGCAAAAAGTTTTTAATCTTTCGATTACTTCTGACTTATGTCGTAAGAAGTAAATCTTTGTGAATTTTGAAGAATCATCCTTAAATGTAAGAAAATACAGTTTCTTGCCTAATGACTCGACTTCTATAGGTCCACATACATCCATATAAATAATTTCGCGAGGTTTAGTCGCACGATTGACTTTCTCATGAAAACTCGATCTATGCTGTTTCCCGTACGCGCAACCTTCACAGAAAAAGCTACTATCCTCCACAACTTTCATATTCGAATTCTTTAAAAACTCTTTAACGTGTCTGATGTTTTGATGACATAGCCGTTCGTGTCATAACTGCAATGTGTCCGCGTTTGACTCTGCTATATTGCTAAAATTACAAACTGACGGTATGATAACTCGCATATCTATTTTATACAAATTTCCGATAACAGAACCTTTTGCTATTATTTTCTGGTTTTGTAAAAACATACAATTGGCCCCTTCCTTTAAAACACAGAAATCTATGCCCCTTCTCGCAACAGATCTAATTGGAAAATAGGTTTCTTTTCATACCTGGTACGTACAGAACATCGTTCATTGTACATGTTACCCATTTGCCGTCCACAGAAGTCTCTACTTTGATTTTTCCTTTGCCGCACGCATCCATGAACGTACCATCCATCGCCGATCTCTATCTTCACCGTGTTATCGAATTCTTCGAAGACGCTGAACCATTCCCGTCGTCCTGTCATGTGATCCGTAGCTCCTGAGTCGATTATCCAAACATCAGGGTTTGCCGCTTGTATCGCTGAGGTCCTTCCTAATAGACCAATTCCGCTGTGATCACGATTTTGATTTCTAGATTCCTGGTTGTTTCTACTGTTGCTTCTTTTATTATTTTTAAAACAATTTTTACTGGTGTGGCCTTTTCTTTTGCATATAAAGCATCTAAAGCAATCCTTCTTTAGATGGCCAACTTTTCCACAATTGAAGCAGATTGGTCCTTGTTTCTCGTATTCACATTTGCTTGACTGTTTCTGCTGTTTCCTTTTATAATTGTTACCCTTTGTTACCAGCGCCACCATTGTTTCCTGGTCGTCTTTCTTCCATCTGGTTTCTTCTGTCATCAGCCTGGTACTAAGCCTGTCTAAGATCTTCTTTCCTTCTTCCACCGAATCCCACGCACTGTGAAAATGGTCAAATTTGTTTGGTAACACCGATAAAATGCGTGTTATCAGCATTTTCTCGCTAATTTCACTCCCAAGGGCTTTCATCTTCGCCGCTATCAATTCCAACTTTGATAGGTTGTAGGCGACATTTTCAGATTCTTCCCATTTAAAATCGAAGAACTGCTTCTGGACCATATTTAGATTCTCATCTGACTTCATGTCATGTACTGTATTCAACTTTTTTCCCATTTTATGTGCTGTTGTGCAACATAAAAGAAGATCCAACGGTTTCTTTCCTACTGAAGTCACGGTTAATTTTCTCGCTAACCGATCTGCCTTCAAAAATCTTTCACGAGCGATTTCTTTCTCAGCGCTGTTACCTGGATGACACAGATTCCTTTCACACACGTTGATCAGGTCGTCATCTTCCTCCAAAAGTGTACGCATAACAAAACGCCACTGGAGCCAGTTTTCTTCGCCGCGTAACATCTCGATCTTCGCACTTGCTGATTCCATTTTAGCACTATTCCTTACTTTACTAAGCACAACACTTTAACAATTTATTCACTTCACGTTGCTGCCTTGCAATTTACAGCTCTGGACCCATAACCTGTTGAGGTTATTCGATGTGTAATCAGAGAAAACTCGTGGATAAATTGTAAGGCAGAAAATATATTTAAATATAAGTGTAATTATAAATAAGAATACAATTTGAGCTGGTCCAGATCCGCACGCTAGCTGTGTTACCCAATAACTGAACACCCCGAAACCAACGTCGCCTGTCTACTGTTTATGGTCTGACCTCATCGCAGTCTTTTGTCTACGCGCTGTCGATGGCTTCAGTGCTTGAGAAACTAAAAAGACCAGATGTAGAGTTTTCTTATAAGTAGTGACCACTTCAACAAGAACTATTTTTGAAAAAGAAAAAAGGGTGAAAATAAAAAACGAATCAAGATGCCAAGGGACGATGAAATTGAGGTTCAAATATTCGATGGACGTGATTACAAAATGTGAAAGAAAAGAATATTAATGTATTTAAAGTGTAAAAAATGTTATGAACCGGCTACACGAGAGAAAATGGACACGGATGCGCAAGATGAGTGGGATGAAAAGAATCAATGGGCGATGAACTACATCTATGGTAGTATATCGAATGAGCAATTCGAATTTGTTGGTGATCAGCATAGTGCTTTAAAAATAATGAAAAAATTCGATGAGATGTATATGAAGGAATCAACAACATTGCAAATTTGTATAAGACGTAGACTAGACATAATGAGGCTGAAAGACTTTGAAGAATCGAATTCGTTTTTCACGGAATTTGAAAAAACGATAAATGAATTAAAGAGTGCTGGTGCAAACGTAAGTGAACGCGAAAAACTCGACTACATGCTGAAAACACTACCAGAATCATTGAGCTATATTGGTGACTTAATCGACTCAGTGAAAGAAAGTGATCGAACATGTGAATTTTTGAAAAATAAAATTACAATGTGGAAAACGAGTAGCAAGAGGCAAAGTGATAGGAGAAAGTCAAATGCATTGACAGCTGAAAAAAAGGACATAAAGTGCTATGGCTGTGGAAAGTACGGCCACGTGGCAAGAAATTGTACAAACACGTACAGAGGCGGAAACAATAGCGGAAACAACCGAGGAGCGCAATGGCAAGGAGGTGCGTATCAGCCGCAGCAGAATAGGGGTTGCGGCGGACGAGGTTTTGGCCAAAGAGGACGAGGATATGGTCAACGAGGATATGGTCAACAAGGATTTGGCCCGCGAGGACGAAGAAGTAGAATTCTAAAAGGAACAAAAGTCGGAAAAATTTTAGCTTACTTTACAGTAAACAAAAGGAGAGTTAAAATTATAATGTCTAATGTATTTTTGTGAAAGAAATGGATAATAACTTGATTAGCTCTGCGAGAGTAAGGAATGAAAATAAGATAGTCTCAGCAGGAAATATTTCAAAGATACATAACAAATACAGAAAGTTGATAGGGATCGCATTCAAAGATCATGGTTTATATAAAATAAGTAGTTACATTGAAAGGCAAGAATCTCACGCTAAAAATGTAGGAAGAATGACAAATAAGGAAAAATTTCACAGGGTCTTAGGGCATGTAAACTTTAATTATTTAGATACAATGTGCAAGAAAAAATTAGTTGAGGGAATGCCAGACAATTTTGAGCAAGTACAATTAAAATGTGGTACGTGTATCCAAAATAAAATCCAAAATTCACCCTTCCAAAATAACCGTAGTAGAGCACGCGAGATTTAAGAATTAGTACATACCGATTTAAATGCACCTCATAAAAATGGTTTGATGGATCCAAATATTTCTTAACATTTACAGACAATTCCAGTAAGTGCGCATTGATTTATACTTTGAAATCAAAAGATGAAGTTTACAATTGTTTTCTTGATTATATAAACAAAGTTGAAAATCTTACTGGTAAGAAGATAATAAGATTAAGATGCGATAATGGAAAAGAATATATGAACAAAAGTATGTACAATCTAACTAGGGAAAAGGGAATTATCGTAGAACCATACCCACCTTACGTTCACGAATTAAATGGAACAGCTGAGCGCTACAATAGAACAATCATGAATTCCGCTAGATACTTATTACATGATTCAAAACTGAATATTAAATATTGGCCGGAAATAGTTAGAGCCGCGGCGCACTTAAAAAATAGAACCATTACAAACATATATGAAAATGAAATACCATTTGAAATATTTTTTAAATGGAAACCGAATATAAATAATTTAAGATTGTGCGGAAGTAGAGTTTTCGTAAGAATACCTGAGATTAAAGGAAATTCAAAATGGGACAAAAAAGCAGACACTGGGATACTTGTAGGTTATGAAAACAATGGATATAGGATCCTAGTTAATAATAAAATTATAATTGCAAGGCACGTAGAATTTATAGGTGAAGATGATAATTTAGTAGGATTTCAAGGAGAAGATGGACCAGACAATGAAACAGAAAAGGATTTTGACGAACATTTGGATTTAAACGAAAAGGTCGAGGAGATTGCTATAAAAGAAGAGAGAAATTTAAGTAACGAATCAGAAAGAAAACTTGAGGACACAGAAAATAATTTGAGATGGTCAGGACGGGAAAGAAAGAAACCTCAAAGATATGGCCAAACGAGCTGATATTTCATTTATGTGAATGTAGTTAGTGCAGACAGTCCTCAAACCTATGAAGAAGCCTTAAGTGGAGAAGACAGCGCTTCATGGAAAGAAGCAATGGATCGAGAAATGAATAGTTTAATAAAAAATAAGACCTGGCAATTAGTAGAGAAACCAAAAGACAAAAAAGTATTAGACTTGAAATATACGAATAATGAATATATATACGAATAAATCTGATAATCGTAAGAAAGCGCGACTAGTTGTTCGAGGCTTGCAACAAAAGGAAGTACTGGAAGATTTATACTCTCCAGTGGCAAAAATGCAAACATTGAAATTATTATCTTGTTGGCGAAGGACGTTTAACAAGAGGCGCAAGAAGGCGACAACATACAAGACGGGGGATTTAGTGAAGGTCGAGAGGACGTAGGGTGGTCCTGGACTGACGTTGCAGTCGAAGTTCCTTGGGCCGTACCGCGTGGAGAAAGTCTTGCGGAATGGTACCACGAGAAAGCGAATATGAAGGGCCGCCGACGATCTCCACGGCTGATAACATGAAATGGGGGGACGTTGTTGAAGTTAGTGAAGTGAGTGAAATTAGTGATGATAAGCACATCTGAGGGCAGGTGTGATTGTCAGGTTTGGCCGAATGTGGTATCATGAATGACGGGCCTGGGGGGTGTCATGTGAATTATAAACGAGCTGTTGCTGAGCATGTATCTAATGAGGTTAAGACAAAAGACAAGGGGTTGCTAGAGGACAATCAACGAATTAACAGCAGTATGAATTGAGATGTCAGAGAGTGCGGATTACGTTGATGAGAGTCGTTGATTAATTATTCAGTTGTGTTAATCATTATACGTATGCTGCGATTAGTTCATGTTTAACAAACATTATTCTCTGTTCAATTAACACCTGTTCAATCCACTTATCATTAATAAACAAATTAAAGTAATTTCGATACTATATTATATAACTTCAAATATTGAAGAAAATAGAGATGACGAAATGGAAAGTACAGATTTGGAAATGTAAACTAAATGTATAGCTCAGTTTATGAACTATTATTAATGAAAACATTTTCATTTTAAGAATTATTATTTTACAGTCATATAAAATATACGATTTTTTAAATTGCACAAATTCTTCTTATAAACTAATGTATATTATAAACTACATATAATGTTCATATTTTCGTGCATTTATAACAATAAGTAATATATCACAAAAAAAGATAAATACTAAATACGTATACGTTAAGGAACACGATTTTAAAGAATAAAATATTTATAATTTACAACATACTTATGTACATATATATAAATAATATATATGTCGGAGATGAAAGGACATCGGAGCATTCCCTTTGGAGATTGAGCTTGGGCTCGAGGCGACAACCAGTCGCCGAACGCAGCCGCGGTCAAGGAATGAACGCTTTGCCTAACGAAGGTATGGGGTAATAATATAGCTCTCCTTAAAAAGAAATAGTCGTAGCGGCACTCGACAGTAAATATTCCAAAGGTTTTTGTCCCGTGGCTCGGCACACGCAGACCCTATTCTTCAGGTAAGATGATTACCAGATGTCACAGTACATGTTCAGGTAGCCTGAGGACCCGTTACAAATCTTAAGATTTAGTTAACTAAGGTTCTTCAAACAGACAAACAGTCTTTGTCCCAACTACGGGAAGATAGGGGAAATCTATTTTTTTTCGCGGTTCCCACTAGCTACTTTCCCTCAAGGGCAGCTATTATCATTCTCTAACCAGCAACATGGAAATTGACCAATTAGCAGCAACGTCAATTTCCCTCCCTTTCCGAACGAAGGCTTTTCTTGACGAATCCGATGATCGCGGGTCCTTAGACACACCCCGATATAGTTTTCCTCTGTGGCATCATCGGGACGGGAAAGGCTTTCTTTCGCGCAATCTCATCGACTAAAGGAGTAACGTCTTTACGGATTATTATTGTTCAGACTTAGACTTCGCGAGCACGTTCATCCATCATCCCGTTGACCGCGGATTCGTTATCGAACCCGAGACCATTGTTACTAGTATCGCGAGTGCCTAATCGCCGTAGTCGATTGTCAAATTTGTATCATCCGTGCCTGTGCTAATAAACTTGTTAGGGAAGTGATACATTTACACTGTACATGAGAGTGTGTGTGTAAGGGTCAGAGGGCGTCCAGGTCTTAGTTGAGACAAAACACTGCCGTTAGAAGATTCTGGAGAGTCGGTTGGCGACAAGCGTGCGTGCAAGACGTTCTTCAGAGTGTAATATAGATGTATAGCTGTTGTGGGTGAAATAAAGTCAGTTATTTGTATTTCCAAATCCTCTGATTTCTTTAACAAAACTGTGTCTTTATTATATCGCAACGATGGCTAACTTCAATGAAGACTCACCAAACACCCACATTCCTATCCGCAACGCCCCCCCCCCCCGACATATAGACATTGGATCAATAGCAATTAATAAGATATAGGGCTCAAACTAATAGAATGATCAAATTGAGATATGTAAATAAATAAATAACTTGTAATAACAAATAAAGAACTAAGAGAAGAGAGAGTAGCGATACACAAATCATCAAAATATTTGCTGTGGTCTATTCACATTTAAGATTATAGTTGAGCAATAGGTATCATTGATAGTAATATTAAAACAAGAATTAAAACTTACTTTAACAAGGTGAAGGTTTCAAGGTGGCTACTGTCTATATTTGTAATAATCCAGTAAATGCCATGACGATGGAGAAGTTCATAAATAGAGCTGCCGAGTAACAATATATTAAAAAGAAGTTACAGGGGCTTTGGGGATTACATGAAGCAAATAATAGTAAGGTACTACATACAACTTAAAGCTTGGAGTCGTGTTAAACATAAATTAAAGCAAATAACAGCAACTAACTATTCCATATATAACATATAATGTAATATATTAAAAGAGATATATACAAAATGTAGTAGTATACACATCAGCAGACACCTTAATAGAACACCAAAGGTTAACCGTTCTATTAACATATGATAAATAAGAGTAAATATCTAGCTGTTAAAGATATATTAGTAGGAAATATTAATAAAGATAGCGATAAGTTGATTATGGATATAACAATGGCCATCGAAAATAAGAATAACTAGTAATAATGGTATGTGTTATGAAGGTGACACTGTATATTGATTATAAGTCCAATGAGCATAATGTTCAATAGATATTGTAAATGAACAATAGAAAATTAGTATATGGTATATGACTACATGTAACTAAATGAACTAATTGAGATTAAAAACCAAACGTAACATGATTCAATTGAATCATTGTAATAACAGTGATATGGGTATGTTTGGGGTCAATTGAATATGAATTCATGCGAGTGATTAAATAGTTCAGCATAGTAATATGTGCACAAAACATAACTTATGGAATAATCACAAAAGGCGTAGTGGATGGTTAGCTGCTAACTTATTACGATAAGCTCTAAATTGGTTTAAAAAATATATATTGACCTGTCGAATAACGGAATTATACTGATTAATAATTATATGAATATTTAACGTTCAATATAGTAGATTTTATAACTTGCCTTGAAGGAAATTTGAAGAATAAATAAACAGGTGGTGCCAAGACACTGGATGGAGTATAATAAGCAGAGCTGAACTGAAGCTAAAGTTCAACAAACAAATAAAACAAATATTATATAATAAATAGGGAACACTCACAAAAGATAGTAAATTGAGTAAGAATAATAAAAATACAAGGTAATAACTAACTTAGTCGTACTGTTTAATAACTTGAAAGGAAAACATTTAATATGTTAAGCGAAGAAATGAACCAAAATAGGTTAGTTTTTATATTTCAAGCTAATAGCATTAGCTAACACGCTATGAATGTAAATGGTAGCACTACGGTAAAAAAATATGAAGTGGAGACTAAAATTGAAGTACTTACTATAGGAAGAATAAATAAATGATAGATATTATTGAATAGATTGGTTTAATAATATATTTTGCTAGAGCCGACCCAGTTATAACACGCCATAAGACGTATGATATTACAAAATGGCCAATTTTTTGACAATTTACTATTGGCTAATTTAATGAGAACACCATTGGTCGATACTTAGTAATGGAGGATATAATATGGTTTTCTTAGGATGAAAAGTTAAAATTAGTTAACGGATACGTGGACAAAAGAATGTGATATGAAACTGGTTAAATAACTAAATAAACCTTGTATATAAATAACGCTTGTACCACCAGGTACCAACCACCCTGTATATGATTAATGTTATTTTATTTCATATATTACTTTATATAAATCATTACACAGTTTATTTTATTTATTTGACTTGGTTATGTTTCTTTTACTCATTTACGTCTTTGAGCTCATAGGGTAGATTAAATGTTTTAATGAATAATTCTGATATACTGCTATAGTAGTAATAAATACTATTAATAACTCGCTATATTAGTAAATAGTAAAACGATTTCTGCTATTAACTGATGAGTAAGCTAGAACCAATAAGAAATATTACTAAGTAAATTTGAACTAATTAGTTCATATGAGATATTCGGAAATATTTATGGATGCCGTCATATAGTTATTATGCCCTTTCCAGTAATATAAAATAGGGAATAAAGATAAGAGGTGAATAATTAGCCCAACCAAAATGGAGGAACGAATAACATTCACATGATACTGGAAGAAGAAATTGCATAACATAAATTATAATATCATTTTAGGAGAACAATAGAAGGTAGAATGTATAAGGAATTAAAATTAACAACACACGTAGAAGCGTATTAACTCATAGAATTGAATACTAAGATATCATCGAGTTATATAAGATAAATAAAAAATGGAATAAAATGGATATAGAAGGACGGAGCAGATATAAGGTTTTGCGGAGTAAATGGTTGTTCAGTTAACTTCAAGTAGGAGTGGACTTTTGAAGCCATATCGACACAGGCAAAATTTATAGACTTTAAATTGTTACGTCGGGCGACACTCTACCTAGACCAGGCCACACACCGCGGGCAAGATGGTAACCAGATGTCCGCTCGTCCTCACTTCGTACCCTCAATAGTCTCAAGGACCCATCATAAATCTCAGTAATTTACTAGCTAAGGTCCTTCAGACCGAACGAATATCCTTTTTCTAAATCGCCTTCTAAAGAGTATTGTCTACTACGGCTTGACACGGGAATGTTAGTTTTTCTCAAGTATAATGCTTCCCACCAGCTACTTTCTAACGAAGGCGGCTAAGGTCCTTCCTAGTCCACCAACCTTCTTTTATCCAATCAGAAGCAATGTCTACCGCCCTCACTTTCCTAACCAAAATTGTCATCAACAAATCCGATGGTCCCTTGCGTTAGACACACCCACGAATAGCTTTCCTCCGATACAGCATCGTCACTTTACCTACTTCTCCTGCGACATCAGGAGGGTCAAGTCAACTTCTCCTACGACATCAGGAGGGTCAAGTCTACTTCTTCTACACCGCTAGAAAAGTCAACATGTCACTATCGGGCTTCTATACTTAAAGCAATTACTTACTTAACTTGTACATACGCATCAATGTAATCATCTCTCTACAAGGTTGTTGGAATAAACATTAAGTTATACCGGTTAATTCAATGTAACTACTCAATTAAACCACCTCTATTATCCTAAACGAAATAGGAGATCGATCATTTCGTGGCGTCGATTATCTAATCGTAACGGGAATTTACGACTCCCGCTGACGTGCTTCTTCACGATCGCGTCTCTCCGCGAGTGGTCGAAACATTTGGTCCTTCGAGCCGGATCACGTGCCAACGAAAAGTGAATCTACAAGTGATCACACAGTGCCACGTGTCCACATTGAATCCAGCAACAAAAGTATCTCACTCCATCGAAGTCAGTGACGTCAGGAGCGTCACCTTCGAAGACGTACAACCCATTAGTCGAGGCTCGCAATCAAGCATCGTCCGACGTAGCTGAACAATCTTTCTAGAGAAGGTTCTACATACGTAAGTCGGTCTACATCACTAAGCATGCCGACCCCAGCAAAGCTCAACTCCATGCGGCAAAGACGCACCAATTGCATCGGCAACATCAAGGCCATGGAAAGCGACATTGAGCAGTATAAGCAAGCTGAAGAGCTAGACGTGTGCCTTCTGAAGAAATATCAAACCCAACTCGAGGAAGAATGGAGACGGTTCCGACTCGCCCACGACGAGTTGAACGAACATGGCGAAGAAGATGTAGCGGTGGAAAGAGAGGCGTTACGCATCTACGTAGCCCTGGGAGCTCGCTTGGAAAGACTGATACTGGCTGAGCAGCCATCGACCCGGTCGACATCTGTAAGTACCCTAGTGGTGATTCATCCGCGACCTCGAATCCAGTTGCGATTAAGTTACCAGATCTTCGGCTTCCTACCTTTGATAGAAGCTTAGAGAAATGGAGCACATTCTATGACACCTTTTTGTCCACAATAGATCAAAATCCTAGTCTCACAGACATACAGAAATTCCATTACCTGCAGTCCGCCGTGCAGGGAGAAGCGGCGGATTATTTGCACGCGTTACCCCTTAACAATATAAATTACAGTGAGGCTATGGCCGTTCTCAAGGAGAGTTTCGAATGTCCACGATATTTCGCATTCAGTCACGGCATGTCAATAATTGAGTACCCAAAATTAAACAAGGAATCTCCAAGGGAATTAAAGCGCTTAGTCCACACTATTAAACAACACATATATGCTTTGAATAAATTAGGACAGTCCAATCCCGATACCAGTGCTATTATTAACTGCCTCATTCTTTCGCAATTACCATCAAGTATCCAAAAACAATGGCAGATGGCGCTGCCTAACAAGGAGGTGCCTTCGTATAATCACTTATTGAACTTCCTCGAGAAGTTAGCACAAAGCTCCAAACCGATTACCACGGCTCGACAACCAGGAGTTTCATCGGAACAAACCATTCCGGTTCGTCAACGTGCACCACGAGGGCACGTGTTTACAGCGACTCAGGTTACTCCGGCATGCCCTACCTGCCAAGGACAACACCCCGTCTGGCGATGCGATTCTTTCAAGGCCAAAACCGCAAGCAAACGCTTGAAGGACGCTACAAGGGCGTCTTTATGCTTGAACTGCCTGAAGAAGGGGCACACAGCGCGTGGTTGTCACGCCGGCTCATGTCGGACGTGCGGAGGTCGACACCACACGATGCTACATCAAGAAAAACAGCCATCGAGGTCGAATTCCTCCACCTCGAGCCGAAGTCCTTCCTCGTCAAGCAGGAGAACAACATCACCCCCGTCACCTACAAATATGAGGAAAACCTCGAACAAGCATAAGTCGGGGATAACCCGGACGAACTCGCCCCCTATTCCACCCGACAGCCCGAGACGGACACGTACCCACAGACAATGACGCCAAAAATCCAGAACTCCGACAAGGACTGAGAATACCAGGCCAGCAGTTTCCGAGGGATTGTGCAACGATATAGTGATTACAGCACAAGTCCACATGCTAACCAACAACCAGCAACCGATCCAGTGCCGTGCGCTCCTCGACACCGGATCCAGCATGAACTTCATCACAGAAGGGCTTGCAAATACCCTCGGAATAAGGCAAAGGAGGTGCTCAGTCCCAATTGAAGTCCTCGACACATTGACGACCACAGCTCGGCGATTCATAAGGGCAACGATTACCTCCATCGACGGTAAGTACGAACGCACATTGACGTTCCTCGTCATTCCAGTCATAACAAACCTGATCCCAAGTCAAACCATCGATCGCTCGGCGCTTGATATACCCAGAAATATCAAGCTCGCCGATCCCCGATCGATGTCCTACTAAGCTCGGGTGCAACCCTTTCGTCAATGTGCATCGGACAAATCAATCTGACGCGACCGGACGAGCCGGACTTGCGTTTGCAAAAGACACGATTCGGTTGGGTAATCGGGGGGAGTCCAACCTCCCCAACCGCGACAAGCACCTTTCACGCATCCACGACGGCTCTGCAAGCAGACCTTGCGCGGTTCTGGGAAATCGACAAAGGACCCCCGATCCAACACATCTCAGAAGCAGAGCGACTATACGAAGAACATTTCAGAGCTCACACTCGACGCACCAGCGAAGGACGATACATCGTCGCTCTCCCGTTCAACGACCGGCTCCCGTCGCTTGGATCCTCCAAGGCGTTAGCGATGAAAAGACTCGCATCACTCAACCGCCGATTCCAACGCGACAGACGTTTTGAAGTTGATTATCGAGCGGTACTACAAGACTACCTGGATAGGGGACACATGTCAAGAATCAGTCCCGACTACACCGACGAAAGCGGGTATTATCTACCCCACCACGCCGTGATCAAGGCAGCGAGCGAAATAACTAAATTCCGCGTCGTGGTTGACGGATCCGCGGCGAGCAGTACCGGAGTATCATTAAACAATACACTCCATACAGGAAGCAAATTACAAGAGGATCTATTCAATATCCTACTTAGATTCCGTATGCACCAGTATGTACTCACTGGGGACATCGAGAAGATGTATAGGCAATTCCTAGTGAGACCAGAGGATCGACGATATCAAAAAATCGTTTGGCGTAACGAGAATGGGGGAATCGAAACGTACCAACTTAACACCGTGACGTTCGGGCTATCGGCAGCTCCATACCTGGCCCTACGGTGTCTCAAGCAGTTGGCAGACGAAGAAGGACATCGATTCCCACGAGCGTCATCGGCTTTGCGACGGGACTTCTACGTCGATGACGCCCTCGCCGGAGCGGACACGAAGGAAGAGGTGCTATCCCTCAGAAGGGAACTAACCGAACTTCTCCAATCCGCCGGTTTGAATATCCGAGAATGGGCTTCTAACGACCAGAGCATCCTCCAAGGGCTATCCGAGCAAGATAAAAGCCGAAGGTTACGATTAGAAGAGATATCCACGCTCCAGAAGAATCGAAACATGCCGGTTAGCGGGAAACTTCAACGACTCAATCCATTCCTAGACAAGGCAGGAATATTGCGCGTCGGGGGCCGACTGAGTCAAGCACCAATGGCCTTCACACAGAAACATCCAATCATCCTGCCCAAATCTCCGACTACTTCACGGATCATCGAACACGAGCATAAGGTTAGTCTCCATGCAGGTACACAAGCTACGTTATACGCAGTAAGACAGCGATACTGGCCCATCGACGGCAGAAGTCAAGTATGGCGTACGGTCAAAAACTGCGTCCGCTGCGTTCGTGCTCATCCACCACAAGTCGACTACATAATGGGTAACCTGCCGGAGGCTCGAGTCACTGAATCTCGACCATTCACACACGTCGGCGTCGACTACTGTAGGCCATTTTACATTAAGGAGAAACGAGATCGTAACCGCCGCCAGGTCAAGGTATATGTAGCTATCTTCATATGCCTAGCAGTCAAGGCGGTGCACATCGAGCTCGTTGGCGATCTCACGAGCGAATCCTTCATCGCAGCTCTTCGTCGATTCATCGCTCGGCGAGGGTTTGTTCGACGATCCATTCTGACGATGGCTCAAACTTCATCGGCGCAAACAACGAGTTAAAGGAGCTCCACGAGTTGCTGAAATCGGAGGATCACAACGAAAGGGTAAATACGTTCCTAGCCAACAAACAAATCGAATGGCGCTTCATACCCCCTCATTCCCCGCACTTCGGTGGGTTATGGGAGGCAGCGGTGAAGTCCTTCAAGCATCATTTCAGACGCGTCGTCGGTAATGAACTGCTTACTTTCGAGCAATTCAATACACTTGTCATCAAAATCGAAGCAGTTCTCAACTCCCGACCATTAACACCAATCTCCACTGATCCCAAAGATCTCCACGTCCTCACTCCGGGTCACTTCCTCATCGGTGAGCCATTAATGAGTGTGCGTGAGCGAGATTTCAGGGACATTCCATTCAACCGGCTCTCCAGATGGTAGCATATCCAAAAAATTAAACAACATTTTTGGAAACGCTGGCATAAGGAGTATCTCAATCAGTTGAACAACCGTAGTAAGTGGACCAAGGGTGGACACAACATACAAGAAGGCACCATCGTCCTCCTCAGAGAAGACAACGTTCCACCGATGCACTGGCCCTTGGGCCGTGAAGTCAAGGTCCATCCCGGAACCGATGGCATAATACGTACAGCGACTGTGCAGACATTATCGAGCCTCCTGGACCGCGGCGTCAAACGCCTGGTTCCCCTGCCATGTCAATCAGCGCGAGATGAGTCCGGACAATCACTGACAACGAAGGAGGTGGAGCACACACCCACCTAACCCGCATATCAAGTTTGATCGGTGCCCTCTCAACGGGGGGAGGATGTTACGTTGGGCGACACTCTGCCTAGACCTGGCCACACACCGCGGGCAAGATGGCAACCAGATGTCCGCTCGTCCTCACTGCGTACCCTCAATATTCTCAAGTACCCTCCATAAATCTCAGCAATTTCCTAGTCGAGGTCCTTCGAAACTAACAAATATTCTTTCGCTGCATTGTTTCCCGAAGTTTATTGCCCACCACGGGTTGACACGGGAAAGTTTCCGTTTCTCACGTATGAGGCCTCCCACTAACGACTTTATCTCGAGGGCGGTGAGCATCCTTCCTCACCCACCACCATAGCAAATAACCAATTAACAACGAAGCCTATTTCCCTTACTCTATTAGCCAAAATCGTCACCAACAAATCCGATGGTCCCGTGTGTTGGACACACCCATCCTTAGCTTTCCTCCGCCGCAGCATCGTCACCGAACGGCACTGATTTTCTCTACTTCAAACAGTCAACATCTTGTTAACCAGGTTCACATCGTAGATCAGTCATTCACTTATCTTATACATACGCACCAGTGTAACTATCTTGTTTACAAGGTTGTTGGATTAAATTGTGATATGTAACTTGTTATATCAGTGTCATATTCAATTAAACCACCTCTATTATCCTAAACGAAATAGGGGATCGATCATTTCGTGGCGTCGATTATCTAATCGTAACGGGAATTTACGACTCCCGTTGACGTGCTTCTTCGTGATCGCGTCTCTCCGCGAGTGGTCGAAACACTGGGAACTAGTGAAACAAAGAACTAAAAGCTAAAGAACTAAAGGACTAGGGACCTTAAGAACTAAGAGCAAAAAAACTAAGAGCTATAGCAACTAAGAGTTGAAAAACTAAGGAACTAAAGAATTGAAAGGCGAAGGAATTGAGAAATTAAACGCTAAAGGAATTGAGAACTAATCGCTATGAACAAAGAAATTACTTCCCAAGAATTGGTGAACTGATCGCCAAGAACTAAGGAATTAATTACCAACAACTGAGGAACTAATCACACAGAACTGAGGAATTGACTACTCTGAACTAAGGAATTATCTCTCTGTGTCTTCTATGTCGCTACGCTTATTTATAATTATGTCTACCGTGGTGGAGGGGTCGTCATGTGGCGGGTTATTCCGTGGGGGTTGTGAGGCTCGAATTTGGTTTCTATATAAATTGTTAAATTTTATTTCGATCTCAAATTGAAACGCCCAGTCACGCTATTTTTAGCTTTAGTCTACGTTACGGCGAGTGCGCAGTGCGGGAGGTGACACCCCCGCCCTTGGTGTTCAAATTTCCGGAGGAAATTTGATGTTGTACTGTATCGCCTTCCGTAATCGTTCGTCTATTGTCTATTTCGGTAATGCGCTAGTTTCAACTTATTTAAATGCACTGTTCGTGGAATCCCCTTAACTTCAATCTTGACGTTTTGATTTTCTAAAACTTCTAGCACTTTATGCGTTCCTGAATATTCATTAGAAAATTTTCCTTTGCTAGGTTCCTTTAGTAGATACACCAGGTCTCTTACTTTGAAGTTTTGCGTGTTGATACGTCTATCATAATATTCTTTGGACTTCAACTTGGATTTCATCAAATTTTCTCTTGTATCGAACGGAATGTAAATACTTCCCCATTTAATAAGTTTTTGCTCGTCTCTTAGTTTTTAGATCTGGCGAAACTGGCAAGCTTCTAAACTTTGTAATATTGACTTCAGAACTTCCATGTATCCAATTACTATTTTCTTCCTTTTCTTCATTTTAGTTTTTATTTTGCGCCAAGACGCAAATTTACTGACACCGATCCAATTATCCAATTGCTTGCCAATGGCATTCAAAATACAAATTTTTGAAAATGCCGTAGCCATATTGACCCAAAAATATTTTGGATATAGTATTGTGTGATACCATCTATATTTTCCAAGAGGAATCATAAGATTAGCACTCATGTTATCTACGTCAAATACTAGATGTAATAACCAATGAAGTATTTTTAATCCAATTACAATCCAACGGCTAGCGTACTTATTCGAGTTTTTATATGTCGGAGAAGGTTGGAATTTAGAATTAGGGGCGTGAAACGAATCTTCGTCTGGATTACACAGTGCCGTTATGCAATAGAGAAGATATTGACTAGTGCAAATACGATTATTATAGGATTAGACAAGTAACCGTGGTAATTAGATACTCGAGAAACTAATGACAATAATCCTAGGTTCAATAACGAATCCGCGGTCGACGGGATGATGGATGAACGTGTCCACAAAATCTAAGTCGGACTCTTTGTTAAAACGGGGAATATTCACCGAGCCTACAGACACTAAGTAACTCGCTAATACGACCTCACGTGAGAATGACTTTCCGTCGCGATGATGTTGCAGAGGAAAACTATGATGGGGTGTGTCTAAGGACACCAGATCCTTGGATTCGTCGAGGATAGCCTTCGTTTAGAAGGTGAGGGAAATTGGCGTTGCTGCTAATTGGACAATCTCCATATCGGTGGTTAGAAAAAGATGCTAGCCGCCCTCGAGGGAAAGTTGCTAGTGGGAGACGCCGTTCGTTGAAAAATAGGTCTCTCCTATCTTACCGTAGCTGGGACAAAGATTGTTTGTCTGTCTGAAGGACTTTAGCCAACTAAATCTTAAGATGTATAACGGGCCCTCAGGCTAGCAGCACATGTACTGCAAAGACGCATCGACATCTGGCAATCATCTTACTCGAAGAATAGGGTCTGTGTGTGGCGAGCTACGGGATAGGGACCGTTGGAATGTTTACTGTCGCGTGCCGTCACATATATTTCTTTTAAGGAGAGCTATAGAATTACTCCATACTTTTGTTAGACAAAGCGTCCATCCCATGACCGCGGCTACGTTCGGCGACTGGTTGTCGCCTCGAGCCCAAGCTCATTATCACAAATCTCGAACAAATACAATCGGATCGAATGACGACAATTGTTTAATCACGCCTATAATAGAATCTAGATTACGGTGTTATGGGATTTTCCCGAAGTTCCAAAGGGGAGGCTCCGATGCCCTTTCATCTCCGACATATATATATATCTTCGACTGGTGATTCCGTATTTTCTCTCTTTCTATTTCTTTGGGCACGTTGAACTTGCGTTTTTTCAGCTTGAAAATGTTTAGAATCCCTTTCCTTAGTTACCCTCTTTTCTTCTTTATTTACCTTATTCACAACACGTTGATTTTTCTCTACCTTTTCAGGATGAATAGTTTCACTGGAAGTTTTTATAATTAAATTATTATTTATTTGTATGGAGTGTTTAGGAATATTTTCGGTAGATTTAGAATTATTCTTTGAATTTTTATTACAAACCCTTCTGTTTATAGATTCTGTTTCGGATATAGGGATAGCTATACTTTTATTCTCTGTAGTCTGATCTTCCTTGCAATTTAATGACTTGGCTTTGAGTCCGATAAAGTTATTTTCTGATGGTTTTATAAAAGTTTTTGAGTGAGATACACTCGCTATCTCGTTTCCTATTATGTTTGAAACATTCATGAAATTCGTGGAGCTTTGCTTTTGTATCCTTGCGAAGTTGAACGTGGAGAGGCACTTCGCACTTCCCAGCGGCTCCAATATCTCCGTGATATTAGGCAGTGAACAAGCATTGCCTATCGTCTCGTCGTTCAGTTTCCTAGTTTCTGCTTCTTCCGAAAGTTCTTTGGCAATAGTATTGTTTATCTTGTTTGGGAACTCGGAAAATTTCTCACTCATGATCCTGTCTGTGGTGTCGTGCGTCCAGTTACTATTTAAGGTGACATTATCCCTTATCACAGCAACGGAATGGTGTTTGCATTGAAAAGTTGATTGATTCAAATGATCAGCATCCCTCTTTTGATATAGATCTCTATCGAGGTATTTACTTATGCATTTTTCTTCCCAGGTTATTGCTCTGGCTCCTTTCCTGACATCTTCCTGTATTTCAGGATTGTTTAGATGTTTCCGCGACGGCGGTAGAAATTCCAGTCCTGGCGGTTGTTTCCGATGTAGTTACTATTGTATGGGAGATGAGCGTTGTTTCGGTTATAATTATTCGGAGGTGTCGGATGTTGGTATCGCATTCTATTGTTTGCTTGTTTTAATTCTCGCGTTGCTTTCACGGCTTGGCGGTACGCATCATCCAAGGATTGGTATCCTGCTGTCTTTACTCGTAAATACACCTCGTTTGAGAGCCCCTTAACGAAAAAGCCTCCCTCGTATCTCGATCTATTCTATCTTGGAATACGGTGCCGTACTCGTATATTTCTCCATCCATTATTACCATCTTAAGATCTCTAACGCGGTCTATGTAGTCCAAAATATCTTCTCGCGGTCGTTGGAATACTGTAGCTAATTCCCCTTTATATTCATTAACCGTTTTTCCCGGACCGAACATGTCTTTTAATTTGTTCCCAAAATCGGTTAAATTGTTCATTTGATTGTCCTCTACGGCGAGGAGCGCGTGTCCCCGAAGCTTGTTTGCTAATAATTATACTAACTGAGGTTCTTGATGCCTAGGAACCATGTTTCGTGCGCGCTCGCGTGCTCTTAAAAATTTAAATACTGACGGTTGGTGGCCGTCGAACACTGGTACCGATTCGATCGCTTCTCTTAATTTAATCGAATGTGAACCACTATCCGTCGATGCTGTCCTTGGCTGGATTGTCGGCTGTGATACAGGTGTCTCTACTTCTTTCTTTGCCTTGAGTACACTCATGTCGTCTTGTAATTCGCGGAGTCTTTCGTCCATGTCGTTTATCATACGAAAGTTTACGTCCCATGCTTTTAATTTTTCTAATAATGACAAAAGCACGTCCTTGTCCGATGATTCTGATGAAGTCGTCATGTTATTTATTCTTGTCAATAACCAAAAAAAATCTTAATCCTCAGTGGAGCTAATCCCATCGTTTAAACCAACTTTAATCCTCCGTGGAGCGAATCCCACCGCTGTCACCAAAATAAATACCCTGTTACGTTTTTGTTTGATTTGTTTTGGTTGTGTTGCCGTTAATTTTTGAATTTAGATTAAATGGTAGCGTTGTCTGATGTTTAATGCGATGGGCAATTAAACTCCACGTTTCGGCTAACCTGCTACGCGCAGGAGTACTGGCACGGGAGAGGATCAAGGTTGGTGAAAATAAATGTTCGCTTAATCCTATTACATTATATTATTAGACAAATATCTTCCACAACAAATGTTTATTCTAATTCTAATTGACTCAAATATCACTCTGTTTCACTTCTTTTGTCGCCTTTCCTTGTTTTCTGTATAATTTCGGTTGCAGAGTATGCAGCGACGTGAACGCGTAGTCTCTGCATGCCGCCATCTTCGAAACTCCTCCAGACTTTACTCAGTGTTAGGAGCACTCCGATTGGCCGCAATGATGATGTCATTGCTGGGTCCCTACCCGATTTGGGAATGAGCATCACCCTCATCTCCTTCCATTTTGTCGGACGAAAACCATACTGGTCCCTGTGGAAGGGATCCTGACCAATGCTCCTCTCGATTAGTATTTTGAGCGTGTGCTCCCACACCTTGCTCAACGCCGGCAGTATGCTAATCGGCCTGTACACCGATGACGTCGCTAAATCTTTTCCGGGCTTGGGTATAAGCACTACCCTGGCCTCTTTCCACATCGCCAGTATTTTTCCATGAACATTAATGCCGCTGAGCACCCCCAGAAGCACGCTCGGTCTTCGCTCCGCCACCAGTCTTACGATAATGCCAGGAACCCCTTCACTCCAGCCGCCTTCCTGGGATCGCATTTCCCAACAGCCCCCTTCATTTCTTCTTCCTCGATGTGAAGCCCTCCTTCCCCGCCAGGTAGGGTCAATGTCTCATCTTGCAAGACCGGTCGCAGTTCTTGCCTGGTCTCATCCAAGAGGCTCCGTTGGTATCGACCGCATCATTCTGCTCCTTACAACTCGATAAGGTCTGCCCCATGGATCCTGGTAACGCAAAATCCCTTCCAACTCTTCTCCTTGCTACGCTCGATCGCCCTCCTTAATCGCCTCCTTGTTTCCTTAAATTCGGCCACCAGGACCTCGGCATCATCCTTACGGGCCACCACCGCTCGCTGCGCTCTTCTCCTAATCCTAAGAGTTCTACTCCTTAGCGTTGCGAGCTCCTCATTCCACCAATAGTTGGCGTTCCTTCTCCCACTCGCCGGGTACCTCTTCTTCAAATCCACGGCACACGTATGCTCCAGACTCTTCTGCAGTCGTTCGCCGCATGCCGTCTCGTCAAATTTAAAACAGCTATCCTCATAGGCTCCATCAAAATTGTTAACAAATCTCACTACATCCATCTCTCTTGTCATAAATTTAAACGCCCCACCAACCATCCGCTTAACTTTATCCCTAAACATATGCATAATATAAAAATGGTCAGAGGCTGAGTATCAATCTAGGACCCTACACCCTCTCCAACTCAGCCTCATTCTTCTATTAATACTAAGTATATCCGGGAAACTAGTCCTTCCATTTCTCAGGAAGGAATAGTTTCCCGTCGTCCTGATAGGTATAAGTTCATTTCTCGTTATTACGTCAAGCAGGCATGTTCCCTTACGTTCAGTTCTAATACCACCCTATACCGAGGATTTAGCATTGAAGTCACCAGCAACCATAAGCGCCGGTGCTCTTTTCCTCCCCTCCATTATGACCCCTTCCAGTTCCTTCAAATAATCGTTGAACTGGTCCTTACTCTTATTAGGGGAACAATACCCACTGACGCAAAAAACATCGCAGACCCTGACCCCTACAATCCCTACATTTCATGTCAGGGTCTCGCTCGCCGCCTGTTTTCCATTAAACAGGGTGGCCCATATAGATGCATCCCCGCCCTTGTCATTAAACCAATGAGGCAACTGCCTATAGGGCTCGGAGATAACCACTATGTCCACCCTGTTCTCGCAAACGTACCGCATCATCGGGTCTTGTTATATACCTGTTATATACCTGTTATATGCTTCGCGTTCGCACTCTCGTACCTCGTACACATGGCACATCTAGGTGCCTCGTTACACTCGCTCATAACATACTCTGCACTTCCACATCTCCTACACAATTCCCTACCGGAACATACTACCGTGTACTTCACCGCCACGTGCCCCAACATGTGGCACCTATAGCAGCGCTGCACATTTGTCAACTGTCTCACTGAGGCTACCGTCAGACCAGTTTTAGCCTCCTGTCCCTCTCCTCACTGGGAACTCCGATCGACCGTCACCTGCGTACCCCATGGTGTCATCATCATAGATTTCATTATAACGTCGATATTGTCCTCGATCCCCCATTGCGTCCTAATATCGCTCACCAGCTCTTCCTTGCTAGTGAGGGGATCGATATTTTTAATCTGGAGGGCCGTCCTATTCACCAAGGCATACACCTCCGTGGTATCCCTCAAAGCGGTCCTCAACTTGGCCGCCGCCTCGCTAACCACCACCGGCCTGTCGAATTCGATTAGGATGTGACCCACTCTCATCCTACGGACCCACGTGGCACCCTCCAATGTGCCTTTATCCTTTTATAAACCTGAAGCCATTCGCAACCTTCCTCAACCATGATTAGAATGGCTTCCTTCCTCCTCCTGTTTCTGGGTACGCCTCTCTCTTCAGTACCAACCGGCCGGTTGTTTCCCGGGCGCACCATCGGGGTAGCTTGCTCTAAGGGAGCTCTCCTCTCCCTCCACCTTTTTTCTACCCTCGTCCATCCTTCGGAGTCCTTACTGAAGTCACCCCTTATCGCTCTGGTCTCACACCCACACGCCTCGGCGTATGTGACCTCTCCTCTTCAGGGCCTCTTGAGCTCCACCACTCTCATAAATTCAGCCGGCGATAATACCTTCCTCTTAGGGTATCCGCCTTTAGCTATCGTCACTTCCTTCCTCATTTCAGCCCTGTCTCCCCTTCTTTCTACCTCAACAGGCTCCCTCCTTCTCCTTCTTCTTCTATCTTTGTGCTCTCCACATTACTCCAAGGAAGATAGGATGCCTTTTATCAGATTGCCTATCTCCCTGAACCCCTCGTTCTTATCTTTATCCAATTTTAATTTTTTTACCACTACGTTAAACATTTGCACTGCTCCTGCCATGGCTTGTGTGAACCCTTTCAACTCAGCCCTGAATATCAAAAGGTCCTCGTCATCAACGTCGCTAGTCTGCGTATCGTCTCTCGCACAATCCTCGGCTTCGCTAGCCGTAGCCGATCTCGCAGATTTCGCACTGACGTTCCTCTCAACCACCCTCCTGGCCAGGATTTTAGCGTAGGCCAGTCCTTTCCCAGCTACCGGCATATTGTGGTCGCTCCCTCTAATCCCAAAGGAACCCTCCGATTCCTCGACAACTCTTACCTCCGTCCTTTCACTAATCTTAGGGCTCCTCTGAAGCCTCTTACTCGGTTTAAAGGGGCAGAAATCCTCACTTTCCTCCCCCCCCATCTTTTCTCGGAATAACCGAGATTGTTGCACTCTTATTCAGTTTTTCATCAGGAACCATCCTCGGTTTCTCTCCTCCCGCTATCGCCTTCTTTAACTTGCCCTTCTCCTTCTCCCCAGTAGCTCTTACCGCACAAGGGGGTGCCTGGGGTTCCACCCCCCCGCCGTTCTTCCAGTACCATGATGACCGTCGGGTTGAGCCTGGTAAGCCACTCGTGTTCCCGACGGGACCTCGGGGCTCCGAAACTCCCTGTGCAGTACGTTTATTTACTTTAGACAACTCATCCATATTATATGTGTCGGGTTAAGGTTAGAATTTTGGGCGCGTAACAACTCTTCATGTGAATTAGCCATTGTTTTACACAGCCGAGATTATATTTACACGTATATACAAGTGACTACAACGATTAACAAATAATAAGTCTAGTGAATAATAAGCTTAACGAATAATAAAGTTAGTGAAATAATAAGTTGAACAAATAATAAGTCTAACAAATAATAAGTCTAATGAATAATAAGTTTAGCGAAGAGTAAGATTAATAAATAGTATGATTTACGAATAATAAGTTTAATGAACGCTATTAACACTATTTTTGAGTTCAAACGAATCCACGGTCAACGGGATAACGCTCTACTAAGCGTAAACTGATCTTAGGCACAGAAATATGATTGTTGAAAATGCTCGATGTGTCACTCTCCAAGGCAATCGCAAGAATGCCAGCCTCGTGAAGATTTTTCTCGCTGTACGCTTGCATTTGTTTTCTATACTCGTTTGGAAGCATCGAGAAGGTTCCAAACGCCGTTGCTAGGCAGACTCGTTGGAAGCATCGAGAAAGTTTCAAACGCCGTTGCTAGGCAGTTTCTGCCTGGAGTTTGATTATTAATACAATGTATGTCCCATTGTATCAGCACCTCCGAGGCAACATCACACGTGGCTAGGCCCGCTCCAGAGGCCGCATGCCGCCACAACAACATTTCTAGGAAAACCCATACAACCACTCCAGACCTCCGTTAGGCAAAACGTCCATCCCGTGACCGTGGCTATGTTCGGCGACCAATTATCACCTCGAATCCAATCTCGCTATTACAAATCTAGAACAATTACAGCTATGATAAAATCTAGGCTAGAGTACTAGAGGATGTTCCCAAAATTTCCAAGGAACGGCTTCGGCTTTCCTTTCATCTCCGACATATATAATTGAAAAGTCCATAAACATCGCCAAGTCATCAACATCCTACCCATATACCGTCCGAAAGTATCCAATCATTGTCCATAAACTCGCCAGGTCGTCAACAAATAAGCCAATCAAATGATAGTATAATACAGTAATATTGTGCTATCTAAGATTCACCTGTCTAACGCCTGCATTCTGCTAGAGACCCGAAGATGCGCGCCCAAAATGCCATAATATAGATAAATAACAAAATAATATATAATAAATAATGAACAATAATAAATAAATAAAATAATTCAATAAAATAAATAATAAATAATAAATAATAAATAATAAATAAAATAAATAGTCACGTACTCAAATGAATAAATAAGTAAATAAGTAACCAACAAAGAATAAATAAATAAATGCACAAATATAAAAATAATAAACAATAACTAACTAACTAAACAAATAAGTAAATAAATAAATAAATAATTTAAAATAATAACTAATAAATAAATAATACATAAAACAAATATAACAATACTAGTTAATAAATACAAAATTATAAATAAATAAATTAAATAATAGAATAAATAAAATAAATAAAAATATTAAAATATTAAAGCGGTGTTAATGCAATCTTGGAAGTAATCTTCCAACCACTACATACTCCAACCTACTAATCGTCACGTAACTCCTACAGCCTCTTTATTACACGGCACACCATTACTTATTTATTCATTCCAAGGAACTTAGTTCGGCTCGTGTAAACACATAAATAAATAAACTAAATAAATATAATATAAGTAAGAACTCTGTCCGGCCCGACTTTATTCCTTAAAAATAGGAACTTACATCGAGCCGACTGTACATGCTCACAGACGTTGCCCGTAAGGTGGCGACGCCGCACGTCTGCGCAGCGAACCACCTCACCTGCGCAACGTTCTTTTCCAATGTTCGCTTTGCAAAATCGTCAACCATACAATGACATCCATTTTACCCGGTACGCCTTACAATATCAAAACTATTACGCATTTAGGGCCTCCGCAAGCGTCATGCCATCGCGAGTGCAAACCTCTCAACACTAAATGGATTATTCAAGTTCCACAAGACGCACTAGTCATCGTCGCCTCAATATCCCCACACTTCAAACGCAAAATCTCCTCGTCGACCGTTACGACTCATCGACAATCGACAATCCACATCCATACCTCTCTATACCACACATCCACTGCTCCCCGCTTTAAAAAGATCCACTCATCCACCCTCAAATGTAACAACACCTAACACGCAACACCTGTACCAAAGAACGTAATAACCCTCTATTTGGCAGGAGCGCGCCAAAACACGTCCTCACCCTACGACGTCCCGAACCGAACTATCTGCTCACTATAGACCTGCTCACCCCTTAACGATCTGGTCTCACACCCACACGCCTCGGCGTATGTGACCTCTCCTCTTCAGGGCCTCTTGAGCTCCACCACTCTCATAAATTCAGCCGGCGATAATACCTTCCTCTTAGGGTATCCGCCTTTAGCTATCGTCACTTCCTTCCTCATTTCAGCCCTGTCTGCCCTTCTTTTTACCTCAACAGGCTCTCTCCTTCTCCTTCTTCTTCTATCTTTATGCTCTCCACATTGCTCCAAGGAAGATAGGATGCCTTTTATCAGATTGCCTATCTCTCTGAACCCCTCGTCCTTATCTTTATCCAATTTTAATTTTTTTACCACTACGTTAAACATTTGCACTGCTCCTGCCAGGGCTTGTATGAGCCCTTTTAACTCAGCCCTGTAAATCAAGACGTCCTCGTCATCGACGTCATTCGTCTGCGTATCGTCTCTCGCGCTATCTTTGGCTTCACTAGCCACAGCCGATCTCGCGGATTTAACGCAGACGTTCTTCTCAGTTACCCTTCTGGCCAGCATTTTAGCGTAGGCCACTCCCTTCCCAGCGACCGGCGTACTGTGTCACTCCCACTAACTCCAAAGGAACCCTCCGATTCCTCGACCACTCCTGCTTCCTCCCTGCCACTTATCGTAGGGCTCCTCTGGAGCCTCCTACTTGGTTTCCTCGGAATAACCGAGATTGTCACATTATCACTCAGTTTTATATCGGAGACCATCCTCGGTTTCTCTCCTCCCACTACCGCTTTCTTTAGCTTAACTTTCTCCTTCTTTCTCTCCTTTTCCCCAGTAGCTTTTACCGTACAAGGGGGTGCTTGGCAATCCACCCCCCCGCCGTTCTGCCAGTAACCAGGTGATCATCAAAGATAGTGGACTCTAGGTTACAATGTTGCGGGATTATCTAAGATTCCGAGGCTCCGGTGTTCTTTCATCTCTGACATATATAAATAAAACAAATAATAAGTATGATAAATAATATGATGTAATATGATGTGATAATATGATGTAACTAAATACTAACTAGATAAATAATATGAATAACAAATAAATAAATAAATAAATAACTAAAAATAAATAAACAAATAAAACTAGCAACAAAGCATTAATAAATTAATAAAAATAAACTACAAACAGAATGCACGTTACATATGCACTCTCCCTCCTACTCGTCACTACGCAATTCATATAAAGCCTCGTTACGCAGCACACCATCACTTATTTATTCACCAACAAGGAAAAAGTAGTTCGTCTCGTGTGAATAAAATAAATAAAATAAATAAGTAAAATCGATCTTGCTAGAACTCTGGACGACCCGACTTTATTCCTTCATAATAGGAACTTTTGTCGAGCCGGTCGTACATGCTTTCAAAACGATGCCCATAAGGTGACGACGTCACACATCGACGCAACGAACCACCTCACCTGCGTATCGCTCCTCGCCAACGCATGCGCCCTAAGCCACCAGCCATACAATGGCATCCATTTCACCCATGTGCGCGTCATATTAATATTTATTTCATATTTAAAATTTCGCAAAAGACATTTCTTCGCGAGTGTAAATAAGTAAGTCCCTCCACGATGGATACTGTATACCCGCAATACGCCAACTTATATTCTCCACACGAGTAGAGTATCGTTTTCATGAAGTGTACGTGCACGTGTGTGTTAGTATTAACAATTTACTTAATTGTTAAGATATATCAATATCACATACCGAGGTAAACAATTCCCGCCCCGCGCAAATTTCTAAAATTGTACTCTGCTCGTTTTAGCTCTGAATTATGTTGATAAAATCGAAAAACCCCTCTACAGCCCGAGAAATAATGAGTAAGCAAGTGACAGCCTGGTCGGATGCGACATGGTGCGTATGTTAATTACACTCAAATCACCTTACTTAATTAACATAATACCTCAGTAAGAACAGTAATAGTACTTACCGGCCTCCACATAACCAATCCAGCCACTGCATCGTGTGACAATCTCTCTTCTCCATCAGAGTTGTAAAAAATGCACCACTTCACGTCCACCAGCAATTCACACTTAATAAACATATCAATCACCGCTAAAAGCCCGAAGAGATTGAAGTGAGGAGACTCTATGAGGATTTATGGAGTCGTGCTGGCCCATCTAGCCCCCCAATCCCAGGAAATAGAGTCTCTGAACTTTTGGTCAATGAAATTTTCCCGCCAATAACCGCTGAGGATGTCGGAGAGAGAATCACGAAAATTAGAAATAAATCCCAGGCCCAGACGGACTTCAAAAGGAGTATCTTTCGGTCCCTGGCCTGCCCGAAATACTTGCTAAAATATTTAATATCTTGTGCTATAGTTCATGTTTTCCGATCGTTTGGAAGGAAAACAGGACAACTTTAATACGGAAGCCAAATAGGGATAACTGTCGAGTCGAGAATTGGAGGCCTATAACTATAGGCCCCATTCTCGGCCAAATTTTCTCTTCTATCCTTGAGGGAAGGATAAGAAGGGGTATTGTGCCAACCTAAGGCAAAAGGATTTTACATCCGAGAACGGATGTAAAATCAATGTGGAACTATTAAACGCGGCCTTAAATCATAGCAAAAGGGATAACGGAGGGGTATTCACAATAGTGGATATCTCGAAGTCTTTCGACACAATACCGCACTCGGCGTTAAAATCTTGCCTGGCGAGAAAGGATATGCCGACCCCTATCATTGACTTAGTCAATAATTTATGCAAAGAGTACAAAACAGTAATAAAAACCAAAGAAAATGTAGGGGGTCGAAATTAAGATCCTTAGAGCAGTGAAGCAGGGCGACCCATTATCGCCGCTGCTATTCAACTTATGTATTAAACCGCTGCTGGAGATAATGGAAGAAGAAACCAGTGTCATAAACGTTAGTAACAATAGAAAAGTGCACATCCTGGCCTTCGCTGACGTCATTGTTCTACTTGGTGAAGATGAGAGGGAGACACAGCGCCAAATGAATATTCTCCATGATTATCTGAAGGGCGTAGGTATGACCATATCTGGTCTGGAAAAGAGCCAAACGTTCCAGAATTTCGCTAAAAAGGACACCTGGTTCGTTAAGGAACCGCAAATAAGGCTCGAAAATACTTCTATTCCAACCATCGACCCAGATGAGGCCTTCAGATATTTAGGTGCCAAAATGGGGCCTTGGAAGTGTATCCACTGTGGTATAATAGTGCCAGAAATACTGAGCGTGGTCAGAAGAGTTAGAAAGCTGTCTCTGAAACCATGCCAGAAGATTGAGTTGTTAATTAAATACATCTTCCCTCGATATATTTATCACCTGTTGATGAGTCCACCAAGCGACAGTGCTTTAAAATTGTTGGACAGCGAGGTCAGACAAGAAATGAAGGCCATACTCCATCTTGTACCTTCGACTGCCACTGGTTTCTTTTATGCTCCAAGTACTAGTGGAGGCTTGGGTTTACCAAGGTTTGAACATATCGTCAAACTCGGTACCCTCAAAAGTGCAATAAACATTAAAAATTGGGCTGATCCAGCAGCGGCGAGCCTAATCGACGAAGAAGGAGATAAAATAATATCGTGTTACATATCTAAATGTTACCCACTCATATTGTGTTATCTAAAATTCACTTGTCTATCTAGCGCCATCATTCTGTTAAAGACCCGATTATGCGCGCGCAAAACGCCACAATATACCAGGTATAAATATGAAACCGGAAATTTTGTATAGAATATACACGTTTATTGTATGAAAATGATTAAAAATATTTTATTCGTAGTATTGCCCATCGCTAGCTATACATTTTCCCACCTGTCTGGCAATTGGTGGATGACATGCCAAAAAACTGTCGCTCTTTTGAGGCAAACCAGTCATCGAGCCATTTTCGTCCATTTTCGTAAGAAGTGAAGTGCTGGTCAGAAAGTGCGTGTCCCATCGATGCAAATAAATAGTAATTGGACGGAGCCAAGTCTGGTGAATAAGCCGCGTGCGAAAGTATTTCCCAACTGAACGCTTCGATCGTTTCCATGACCGGTTTTGCTGTATGTAACGGTGCGATGACGTCGATGACGATGACGTTATGTTTTCAAGGGCGAAACTGAGAGGGTTCACGCGAGCCCTTGCAGGGGCGGTACAAATGTTGAATGTACTAGTCCGAAAATTTTAATTGCACAAGGACGAGGGGATAAGAGTGATAGGAAATCTAATCAAAGGAATCCTATCGTCCTCGGAGCAATGCCGCGAGCAGAAGACAAGAAGGAGAAAGAGGAGGATGGAGCCTGTTGATGAGGAAAGAATGGACATTAGGATGGAAGTTATGAAGGAGGTGCCGATAGCCAGGGGGGGATAACAGGAAACAGGATAACAGGATAACAGTAAGGATAACAGGATAACAGTAAGGATAACAGGAAGAAGGTGATAGAGAAGGAGTGCAGTGAAGACTCGGGAGGTTGGACGATGGTGGAGAGAAGGAAAAGGGAGAGGAGAGCTCCCCTGGAACAGGCTATTGATGAGGTGCGACCGGGTATTAACCGGGAGGCGTGAAAGGTGCGCCGAGGGGCAGGAGAAGAAGGGAGGCCATACTAGTCAAAGTGGAGGAAGGCTGTGAGTGGCTAGAGGTATATAGAAGAATAATGGCGGCAAGGAGCACCTTAGAAGGAGCCACTGGGTGAGAAGAACGAGGGCGGGCCACATCCTAATCGAATTCGATAGAACGCCTTAAGCGATAAAACGGAAGTGGCCGCTCTTGTGAATAGGGCCACCCTACAGGTGAGAAATATTGTCCCCCTCTACAGCAAGGAGGAGCTGGTGGAAGACATCCAACGACAGTGGGGGATAAATTTGAATGATGACATTGAGGTGAAATCATTGAAGATGGCACCGTGGGGCACCCAGGTGGCGATGCTGGTACTTTCGGCTAACGGAGTGCCACGCGAGGAAAGGGATAGGAAGTTAAAGACAGGGTTGACGATTGCGTCGGCAAGAGTATTAGTGGACGTCCAGCGGTGCTGTAGGTGCCACATGCTGGAGCACATGGCGGCGAGGTGTACCGTAGTATGCCCTGGTAAGGAACTGTGTAGGAGGTGTGGTGGCGCGGTCCACGTAATGAAAGTTTGCGACAAGGAGCCCAAGTGCGCGATGTGCTCGAGGACGAGGGTATGAACTATATGCATATAACGGTGCCCGATGGTGCGCCAAGGTTATAGAGAGTATAGACGGGGACTCAAATAGGAGTCCTACAGATAAATCTCAATATGTGTAAGTTAGCACAAGACCTGGTGATGCAGTATGCGTGTGAATACAGGGTTGACATGGTGGTTATCTCCGAGCCTTATAGGTAGTTGCCTTACTGGTTTAATGACGAGGCTGGGGATGCATCCATTTGGGCCACCCCGTTTAATGGTAGACACGCGATGAGTGACACCCTAATTTGTAAAAAGGGGATTGTAGGAGTTAAGGTGGATGAGGTATATTGCGTCAGTGGGTATTGTTCCCCTAATATGAGTAGGCACGATTTCGATGCCTATGTAAGGGAATTAGAGGGGGTACTAAAGGATGGGAGGAAAAGTGCTCCGGCGCTGATGGTGGCTGGCGATTTTAATGCCAAATCATCGGTGGGGGGGGGGGGGGTAACAAGACGGAGCCGAGGGGAACATACCTACTTGACGCAATTACTAAAACTGAATCGGCCCTCCGCCGAGAGTTGGCAGAGAGATCTTCTCGCACCCGCGAGTACATGGGACGCGGTGACCAGGAGCACAGGTCCAGGGACAGGGAAATAGAAGCCCTGAGAGGAGGATAGAAGAACTAGACCCCCAGATTGCGTAAGACATCATGGAGTAATTGACTGGGCAGAGGCCTAGCCCACCGGAAAGGATGGGAAGAATTGGTACTGTGGCAGCGGGCCCGGTTAGACCAAGTGCAGTACCTCCAGTGAATCAGGAGGAAGGGGAGTGGACGGTGGTGAAACCAAGGAGAGTAAGAAGGAAAAAAGACGTCACGACCGTCAGAGAAAACAAAAGAGAGGAGAGGGCAACGGTTATGCCGATTCCGAGTATAAACGTGCCAAAGCCGATCGGTGCAAGGAAGGAAATTAGAAGAGCGCAAGGGCAGGCGGCAAGGACGACTATACTACCCCGCACCCCACGTGCATCGGCGGTGACGGTGACCCTGAGTGGGGCCGCCAAAACTTCATATGCGGAAGTACTAGAGCAGGCGAGGAACAAAATATCCCTAAGGGAATTAGGGGTAGAAAGGGTAGAAATGCGCAAGGCGGCGACGGGAGCCATAATAATCCGAGTTCCCGGGGATAAAGAAAAGGATAAGCTGCCAAGCTGGCGTCGAAGCTGGCGGGCGTGCTAGACCCAGCCGCAGTAAAGATTGTAGCACCACTCAGGAGGGCGGAACTCAGAATAGAAAGGATAGATGTTTCCGTCAATAAAGAGGAGTTACGCCATGCCCTGGCCCTTGCAGCTGGATGCAAGGGAGAGGAGATCCAGGTGAGGGAGATCGGAATAGCCAGAGGTGGACTCGGAACGGCATGGGTGAGATGCCCGGTAGCCGGAGCCAGGAGGCTAGCCCAAGAAAGAAGGGTAGCAGTGGGCTGGTCATGGGAAACAGTTACGGCCATAACCAAACGGCCCTTACAGTGCTTAAGGTGCCTGGAGCAGGGGCATGTGAGCGCGACATGCACGTCAGCGGTGGACAGGGGTAACCTGTGCTACCAGTGCGGCAGAAGCGGCCACAAGGCCAAAGAATGCACGGCAGCAATACCGAACTGCCCATTATGCGAAGCGCTGGGAGCAGCGGCAGGGCATCAAATGAGGGAATAGCATGCGCCCCCCCCCCCGGGGACCAAAAGAAGGAAAGCACCCGGAAGGGAGGCTAATAACAATTACAGAAGGAGCCCCACGAGAGTACCAGGGAACGGCCGGGGGGAAGTCAAGGAGACTGAATAGAATTCACTCCACGACTTCTACAATGCAACCTGGGGCATGCGAGAAAGGCTCAGGACCTGCTCTGCCAGACCATCCGGGAGAGCAGGATAGGCCTCGCAGTCATCGCTGAGCCGTACTGCGTACCAAACGCCACAAACTGGGCGCAGGATACGAGTGGACGAGCGGCCATAACCTGGTCTCCAGTGCTGGGCCCCCATTGCGTGCTGCTTGACCGCGGGAACGGGTATGTTGCGGTTGAGTGGGCAGGAATAGCGGTCGTGGGGATCGACGTTTCCCCTAACAGCGGATTGGAGGCATTCCGGGTCTTCCTTGAACTACCTTGAACTACTTGAACTTCCTTCCTTGAAGGCTGTACTAACAAAGCTGAGACCGCCCCCCCCCCCCCCCAGACTGAGAGTATGGACCCGGAAACGCTGGACAAGGTGGTTGGAACCTTGTTCCCGAGACAAGAGGCCCACCCTCAGGAGCCTGAGGGTTTCCCCTCTCTCTCCCTCTCGGACAGCGAGGAAGAGGAGGAAGGTGGTGCGTTGGAATGGAGGGAGGAGGACGAAATTACCAATGAGGAACTTACGAGGGCAGTAAGGAAGATGGCCTCCAGGGACATCGCGACGGTTTCAGACGGAATTCCAGGCCGAATCTAGGTCGAAACGATAGACCTTATGGCCCCCCGCCTGCGACACCTCTTCAATAGATGCAGGAGGGAGGGAGCTGACCCCCGAAAATGGAGAACAGCGAGACTGGTTCTGCTCAGAAAGGAAGGACGACCGCCGGACTCGCCATCGGGATATAGGCCGATTTGTCTTCTGGACGAGGTGGGCAAACACCTGGAAAGGGTGATCGCCGCCCGTCTGGAGACACACATGAAGCAGAGAGAGCCCACTGGCACAATAGTCAATACGGATTCCGCCAGGGCCGCTCGACCACTTATGCGGTGAAGCACGCAAGAAGATCAGCGCAGGAGATGGTAACACGCCAGTGGGTAGCATTGGCAGTCTCCCTTGACATCACTAATGCCTTCAACATGATCCCCTGGTATAGGATTATAGATGCTTTGCGGCGCTGCCGGGTGCGGAAGTACCTAGTGGAGGTAATCAAGACCTACCTAAGCGATCGTTGGGTAGAATTTAGCAGCCAAAGAGGAACGGAAAGAAGGCTGGTCGAGAAGGGGTTCCTACAAAGATCAATACTGGGACCTATCCTCTGGATTACGGCATACGATCGGGTGCTGCGCTGCCCAAGACCACTGGGTATGGACCTGGTATGCCACGCGGATAATACTCTGGTCCTTGCCGGGGGACGTTGGTGGCATGAGACTGCCAACCTAACAGAGGACCCAGTGGCCTGCGTAAACGCGTGAATTAAAGAAGCTCGGATTGCGTGTATCACCAACTAAGTCGGAGGTGCTGGGGTTTTACGACAGTCGACATAGAGGCTCCCCGCCACCAGAATTGGCCGTAAGCATAAACGGTGAGAGGGTGATTGTGGGACAGCAGATGAAATATCTGGGTCTCACCATCGACAGCCAATGGACCTTCGAGCCACACATTGACCAACTGGTGCCGAAGGTAACCACAGCGGCCAATGCGCAGTGCAGCTTGCTGCCGAACCTGGGAGGCGCAGGATTAGGAGTGCGACGCCTCTATGAAGGAGTGGTGCGCTCCCGGGTCCTATATGGAGCCCCGGTATGGGCGAAAGAACTGAGTGCGAGCCGGCGTAGCTTAGCACTGGTAAGGGGGCTTCACAGGGTGACAGCCATAAGAGCAATAAGAGGGTATAGGACGGTATCGTACGCATCGGCGACCGACCTGGCTGCATCCCCCTCCTTCGAGCTACAGGCCCTCGCACTCAAAGAAAGATACGAGGGCAAGCAAGCCTTACTGCAAGAAGGACCCGAGGAGACACTCCAGCACATCGACTTAGGAGAAATACAGAACAATATCTGGAGACGCTGGCGCACGCGGCTGGAAGAAGAAGACCGGACAAGACCACACCGGGCAGTACGTGCCGTGCTCCCCAATTGGGAGGAGTGGAGGAACCAGACAGGAGCTCCACTAACGTTCAGGATGACCCATATACCTACCGGGCACGGAGTATTTGGGGAATTTCTGTTACGTATAAGGAAGGAGACGACGTCTATTTGTCACCATTGTCGGCTAGGGGAAGACTCGGCGCTGCATACACTGATGTCTTGCCCGGTGTGGGAAGAATCCAGGAGAATGCTGCGGACAGAGGTGGGAGAGGATATATCCCCGGAGGCATTGATAAGGGCAATCCTCGAGGGTCGCCAGGGCCACTCTGCCGTCCGTACCTTCTGCGAGCAGGTAATGCTGGCAAAGGAGCGGGCGGAAAGGGAAAGGGTGAGGACTGGCCACCCGGCGAGGGTTGATAGGACCGAAGGAAGAACACGAAGGGGAGGACCAGCAACCCCTCTCGTGGGAGCAGCCAACCAGGAGTAACGACGCCAGGGGAGTGGCCCCCCTGGTGACTCAACACCAAGGTCATTTCTATTGAAAGAACAAGACGGGGGATGCTGATCGATAGAAATTCGAAAGAGAACTCGGCGCATTCCCACAGACGTCAGTAGGCCACCGTGGAGTTTTAGTCGGTAGGAGTCCGACAATACCTGCTGCTGCTTCACAGCACAGGTGTCCATGAGGATTTCTCCATGTTAAAAAAAAAAAAAAAAAAGAGAAAGTATATGACTTTAAGTATATTACGAAAGGCATGGATGTAGAGCCATTTTTAGATTAATCTGATAATAATTTTAACGATAATGTATTAAAATCCGACGAGACGGCATGCGGGGATCGACTGCAGAAGAGCTTAGAGCGTACGTGTGTCGTGGAGATTAAGAAGAGGTACCCGTCGCGTGGAAGAAGTAGCACCAATCACTGGTGGAACAGCGAGCTCGCGATGTTCAGGAGCGCTACTTTAAAGAGTAGGAGAAGTGCGCAGCGAGCGTTGGCGGCCCAAAGAGAAGACGCCGAAGTCCCGGTAGCTGGATTCAAAGAAGAACGAAGACGTCTAAAGAGGGCGATCGAACGCAGTAAAGATGAGTGTTGGAAGGGGCTCTGTGTTACCCTGGAACAGGACCCGTGGGTCAGGCCGTATCGCGCGACGAGAACAAAAATGATGCGGTCGACACCAGCTGAGCGCCTTGGAAGGGATAGGGTGGCGGGAATTCTGGAAGATCTCTTCGTCATCAGACAGCAACCGCGACCGATGATGCAGGAAGAACTACAGATCCCACCTGGGGCACCCGACGGAGAAGAAGAATTGGACATCTCTGAAGAGGATTTGAAGATACCTGTCGGGAAGTGTGATTCAAGAAAGGCTGTTGGTGTGGAGGGGATCCCTGGAGACATTGTAAGGCTAGTGGAGGAGCGAAGAATGAAGGTGCTCCTGGACGTGTTCAACGGTATTAACAATAGAGGAAGAATACCGGCGGTATGGAAGGTGACTAGGGTAGTCCTCATTCCCAAGCCAAATAGAGAACCGATAACGTCATCTGCATACAGGCCGATCAGCCTGAGTAACGTGAGGGAGCACAGGCTCAAGATGCTCATTGAAACGAGCATTGGGGAAGATCCCGTCCATAGAGATCAGTATGGCTTCAGGAGAAGGAGAGGGACTCTTGAAGCCCTGGATTCTGTTCGCCCTGGACGTGTAGAATGCTTATAATACATTGAGATGGAGGAAGATCATGGATAAAGTGAGAAGAAAGCAGCTACCAGGAAGACTGCAGGACCTGATTCAGGACTACCTGGCCGAGAGGAAAATACTAGTACACTGCCGGGATGGCGTTGTAAGAAGGAACGTGTACGCGGGGGTTCCGCAGGGGTCGGTCTCAGGACCGCTGCTATGGAACCTCGTGTACGACGGGGTGCTGGAGACGCTGGACCGGGTCAAGGACATCGAAGCAGTGGCGTTCGCCGACGATCTAGCGGTTTTACTTAAGGTTAGGGAGTCCGAGGACGTCGAAGAGAGGATCCGGGTGGTCATAGGTATGGCCACCAGATGTTGCAGTGATGCGGGGCTCCACTTAGCTCGCGAGAAGACGGAGGTGCTACTGCTGACGAGGAATAGGATTCCAATCAGTTCTACTTTTAACGTGGGGAATGGGAGGGGGGAGATCTCCACTAGTTGTGCGGTGAAATACCTAGGCGTGCTGTTGGACAATTCTAGGGGGTTCTCCACCCACCTTGAAACGGTGTGTGACAAAGCGGAACGGTTCCTGGGCGCCATACGGAGTCTACTGCCCAATGTAAATGGGCCGACGGATGCTTTCAGAAGATTATACTACGGCATCTGGGAGTCTGTGGTTCTGTATGGCGCATAGATATGGGTCTCCTCCCTAGGAAGAGAGAAGAACAGGAGAATAGTGAAAGGGGCACAAAGAGCGGCGTTGATCCGCACGTCTACTGCCTACCGCACGGTGTCGCATAGAGTTTGGTGCGTGGTCACGGGTAACATGCCGATCCAGGTTGAGGACTAGCTGCGGTGGAAGCAGAATGGTGTGAGGAGGTGGTTCAACGAGAACCCGGAAGAAAGGGCACATGTTTAGCATGAAGAGATGAGGGAACTGAAAACGGAGGCAGAGGATAAATGAAGGTTGGAGTGGGCGTTCCACAATCCCTGCAACTGGACTAGGAGACTGATAGAAGATCCGTTGATCTTCTACAACAAAAAGAGGAAGACCAACTCTTATGTGATGCAGATCCTTACGGGATAGAGTTATCTCGTCATTTAAATAAACACTCTGCCAACCATCCTCTACATTAGTGACCCCGACGTGATACACAGCGAAAGAGGTGCCGCATTCGACAGCATAGACATGGTAAACACAATGCTCCGCGTACCACCGTTCTGGCCACACGATGTTCTGCTGTGATTCGTGATGCTGGAAGTGAAGTTCAGAATTGTCCGGATTAGTCCGCACGGAATGTCCGTGCGCCGCACGTAGAGCTATTCCGAGACATACTGCTTGCCCGCCAGAGGCTGGGCATTACAAGTATCTTAAGAAGGACCTCATTCAGTGATTTGGGGTCTCGGACTCCAATTCTACCGGGATTTAAGAAACCTTGCCACTCCCTCGACATCGGTTGACTTCATCCTCACTCACTGGGAGAGCCTCCTACCGGTGCATGTGCAGTATGTCCTGGCCTTTGTGAACGACAGGAAAGCCGAAACACGAACCCGGACCGCCAATAGAATACACGGGATACGCCCGGAGACAGGACGGATTGTCGCGGTCAGCGCAAAAAGAACGATAACAAATAGCGAGCGGGGTGGGGGCTAAAGCGGACGCCGACGCGTGAGACACAGTTCGGTGTCCCCTGACGATTCTGCTGACGGTTATCCTGTGCAGCCTCCTGAGGAGCAGAATGCTGCGACAACTCGCCATCAGATCGTCCGCCCATACCGGTGCCCCGCACATCGCTCGGGATCGAACGACGCCCTCGTGTAGTCGGCGCACCGCGACTCCCATCCCGCCGATGTTCGGCAGCAGGCCGCACAAAGCATTGGCAGCCGCCGACACCTTCGGAATCAGTGAGTCGAAGAGCGGCTCGAACGTCCACTGGCTGTCGATGACGGGACGCAGGTATTTTATAGGCGATCCCACCCCGACGGGTTCACGTGCCCCGTTTATGCTTAGACCGGGCAGAGGAATCCCTCATCTTTTCTTGTCGTAGAACCAGGTAGCCTCCGACTTCGCAGGGGAGACTATCAGGCCCAGTCCGCGCACAGCACGAATCGCGCAGGCCGTTGCGATTTCGCCAATGCGAAACATCTGGTGCCACCCGCGACCTCCGACCAAAACCAGAGTGTCATCCGTGTAACACACCACTGCCGCGCCCGGAGGCAACGGGCATCGCAGTAACTCGTCGTACGCGATGATCCACAGGATTGGTCCGAACACCCAGCCCTGCGGAACGCTGCGCTTGACGGACCACCTTTCCTCCCCTTCACTGCTGGCGTAATATACCTACTTGTCGTCGAGGTAGGCGTGTTCCAAGGTCTTCCTGATTTCTTCTTTGGTTGCGGAAATATCTATCCTGGTCACCCTTGCTTCCGAAGCTCGGAAGGGTGTTGCCACGCGGACCTTGATCGGATCCACGGTCCGCGTCAGCCGTGCTGCGAGCGCAGCGGCCGTCTCCATCTTCTGATCAGAGACCTTCAGAACGACGCATTCAGTCATAAATTTGCGCATCTTTACCGCGTTGATGCCGACCTCGACCAGACAGACGCTGCCCTCGGCCGCGGCCAACACCTCCGCGTAGGATTGGCCCGATCTATCCTTCAGAGTGAACGTTACCACCGATGTTCGCGGCGTATGTGGGAGAGGGCAGCTTGTCACCCCCTCTTCGCAAGTTCACCAATCTTCTGGGGCTTCCCTCGGGCTCTTCGCCCCTGTCCCAGGAGTTGAGAAGCACAATTCGGCCGCTGCGTCCTTAACCAACCAGGACAGGCCTACACTTTCGAGACAACTCGAGGGCGATCAAATATGGACATAACCCTAGCGAGTCCAGAGGCAACACCGCTCGTACGAGAATGGAGAGTTCAAGAGGGCGGAACCTCCAGCGACCACAGAGTCCTGGAGACGCGCGTAGTTCTCGGGATAAGAAGTACCGAACCGCAGCTTCAGGAAAAACGATATAATACACGAAAAGCCGACTGGGAGGTGTTCCAAAGAATCGTCATAGAGGAGAGAGTGACACTCCGAGGGACCACCCTCCAGCAAGCTGAAGAGGTAGAAGGAATGGCCGAACAAATGCAGGCTGTCCTCATAAGAGCCTGCGACGCGGCCATTCCCAAGAAGAAATGGCATTACAGGTCGGTACCATGGTGGACGCCCGAGCTCACACGAGCAAAGAGAGATACCTACCGAGCAAGAAGAAGGTACCAGGGGGCTAAGGACCCCGCAACGAGGGAAGAAGAGAAGCTGCGGTACAGGGAAATTAGAACAGAATACACGAGAAAGATCACGAGAGCCAAGATCCAGAGCTGGCAGGAGTTTGTTACAAAAGAGGGTAATAAAGAACCCTGGGGAATTGCTTACAGAACGGTCACGGGTAAACTTAGGGGAGAAGTGGCAGTATCGACCCTGCGGACGCCACAAGGAGATACCTCCAGCTGGCGAACGACCGCGGCGGCAATGCTGTCCGCCCACTTACCCGACGGCCAAGAAGAAACGGACACGCCGGAGCAGACAGAGATCAGGAGGAGTATGACAACCCCTCCAAGCGAAGAAGACACCCCAGAGTTCCGGTTCGAAGAACTCGCCGGCGCCATGAAGCGACTGAAGAGGGGCAAATGTCCTGGCCCCGAATTGATCGAAGCGGAGATAATGCAACGTGACTGGGGGGGAATCCACCAAGAACTCCTCAGGCTCATGAATGGCTGCCTCACTTGGGGAGTCTTCCCAAGAATATGGAAAGTGGGGAACGTCATTACTATCCCTAAAGGACCAGATCGGGATGGAAGTATTCCGAAGTCCTACACACCGATTTGCCTACTATCCATGGTGGGCAAGTTGCTGGAAAGGATGATGGCTACAAGGATGGCGACCATCTTTCACACGCACGAGATGTCCTCGGACCGTCAATACGGCTTTCGCCCCGGAAGATCAACGGTGGACGCGATCATTAAATTCCGAGAAAAGGTTGAACAAATGAGCGATAAGAAGTACGTCTTCGCCATAGCACTTGACATATCAGGACCCTTCGACAACGTCTGGTGGCCGAACGTAATGCACGAGCTGAAGAGAAGAGGCTGCCCCAACAACCTCTATCGGCTGACGAGGAGCTACTTCTTGGATAGAACCGTGCAAATCACTGGGAGAGACGAAACAGTCAGCAAGCCCATCACGAATGGATGCCCGCAGGGATCGGTACTGGGTCCAAGTTTCTGGAATCTGGTATTCGATGACCTGCTTGCTGATATAACGACAAGTGCGATAGAATGCGAACCTATCGCGTACGCAGGAAACGCAAGGATAGAGCTACAGAAGAGAGGACAAGAAGTAGTTACACGCGTTTCCACGTGGTGCACCAGGAAGAAGCTATCGCTATCGGCGCAAAAAACGGAGATGCTCCTAGTCAAGTGCAAATTGGACCACCGATCATCAAAATCAACGGCAAAAGTGTTAAAATGGGAAAAGTGATCAAGTACCTGGGAGTGCACCTTGAAAGAGGCCTGAAAATCATTCGGCATGTGTACGAAATAACGCAAAAGTGCCAGAGACTATTCAACAGCCTCGCAAGAGTGGCCAAGACAAATTGGGGACTCGAACACGCGGCCATGAGTATCTTGTACAAAGGGTTGTTCGAATCGATAACCACTTACGCCGCAGCCGGCTGGAGCGACCTGTTGAATGGGAAAACGGTAAGCATGCTGACGAGATCACAGAGAATGGCACTCCTCCAAGTAACAAAGGTATATAGGACAACGTCAACGGAGGCACTACAGGTTATTGCAGGTGTAATACCCATCGACCTGCTAATTGAGATCAGGGCGAGAGCCCACAAGATGAAATGAGGACTGGACGAAGCAGTCAACCACAGAGCCAGGGAAGCCATTAAAAAATGGCAAGAACGATGGCAGACCTCGCTGAAGGGCAGAACAACGTACGAGTACTTTGACAGTGTCAAGGATAGGCTTGAGAACTGCTGGGTAAGACCTGATCACTACATGACACAGTTCATCAGTGGTCACGGGGACTTCAACAGTAAGCTCAGGACATTCCGACTGAGCGAGGTAGACACGTGCGATTGCGGGAAGATAGAAAACCCTCATCACATCTTAGAGGATTGTCCAATCTTCAAGAAAGATAGGCAGAGACTGCGGAACGAAATAGGAGAACTGGATTTGCACTAGCCGGAGAAAAGTGGGAATTCGTACCCAAGGACATATACCCACACTTCCGCCTGCTCACAAGGAGTGCCCTGCAGGCAAAGGAGCAGAAGAGAAGGAGAATCCAACGAGAGAGAGACGGCACCCCGCCACAAGGACGACCTTCAGGGAGGAGAACAACACAACTTGGAGAACTGGCACACCGGCCTCCAAGACGAAGTCCAACGCTGGCACGACGACCACCCGAACAGCACAGAGGGGGAGAAGAGGAAGAAGAAGAAGAAGAACCCGCAAAACTGGGCAATACAGGGTCCAGTGACGACGACGACAGCAATAACAACAACAAGAATAACAATCACGGAGAAGACAACAACTAATAGCGGAAGAAGAAACCCCACAAAGAAGAAAACCTGGAACAACAACAGCATCGGACTCAAGATAGGAGAACCAGTATAAAAGAACGGGAAATAACAAACACAGAAAGAAAGCACGGGAAAGGAAAAGAAAACGACAAGTAAGATGTAAGAGTAAGTAATGCAAATGAATACTGTGACGGTGCAGGAAATAATCGGCTGGAAAGCCAACCAGCTGGGACTGAGCTGCACGCTGGCAGCTCCGCCTCCACGTGGCCCCCGCTGGTAACGGCGCGGCGAGATGCGCGCATCGCGCCGCGCCAGCTAAGAGATCTGCCGCCCGAAAGGGCAGGTTCAACTTATCCAATGACCTGAAAGGAGAGGGCAGGGGTTTTCCAAGTCGCGCGCCGACCGGGGGCGGTGGACGCCTGAAAGTGGATGGTAATTAACGAACATCTATTTAGCGAAGCCAGTATGAGTTCTATACTCGAGGAATGGCGCGGTCGGCCTTAAAGCCGAGCCCTTGCACGCTCAAACTACTTGTCCCAGGAGTTATTTTCGCCGGTTGTTTGTTCGCTGCCTCCTTTCTCTTTTTGTTTCTTCTTTCGACGGTCTGGCATTCCCTGGCAGCCGCTTGTCCCTCCTTGGTCGCTAGAGTATTTGGAACTCCAGGCTCCACCCGTCTCGTGGTCTCGTCGGGGACGACCTCCTTTTCTCTTCATCTTTCTATATTTTGGAGTCGTTCTTCCATCAGCCGGATCATCGAGGGTCCTAGCTCCTCCATCTTGCGTTCGATCGCGGCGAGAAGCGCTGTCTCTCTGATCTTCTCTGCATTGGAGCGCGAGGACGCCTCTTCCCGGAGCGCCTCGTTCTCCACCTCTAGTGCTACTACGTGTCCTTCCATTATCGAGAAGATGCTAGAAGCGGGATCCAATCCTCTCACCATAATTAAATTCTTAAACTAAATTCTATAAACTTAAATTCACCCCATTTCTAGATGACATGTAAATAGTGGCGAAAATGTTTAACAGCGTTTAACGACTGCTAACGTCTCTAGTCCAGATGAATGATGCCTAGATTCCGCGGGGCTATTTCTTTTGCTGTAATATTCCACTACCCTGTTTTTACCTTCGACCTTATACATTAAAGTAACCATATACATAGAAACTAGCGTCAGTACGTAATCCTATCGAATAATTAGGGTCAAATATCGTTAACACCAAAGCATCAGTCAGGACGGAAATTACCTTTTGCCTCAACTTTTCGCGTTTATCTGACCAAGTTATGTTTTTGTTACCGGAAGTAAGTGTGCACAGAGGTTTCATTACCTGTGAAAATTTAGAGACGAATTCCGGAAGTAAGAAACTAAACCTATGAAGTGTCTATACCGTGTGACGGTCGTTGGTTCAGGTAAAGAACTCAAGGTTTGTATTTTACCCGGGTTGGGGCGAACTTCTCCGTTATGAGTTACATGTTCCAAACAGAGTACCGATATGTTTAAGAAAGAGCATTTAGAAAATTATAAGAAAGTCCGGCATTTACGAGGGTATTTAATACGGTGTACGATCTTTCTAGAGCTTGATCTATGGGGTTGGCAATAATTAGAGCATCATACAAATAAACAGCAACGTACGAATGGCACATTGGCTGCCAGGCGTGTTTTCGAAGGAATCTCAAGAATGATCTCTCGTTTCTTTGTTAGCAACACTAAAACCACCAGCTGTTGCTGAATATAAGGAAGGAAAGTGTGGTATAGACTATTCTGACCAAATGGTCTCTTATGCCACCATAATTAGAAAAGGGATCAAATGGTACCAAAGACTTGGCCTGCAACTCCTTCTAGGGATATCCGTTGTAAACGCTTTGATGGTTTACAAAATTGCAGCAAGGAAGAACATAAATATTAGAATACTTAGATAAGTATTAGTTGCAAAATTGTTAGGGTTGTCTAAAAATGCAAACATCCTTGTTTTCGACGGAGTCAGGATAATATCGCCGTTCGGAAAAATTATTCCGCAAGAAACATTAGACGCGCATGCAAACTATGTCATGCAATAAAAGGCATCGCATGAACCGAATAAAGGCACAAAAGAATTTGAAGAAAATAACAACTAATTGTCCGAATTGTCCATCGAGGGTAACCAATGCTGTATACTTCCTAGAATTATGATGAATCGGGATTTGGTGAAACCCGCTAACCATGTCCAGACTAATAAAGTATTTCGCTTTTGCAATCTCGCGATTTGTTCCGCAATAAGGGGTAAAGGATATCGATCCGCGACCGTATTTTTATTTAGTTCTCGAAAATCTACAAAACATCTATCTGAACCATCGGTCGTCTTCACGAGTAACGCAGGGCTCGTGAACGGTGAATTACTAGACCTTATGATTTTTGGCTCTAATTAATTCGCTTATTCTCTCATGTAACTATTCTGCGCTCTTCCTCGCGGAATCTATAAGGACTTTTTTTGTACGGTGATGTTAGGATCAATTAATTGTATTCGTAACTAGCCTGTATCTACGCGAGTACGTAGGAAAACCGTAGCGGGTGAATCTTTGAATTTTCGAAAAGAACGATTAATCGACTTTCATCACTATCACGTACATCATCGTCAACTTCATTAACATCGATCTCGTTTTTTTTTCGGCGGTATTGTTACAGGCATTAGTTATTTTTGCTTTACACATAGCGAGGCTATTTTGTATATATTTTGAAACGTCAAAACCTTGGCTTAAGATTTACGATCATTCACGATATCACATTTCAAATATATATCTACAAGCACGTGAAAAAATTATTTCTAATGTAAAACCACTAACACCGGCAACGGACAAGATTTGAGATGTACGTTTAGTACAATTATTTCTTATTCCTCGCATTACTAGTGTATTAATCGTTTTTTTGTCAGAAAATTTCAAGGATACAGAATGTTTAATTACAACACTCGGCTCCACAATCGGGGTAAATTGGAAACGACTCATCCGGATGACTTAATCTACCAATTGTTGCCTTCACTACGTAGAAGTCGATTCGACACTCGTTATTGGAATTATATTCGGGGTACTGCTTTGTAAAGGATTTTCCGCGCCTAACGCCCCTCTTCTTCCTTTTACAGGGAGCCGGAAGTAGCGCGGAGTCAGGATCCCCCGCGGGCACGTCCCCTCCCCCCTTGCGACGTCCCTCGCCGCCGCCGCGGCCGCTGACGGCGGAAGCGGTGTTTTCTGTGGACTCGGCAATCCTGCGGTACGACCGCTTGCCGAGTGTGCCCGCGACGGTCGAATAGGAAGAGCATGAGATCGTCGTCGAATCTCAACCCCCCGCCGCCACCGCGGAGCCACCGCATCCCACCCCGCGAAGGTCCCGGGCCGATGGTCAAAACGTCGGTTCCTCCGACCCTTTCCGAGACTCCCCAGTTCGCGAGTCCCCTTCGCCAGACGCATGAGCGTGTCCAGGGGCCTGGCGGCCCACCCCCGGACGGCCACGGTTGCTCGATGACGACGCAGCGGGGCCCGCTTTTCAACCCGCGGGTGCGCCGGTTCTGGGGTATCCCACCCCTACACCGTAAACGATTCGTTGATTCGTTTTTCTCTCCAGGCGCGGGACGGATACCGACACCGATACCAACGGCGAGGCTGCCACCGTGGCCGCCGCCGCCTCTACCATCCGCGGCGGTGCCGACGGCGGCGACGACATGCGGAGCGACGAAGTGAGGACTGGACCGGTCAACAAACATGCGACCGTGAAAGAAGCGGAACCTACCCACGATCAGGAAGAGGAGGACGTCGCATACCTGCGAAGGAGGGTGCGCTTTCTGGAGGGAGAGGTCAGTCGTCTCCAAGAAACGGTGGAACGGCTGAACAAGGATCGCACGGAGAGGACAGCCAAAGTTGATAACAACGACGGCAGAGGACAAGAGGTGGGGATCACCTCTACGAGGAGAACAACAGAAAATTCTCCACTGGCCCCAACGGGAACGGTTATGAGTCCCCCACGCCCAACTCCCTCACACCACAGTCAGCGTCACGCCGTCTCCGCTGTCCCGACGATTCGGGGAGTAATACAAGTAACACACGTAAAACACACACCAAGGGAACGGATAGATTTGTTGGTCCAGGACCTCGAGATCCACTAGAGGATTTGAAGATCCTGTTCCTCCGCAAGTTGGAGGAATGTCGGCGAAAAATAATGCCAGGGGGGGGGGGGCAATCCCCCCGGCTACGAACGCTGGCGTCGGCGCAAGAATCGTACAAGCACGATTGCGATCGGCGAGAGACACCTCGCGGTCGACCATGGAGTCGTCGGCCGACGCGGCAGGATTCACCACTGTGGTACGAGGAAGAAGAGGGGGAGCGAGGCGAAAGAATAGGAAGCCCACGGTGCAACCTCTTCCAACGGTCCATGCACCGACCGAGGACGCAAGAACCAAGGGACGGGTATCGTCGTCTCTTCCGTCGTTGACATTGCGAATAGGGGCCTTGGCGCCCTGGACGGCGACCGGATGCGGCGGAACGAGGGCAAGGACTTTCGCGGAGGCGGCCGCTCGGCCTCCGGTGGGAACCCTCGCACGGGAAGGGAATCCACGCGAGCGGCAGGCAGCAGCAATGGACTCGGAGCTATCAGGGCAGGAAAGAAACGCACCGCTAGCGGGCGGGACGCGCACAGCGAGAAAGTGCCGGGCCTTCCCCAACCCCCACGGTGCTGTGGTATCGCTCACCGTGAGGGACGGCTCGGGCTTCATGTACAGGGATGCGATGTCAGTGCTGAAAAAAGAAGTCAAGCTCTCCGAACTCGACATCACGGTGTTAAGACCGAGGAGGGCGATCACGGGGGCGCTGCAGTTCGAAATCCCAGGCCAGGAAAGCATCGCGACTGGCCGAGCGGATGGCGGCCACGCTGAAGGATTTGCCCGCCAAGATAACCGTGCCGCGAAGGACGGCCGAACTAAGAGTGACCGGACTGGAGGACTCGGTCACGCGGAGGAGATGGCAGCCGCCGTTGCTGAGGCTGGGGGCTGCCACGCCGACGAGGTCCACGTGGGAGTTATACGCTCCGCTCCTCGGGGCCTCGGGTCGGTATGGCTACGCTGCCCGCTGACAGCGGCCAGGAGAATCAACAGAGGAAGAGTTGCCAGACCAGGAGGTAGGATCAACATAGGCCGGTCAGCGGCAAGGGTTTCCCCTCTCCCTGCGCGCCGACTCCGATGCTTCAGGTGCATGGAGTTGGGACACGTGCGCCGGGACTGTACATCGACGGCCGACCGGTCGTTGCGCTGCTACCGGCGGGGGGCGGAAGGACATCGCGCCAGAGACTGCTCGGCGCGAGTACACAGGTGTCCGGTGTGCGCGGACCTGGGACTGCCCGCGTCGCACCGTATGGGATCACCGGCATGCAAACCGCCTGCCCGTAAGAGGAGGGCCGCACAGGAAATAAGGACCGTTCCAAGCGACGGTGGGGATGCGGTGACGAGGAAGGAAACAATACCGCCATCAACTGACTCCACGAAGGACAGAAGAGAGAATGGAGAATTCGGACACAACGACTGCGAGGGGAACCGCCCGGAGGAGGCTATGGAGACGGAGCCTTCCCCGACGTGAGCGGAAGAAGAGGAGGTGGACAACTGCTCCTGCAGTGCAATCTTAACCGCTCCCGCCGCGCTCAGGACTTAATGTTTCAGAGCCTGACGGAGCGGCGGATTGCTCAGGCGGCAGTGGCCGAGACATACAGCATTCCCGACGCGTCACGAGGCGCTGGGGATCTGATCGGCTCGTTCGCCATATTTTGGACTAGGATTACGGGAAGCCCTTCCTACTCGGTGATTGAGCGGGGACGGGGCTTCGTGACTGTGAAATGGGGCGACCTGGCCGTGGTGGCCGTCTACGTGTCACCCAACATCAGCCGGACAGAATACGCCTGCTTTCTGGACGGACTCGCGGCTTGCACGAGACGTTTGGGCGCCTGTCCGTCATTGGTCCTCGGGGACTTCAACGCCCACTCAACGGCGTGGCCGCACTCGACTTTCGGCTTATGAACCGCAGGTCGTCCAGCACGTACGTGGCGTGGTGGGGCGAGTCCATAGTGGACCTCACATGGGCAAACCCCGCCGCATCTCGCCGCGTTTCCGGTTTTGTGGTCTCCCCGGAGGAGACCCTCTCGGACCACCTCTACTTCTTGATGGAGATGGCGGTTGGCGGCGCGATGGGCGGCCGATCGTCGGGTGCGCGCGGGC